>NC_142128.1:88353017-88661551 GCF_024610735.1 Ursus americanus | reverse complement strand
CGGCAGGGGTGAAGGACGGCTCTCCTGGGGTAGAAATATTCAGGGCAACAACTTAAGGATGAGTTAGGAGCGGCAGGAGGAAGTGCGTTTGAAAGTTGGGGAAGAGGGGAAGCAGACCACATTTGAGGAACTGAAAGAAATTCAGTGGAACTGGCGAGGTGGTGGCGAAGGGGGTGGGATTGGGGTGGGGCACAGGGCAAGCAGGGGCCAGCTCACGCGGAGCCTCGTAGATCTTCTTGGGGACATCCAGGGTTACCCTAAAGGCGCTGGGGAGCCATGGAAGGGCTGTGAGCTAGGTCAGTGTTGTGACCAGATCTGCCTTTTAGGAGGCTCTGTCAGGGTCAGGGCTACCTCAACATGTTCATAAGCCAGAGAAGCCAGAGGCATCCGTCTCTTTCTTTAATTGGAACTTTCTCGTTTCCTTCCTCCATGCTCAATCACCAGCTTCCCAGGAAAACCTTTCAAACACGGAGGTCTCTTTTTAAGGTCAGTCTCCCAGGCCCGATAACAGAGGAGGCAGAAATAGCCCAAGAGATGTGACTGTCACAAACTGGACGGTCCTTCTGGCACCCACAAGGGTCCTCACAAAAGGTGATCTCTGGCGACGTGGGGCGGGGGGCGGGGCCTCCCTGGACTGAGAGGAGGAGTGGGCTGAACCCCGTTTCCTAGGTTGGACACCCTAAGTACCACCACTGAACTGGTTCAAGGCAATCCAGAGGGAAAACAACAAACCGGCAAATCGCACAAAATTGATGTGAGCTGAACAAAGAGAGACCTTATCTACCTGGGTAACTGCTGTTTTATTGCTCTTATTACTGACTTGGTACTTTCACTTGGCCCACACATCAAACCACAGACCTCTTAATCAGGCCTCCCTCCTTATCTACCTGGTAGCCCAGAGACAGGTGAAGGCAGTAAACCCACAGGACCACAAGGAGTGGAATACTAATGCAGCTGATGAACGCTCCAATTAAAGTCTAGCTCCACGATTGTTTGCCTAGAGAATCACCAGAGAGGCACTTTTTTTTTCCCTACCAACTCCACCCTCAGGCCCGTCCCAGGCATCCTGAACCCTCTCCTTATTTCCTAAAATGGAGGCCTTGTGGAGAGCAGGCCTTCGAGTAACACAGTTCCTCAGTTCCGGCCTCCGTGGTGACAGCAGGCCTCACGCCCAGTTTCCTTTCCTTCAGAGTAAGGAAGGGTCTGTGTGCAGGGCCCGGAGCCTTGGGCACAAAAATAGAATATTTGAGCGTTTGGATTTTCCTTTCCTGACAGTGGACTTACTCAGGAAGAGGCACTTCAACAAGATTTTTTTTTTTTCCTCTGTTTTTCAAAAAACCACATTCAATGGGGGGAGCAAAGTTGTGGAGAGGACTTCTCAGCCCTATGCTTTTTCTTCCCCAGACAGGCGCAGGTGAGGCAGACCTTCCCCCTTAACTGCCCTCTCTGCTGGCACCTGGTTCCTCTCCCGCCCCCAGCTTCTAGACTCTTTGCATGGCCCCCCACCAAGTCCCACAAGCACCCCCTCTCTTCAATTGTTGGGCTCATAACCGAGACTTCCCACACAGTGATATGAAGAGACATATGATTCAAGCATCCCCATTCCAGAAATATTATTATAGTCTCAGGAAAAATAGGGGCCTGCTCAATGTCTGTCACCTGAAATAAACTCCCTGTTCCTTCCCTACTCCTGCAGATGCTCAGTTCTAAAGACTATTCCCCTTGATTTTGCCACCCCCAGGTTCCTAACCCTCTTGAGTGGCTCAGGGAGAGGGTGGAGGGAAGGGGCCCTCCGAGGCTGGCCACCTCAGGGTATGCAAAGCACAGCTTGTCACGTGGAAATAAAATGTGCCACTAACCTCTGCGGCTCCCTAGAGAATCCAGTTTGTGTCTCTTTGCAGAGCTCAGAACAGCCTGTATGTTCTCCTCTCCCTGTTGTGTGCCTGGCGCTTCCCCAGTGAGATATCTCCTGGAAAAGCTTTTCCGGTGAGGGGTGGGGAGCTTTTGTTCTCTGGGAAATGCGGCGTGGCTAATTAAGAGCATTGTCCTGGGATGGGGGAGGTTCTAGAGACCGTGTTTTCACGGCAAGTGAGGCCGCTTCTGACCTCTGTTGGGATGTTCTTGATCTCTGCCCCTCGGGGCTAACCCTTTCGGGGGAAGATTGTGATACAGCCCGATAAAATAAAAATAGATAAGTGAGATCTCTCTTTTTTCTTCACTTTTTCTCTGCGATAAATTGAGTTTCTATTATTAACTCATTTCAGAGAAGGACCCACCAACAGTTTGGCTTTTGACCCCTACCCACCTGGTAGGAGATGGAGGTCATAGGACTAATGCCATATTCTGTTTCGCCCCATTTCTCACGTAATAACACACAGGCCTGCAGCTAAAGCGAAATTTCTAGCAGTTATTTTTTTTTAATTTAAAAAATTGAAGTATAGTTAACTCTAGCACCTATTTTGATGTAGCTGTTGGTTCTCATCATAGAAGTAGTCCAACAGCTCTGAGTTCTTGATGTGAAAACCAGGAGTAGCATATTTTCTGGTATCCTACCCTGCACTGTAAAGTTCTTAAGATATCATACAAGCTCTGATTGTGGCAATCAGTGGCAAATACAATTAGGACCCAACTTTGTTGAGGCAGCATTCTGCAAGGTAGACTATGTTCCTGGTTTGCTCTCTCGGGATTTGAGAATCTTCATTTATAAAACGCTACAAGTATTTATTAAGCGTTTACTATGTGCTAGGTAGTGTTCTGCGTGCTGAGGATACATCAGGGAACAAATACAGATTCCTGCCCTTGTGGGGCCTATTTATATTCTAGCTAGAGAAGATAATAAATAAAATAAGTAGATTACGTAATATATATATATTAAAGATTTTATTTATTTATTTGACAGAGAGAGATAGCCAGCGAGAGAGGGAACACAAGCAGGGGGAGTGGGAGAGGAAGAAGCAGGCTCATAGCAGAGGAGCCTGATGTGGGGCTCGATCCCATAACACCGGGATCACACCCTGAGCCGAAGGCAGACGCTTAACGACTGAGCCACCCAGGTGACCCTAGATTATGTAATATATTAAAAGGTAATAAGTGCTTTGGGAAAAAAGAAAAAGTAGATCAGAGTAAAGAGCACTCAGGAGAGTGGGGGTAGAGGAAGTGGGCTGTGATCGGGTGGCCAAGGTAGTCAGGAGGTGGTCCTATTAAGAAAGTGCCTGTTGGACAACTCAAGGGAGGTGATGGAGTCAGCCATGTGGATGTCTATGGAAGACAGCTTTTCTGGAAGAGAGGAGAGCCAGTGCAAAGGACCTGAGGTGAGACCACGCCTAGAACAGCAAGGAGGCCAAGGTGGCTGAAGTAGGAGAGTATGGGAGGAAAGGGTAGACAGGGGGCAGGTTCTGGGTCCGAAGAGCCCCGAATGCCATGCTAAGGATTTTACCTTTTACTCTGAGTGAAAGGAGGAGTGAACCACGGGAGGCTTTTGAGCCAAGGAATGAAATGATTAGACTTAAATTTTAACGGACTCACCCTGGCTGCTATGTAGGAATAAAAGACTGCATTAGAGTATCAGCAAAAGTGATGAACCCTAAATATACAAATATATATTTGTTTCTCTCTGGATATATTTTGAAAGTAGACAGAACCAACAAGATTTGCCGATAGATCGGATGTGGGGTGTGAGACTAAAAGTTAGCCAAGGACGATGCGGACGCCTTTGGCCTGAGCAGCTGCCAGAAGGAAATAAGCATTACCTGAGCAAGGGCAGGCTGCACCGGGGTCAGCTGGGGCCCACTGAATCTAAGTAACATTTTCCATGGTTCTCATCCAAGTGTGCTCATCACAATCACACGGTTGCAACTTGCCAATTACCCTTGCCCAAGATCCCAGAGATTCCGCTTTAGTAGATCGGGAGTGGGGCCCGAAAGGATGTATTTGATGTCCACTTTACGTTGAGAATCACAGAATTGTAAAATAATATTTGGTGCAGTTCTGTGCTTAAAATTTGGAACTTCATAATGAAACAAGTGAAAGGGCTTATAGACAACTCTCTCACTGTCTGGTATAACTTAGGTACCCCAGGTCCTCCTTTTAGAATTTATTCAGAATGAACTACATAGAGCTTACAGAACTGTTAAAGCTTAAGCGCATAGAAATGATAAATGATATGGGATAAAGCTACGAGGTTCAATTCCAATCTCTCTTGCTAGAAAATTGGTTACGGGACACTTGTGTCCTAAGTAGGTTCCTTTGATGCTTACCTCAAGGGGGCCATATAACATGAAGCCAAGCACCATCCCTCCTGCAGTGACCATGAGAGAGGAGAGATGGAAAGGTGTAAAATAAACCGGAAGCCGGGGCACCTGGGGGGCTCAGTCGGTTAAGCATCTGCCTTTGGCTCAGGTCATGATCCCAGGACCCTGGGATGGAGCCCTGCATTGGGCTCTCTGCTCAGTGGGGAGCCTGCTTCTCCCTCTCCCTCTGCCTGCTGCTCCCCCTGCTTGTGGTCTCTCTCTCTGACAAATAAATAAATACTTTTTTAAAATAAATAAATAAGGCGGGAGACAAAAAGAGTATCTCCGGGGAGATTTGAGGCATGATTAAAAAGGGGCACATTATACTGTCACCTCAGGCACTATTTATAAACATTAATGGTAAAGGTTACGGATCTCAGTTTCTACATTTAAAAACTGAGACTCAGGCAGGCCAAGTTCACATGCTTGCACTCAACTAACAATTCAGTGATAAAACCGGGCCTCAAAGCGACAAATCAAAGGCCAGCTTTGCTGGTTCCCAGGGCTGTCAGCCTTTCCTCGTCATAATCGGTTCCACCAAGACTTGCAATCCCCCAATGAAAGGAAAAGTTGCATAATGAAGCAGCATTCAACGGGGACCTTCTATTCAGCCTGACTCCCAGCCATCCTGGATCATTTTCTCAAACTATTTATTTCTGTGTGGTGGGGGTGGGAACATGGAGGACAAAATGGCACCTACTTACTCAATTCTGCTGCTCCCTGTGTGTCTGACTCACACCTGCTGACAGGAACGAGCCTCAGAGTCTTCATTCCCTGTGGGGCTGGAGGTGGATTTTAACTTGCCCTTGCCCTCCCCACTGTCAGGAAGACTGTCAGCTTAGTTCTGATTTAAAAACAAACCAAAAAAAAAAGGAAAAAGAAAAGAAAAAGGAAAAAAGAAAGAAAAGAAAAAAAAAAGAAACAAAGCAACTTCGCAAACCTTTATTACTCAGCAGGTCACTAGAGGCGGAGGGAGAGCAGCTCAATTCTTCGTCTCACGTGGAAGGACCAGGGCTGGCAGTTGAAAGGCCACCTTTTGACTTGTAAAACAGCAGCTAAATTGGCCAGAGAGGCTCTTTCTTATGCAACGAGGAATAAGGGGCTCCCCTTTCTGTGTTCAACCTTCCCGCTGAAAATATTCTTTTCACTGGGGAGAATGTCCATTTGATGACATTTATTGTGGGGACATGTAGGGTACTGCTCATCATTGGTTGACATGGAGCAGTCATCTGACCTGAAAAATAACGCCCACATCCAAGGAGAGCATAAAACAAAAGAATGGCATGTGCTGTTCTTACTGCCGATAGGCTCTGACTGGGGATTGCTACTTTGTTTTCCCATTAATGCCAATAGGCTGGTACTTGGGCTCAGCCAGTCTCCCTGCCCCAGACGTTCTGGAGGACAGCCATTTGTAAGCGCTGTGCCAGTCCCTCTCGCAGAGAGCAAAGGTAACTCGTTGTGTGTGCCTTAAACTCCTAACCTTGTTTCCCTTCGTACCTTGCTCTCGGATGCTAAGACCATTTGGCAAAGGGGCACTGTCTGTGGGATCTATTCGGATTTAGCCGATCCTGGGAAATAACTTTCTCTGGAGACAGGACTCAGGTGATTTCCCCACTGTGTTGGAAGATTTGACCCTTACTTGCACACTCATTAAGTGGCTAGTGATTGTGCTTTTTTGCCTCTCTCCTAGAGTTGCTTTGGGATACTGAGAAAGGGGGCACAATCCAAGAGCAGATTGCTCTGATTAACAGTATATTTATAGTTCAGTCTATCAAGGTCATTTCCCTAGATGCTAGCCTTTCTTTATGAAGACAGAAATACTGTGTCAGTGTCTGTCTATCCCTGGAAGAGGCGGGAGGCCAGTGAGGAAGGCAAGCAGTTATGAGTGGGATGCATATTTATTTATTTACGTAGGTATGTATATTTGGCAGTTTGGTGCCACACATATTTCTGGTCCAGCTTTTTCTTACTCTGAAACTTCTCTGAGGTCACCTCAGTTCCCCCCTTAGACTATTGTTTGGGGAAACAAATCCATCCCATTAAACAATTTTATTCTGTTTCTGTCTCACCCCTGACCGAACTAAGCATCTGGTGGCACTGCTTTTTAAAAATGGACTTTTAGGGACGCCTGGGTGGCTCAGTCGGTTAAACTAAAAATCTGCCGTCGGCTTAGGTCATGATCCCAGGGTCCTGGGATGGAGCCCTGCCTCAGACTCCCTACTCAGTGGGGAGTCTGCTGCTCTCTCTGCTCCCCCACCCCTGCTAGTGCTCTCTCTCTCTCTCAAGTAAATGAATAAAATCTTTAAAAATAAATAAATAAAAATAAAAATTGACTTCTAAATCACACAAGTTTGTGAAGCTTGAGAACTAAAGCCTACCGCTATGACTCAAAGGAAAGGCACCCACAAAACACAGCCCTCTCCTTGAGCAGGATGAGGGAGATTACAGGTGTCTGTGACACTGGGAGAATGGAGTGCCCAGGAGTCTTAAGTTACTGGAAAACAAGTTAAAACAGTTACCTTTATGTTTCCTTGCTTTTAACAGTCACATTTATGTAAAGAAGACATTACCTCAGAGTCAGTCATGCTGCCTTCAGGAACCTTGAGGTGTCCTGTTCGATTCCAGCATCCCTTCTCAAGGGAGTATAATTCCCTGAGTGCTTGGGTAGAAATAGAATGACCTCATTTCCAAAAAGCTCCAAGAGACCAGCCACCATACTGGTGTAATTTTTATGCATAGCACTTAGAGTAATGTATTTAATATTCACTTCTGGTTGACCTTAAGGATTTTGCTGATAAGTTTAGATACAAACATTTCCTTCATGTAATCATTTCATACATGTTTAGTATCTCTGTAGAGATAAATGATACAGTACCTGCTTCAAAAATAACAACAGCCTTCTTCTTTGAGTGATTACTATGTGCCAGACTCCATTTGAAATATTTCAGTAGCTTTTCTCATTCAGTCTTTACAACAGTTCCATAAGATAGATACTGTTAAGACCTCCACTTTGCAGATGGCAAAACTGAGGCACGAGTTAGCAGTTGTCTAACGTCATAGAACTAGGATGTTTCAGAGTCTAAATTGGAATCCATGCAATCTTGCTCCAGAGCCTGAATTCTTAACCATTGTACTAGATTGACATGGTCTCAAGTGCCTTGGGTCTAAAGAGAGGAAACAGACAAATGTACTTGAAGGAAGTGTCAGAAATCAGAGAGTATTTGATATATTGATCCATGCTACCTAGAACCATGACATACACTTATAACCAAATTCCCAGCTTTGTATGAGACTAAAAACCATGTCTGGAAAGTACTTCAGCCTAATCCACGTTAGGTAGAAACCTGCAGACGTAAAGGTTGTTGAAGGAGAGATGTCCCAGAGGAGGGGTTAGATTGAGACCAAGGACAGAGTTCTAACCGAGGATCCAGTATCAGTGCTTCAAGGCCAGATATAAGACTGTGTGGGAGACGTGGAAGCATGGAGAGTTGGTGACAGATGGCCAGGTCACAAGAGGCCACACATGCCATGCCAAGAAGTTAGGGTTTTATCTTGAAGGATTTGCACTTTAGAGAGATCACTCTTGGCTGCAGGATGGAGAGGTTAGAGAAAGACAAGATTGGAGGCAGACACACTGTTCAGGAGATGCTTGCAGTCATCCTGGTCAGAGGAGGCAGGGGCTTGGAGATAGAAATAAGTGATTGGATTCCAGAGATATTTAAAGGTGTAATTGTCAGACTTGACTGGAAATGGGGTACAAATAAGGGAGAAGAAGTTGAGAATGACACCCACATTTCTGCTTTAGGCAACTGGTTGACTGGTAGGACCATTTGCTGGCACAAAGAACCCAGGAAGAAGAACAGGTTGGGAGGGAAAAGCAGGTGAGTTTGGAGCAGTTGAGTTTGAAGAGCATGAGTGCCTATAGAACATCTCAGTGGAAATGTTTGGAAGACAGGTTGGTATGTAAGTATGAAGCTCAGAAGGGAAATCTAGGCTGGAATTATAGATCTCAGAGTCATGGACAAATAGATGGTAACTAAAGCCAAGGGAGAGGATGGGGCCCCCCAGGGCAAGTGTGTAGATTCAGAAAGGTAGAGGTCCCAGTACAGAACCTCAAGGAAAAGGGACAGCCAGTGGAAGAGGAGCTTAAAAAGAAGAAAGTACAGCCAGAAAGGTAAAAAGAAAATCCAGCTGAGTAAAGAGAGAAGCTCAAGAGATAGTGAACAATAGTATCAAATACTGAGAGGTGAAGAAATGAATGGAGTGATCAGTGTTCCAAGGATCTTGTAATTCAGAGATTATTGGTGTCTTTGGTGTCAGCACTGAAAGAAGTGTTGCTGGTATCAACTGAGATGTGGTGGGGTGAAGAGTGGGAGGTAACAAAGTCATGACACTGAGTGTAGACAATTCCTTAAGACCTGTGGCTGAGAAGGGGAAGAGGAAGAATGGGCAGGGGTCATGGGGGGGTGTTTGGGGGTTTTTTGTTTTTATTCATTAAGCAGAGACTTGAGCATTTCAACATTGATGAATGGATTAAGTAGGTGAGGGGAAGGTGGACAATGAAGAGGGAGGGAGCAGTCAATAGTGCAAGATTCCCAAGAAAGCGGGAGGGCTCAGAATCCAAACCCTGGATTCTACCCAGGGGGATGGGATATGCCTGGTGGGGGGGCCAGGATTTAGAAATGGCGGTGGGAGGTTGAGTTGGTTATCATTCGATGGCTTGTACTTTCCCTATCAGCAGATGTTGAGTCATTTGCTAGGAGTGAAGGGGAGGTGACACATGTGGGTGGGAGGGATGGTGGCAGATTTGTGGAGAGCAGAGGACCTGTGAGAGAGCTGCTTTGGAGAATGGAAGAGAACATGTTACAAGAGTCCCACTGGGTCTGGAGTAAAGTCAGAGAGCCTCCCCGACTGTGATGTACACTTTTAGCCAAATTCCCTCCTTCGAATGAGACCCAGGAGCTTGCCTGGGAAGTACCTTATGCTACTCCACAAGCTACTTGACTGGTCTTGGAACAAATAAATATTTCTTAGAATTAATATTCATTAATGATTCATTAATGATTCATTTGAAGTGTTGTGTTTATATTGGATATGCAGATTCCACAAATCTCATCTTTTCATTAGATTTTAATATCATAACTTTGGAATACCTGATATAAAGAGGTAATATTGCCTGATAGTTAAGAGCACAGATTCAGGAGTCAATCAGGCTTGGGGTTCAATCCTGATGAGGCTACCTATCAGCTCTGTGCCCTTGTCTGTAAAATAAGGATGATAAGAAAACTTACCTCATAGGATTGTTAAGGGAGATAATATATTTGGTGGGATAATATATTGATATATTAACTTTTAAGTTATTAACAAATTTCCTTCCTAGAACTGTTCCTTGTGATCTGTTCCATGAAGTAGAACTGAGGGCAGGAGGGTGAGGAGAACCGAAGAAAAAAAAGGAGAAAAAGGGCGTTTTCCTAATTTGGAAATCCCTTTACCCATTAATAAGATTATTCCAGACAATACTTCTGAAGCCAATAGCAAGAGAAAGATTGTCTCCGGGGCAAGTGATTTTTTTCCGAGGAGTAGAAAAGATTCCATCTTTCCTGGACAGAAGGAAAAGGAGCTGAGAGAGAAGGATGTGGGGGGAGGGGGAAGGTGGTCACTGGAGAGAAGTCCAGACTTAACACAACCAAGCTATAGGAATGAGGGCTAACTCAGCAAAGAGGACACTCTACTACTTATCTTTGTAACAATTTACCCCCAAAATTTGCAGTCAAAGGAAGCAAACAGTTATTTCATAGTTGCTGAGTGCCAGGAACCTAGAGTGGCTTAGCTGAGTGATTCTGGTTCAAGGTCTCTCATGAGACTGCAGTGAAGCCATTGGCTGGGCTACCATCATCTGAAGACTTGAACGGAGCTGGAGAATCTGCTCCCAAGTTCACTTACATGGCTGTTAGCATGAAGCCTGTTTCTCAGCCTGTGCATCTCTCCATGTAGGTGCTCAAGACATGGCAGCTGGCTTCCCCCAGAGTAAGGAACCTGAAAGAGAGAAGAGGAGAAAAACCAAGACAGAAGTCACAAGGTCTTTTATTACTTAACCTTGGATGTGTCATATCATCACTTCTGCCCTATTCTTCTGCTGTATTATGTCCCTGGTACAACGTGGGAGGGGGCTATACAAGAACCGTGACTGTTAGAGGAGGATCATTGGGGGTTATTTTGGAGACTGGCTATCAGAGAGGTTTTCTGGAGCAGCCAGACATGAGTGGGAGCCGACCACCCTGACTTTCCTGGAATTTTGTTCCGCATCTACGGCTCTGCCCGTTCAACTTCCCCTTGGCATCATTTGAGGACTTCTCTTTAAGAGCAGACTTCCCCATATCACACAGGGCTTTCCAGCAGAAGTGATGGCCACAATGCTCTGTGGCTTCACTCATTCCTGCTTACCCTGTGTACATGACCACCATCTTGCAATGAGCCCCAAGAAGGAAGCCTGGATTTATCCACGGGCAGGTATACTCAGGAAACTCCCTTCCTCTCTGGGATTGTAGTTAAACATACTCTAACTTGGGGGGGCACCTGGGTGGCACAGATGGTTGAGCATCCAACTCTTGATTTCGGCTCGGGTTGTGGCCTCAAGGGTGTGGGATCTATCCCCACGTGGGGTTTCATGTTCAGCATGGAGTCGGCTTGGGATTCTGTCTCCCTCTCCCTCTGCTCCTCCTGCTCATGCTCTCTCTCTCTCAAATAAATAAATAAATTTAAAAAAAACCCAGCATGCTCTAACTTCATAATAATAGCTAATTTTACCAGGTGTGTATTTATCAGATCGTATGAAGTAGACTCGCCTTTCAGATGAGGAGATTAGGGTCCAGAGAAGTTAAGTGACATGGTGAAGGTAATAACTAATAGGTGGTGAAAACCAAGATTGGAAACCTATCAACCTGGTTCTAAATTCATGATCTCAGCTTCTATTCTGTGTATTCAGCACAGAGGAGGCATTAGTAAGTATTCAATAAATGTTGGTCATTATTATTCATTTTCTCAATGGAAGAAAAGGTACCTTCTAGATTCAAGAAGCTGAAGAATTGATGTATTCTATATTCTAAAAGGTAAAGGTTATGTTTTTCTTGCTTTTTTTGTTACTCTCATTGACAACCCAACAAAGCTTATAAAAAGTTGTGTTTACCAAATAGCCATTTTGATCCGCGTGCCCACTGAATTGGTCAGTGGTGGATCTAAATTGGCTATGATTCCCCTTTGTTTTACCTTCTGTATATACGGCTTTAATAACCCCAAGTCATTCTTTCAAGCATCTGCGTCAAGAGCTGCCAATTCTCTTGCCTCCACTGTGACCTGCACTGCCGCCTTCCTTGAGGGGTCTGAAATGAGTAGGGAGTCTGCCAGGTCTGAAGGTGGCCTCCGTACCAAATCTGAGCTGTGTGACCTTGGGCAAGGTACTTTGGGTTGCTGGGAGCTATTTCCTCTTTGGAAAATGGGACTGGTGGGAGAATTCAATGAGATAAGATATGTAAAACACTTAGCACAGTGCTTATCACAGAGGAGCCGATCTTAGTTAAATGCCAGTCTCTCTTTCTTTCTCCCAGTAGGGTTTAATTGCTCCAGTCATTGTGGTCCCAAATCATTTTGATTATGCCAGCTTTTGGCATCCAAAATTTATCAGATGATATTTAAAAGCATAAGAGTGCTTAGTGATTATGCTATTTGTTTTGTATTTTGTTTATAGTCAAGCCTAACCTCCCCCAATATATTCCCTGAGAGCAGAGACTAGTTCTTATTCATATTTATATTTTTGTTCCCTATAGTGCCAAGCTAAATGGCTGGCACATGGTAGTATTTAATACGAATCTGCTGATCTAAATTGAAATCAGAGGGTTTGGAAGGGATTGAAACTAAATGCTTGAAATAAAAGGTGGGTTTTGGAGAGGGGAAATTTTTATTTCCAGAAAAGATTTCCTGTGCTCTGTGTAGATTTTCACATTATATATCATGCAGTATCCTCCATGTACATCTTCAAATCAATTAAACAATATTTTAAGTCTTTAAAGGGATAATGGTGGCAGAAATAGAGATTCATCTTTTGAAAATACTTAGTATTTTATTTCACAAGCTGAAATGATATGAACACCTAGTACCGGAGAAATTATACCATTAATCATATTAATGATTTAACTGGTTTCCCAGAGTAAGTATATCAGTTCTATTATTGCTTCAAGAGAATTCTTAGAAAGAAAAAGAATCTGCCTAGAGGAAGTCAATTTATAGTCTCAACTAATTCAATTAATAGGACACTTGATAGTAACAGGAATGGGACAAGGAGCCCAAGGCATTTTGCTCTCTCTTCTCTATTGTTTAGTTATACCTGAATAACAAAATATCACCCCTGGATCAACCCAACCATCTGAGTTTCCAGGCCCATATCTGTCACTTGGCAGCCTGGGGTTGCTGCCTCCTGTTCGGACGTTCAGGGTCGTGGTTCTTTTTAACCACCCTGCTTAATGGTACTACCCTTCATTCCATGATATGTGTCCTGTCTGAGAAATCCCTGATTAAAATTATTTCATTTTCCTAGGTATCTCCCATGAATATAGGAGATATGCATGTTATTAAATTAGTTTGGTTTTCTCTTGTTTAAAACAAAAAAGAAAGAAATGCTTGGTCATGGCATAGCTCTTGCAATCTCTTGGGAGGGGATGGGGTGTTCTCTACGCCTTTTCAGTGCTGTAGAGACGCACTGAATTTTTTTTAAAGGGGTGAATCAGGATGGGTTCACAAACAAAATTATCTTTCTCTTTCTTCAGGTTGTATCATTGAGTTGGGTCCACTGTTCCAGCCTTCTCCCTCCCTCATGGTGATGTTTTTCCTCTCAAGGTTTCCACTGTCCACCTCTGCAGTCTGGCTTCTCCTGTGGGGAGAGAAGGGGAGATGGAGCTCAGGGAAATGGGGGAGGAGATCAGTCAACGCACATTACTCAGTAATCATGTTTTCTGAGTGAAAAGTTTATTGGTTTGTTTTTAGGCAGAGTCAAAATGTTCCCATATCAAAACAGCCACTTCAAGGCAGCCACATCAAGATGTTCCTGGCATCAAAATGGCTGTGTCAAAGCTGTGTGTCAGCAAATTGACTCTAACAAAACAGCCTGTATCAAAATGGCTGCATCCTACATTGGCACAGGACTTGCCATCAAAGGAATGCTTTCTAGAATGTCAGTGCTGTTTATAGTAAGATAAGATGAAAAGTTGTTTCTTTCCATTGATGCTCCCACTTTCAGTTGGGAGCCGGACTTCACCACATGGAACTGGAAGACAAAGAGGCACCGTTTTTTATTCCTAGCGATCTAGAGCCTTCTGGGAAAAAGAATTAGGCACAAATGAACAAAGATGATCTGGCTTTTACCATGGAAATGTGAAACTCCCATACTAATTTTATAATCATGCCTTTACACTTTGTTCTCATCACAAAAATCTTTTGGAATTATCTACTAAGAATCAGCCAAAAAATTTATGCCAACATGAATGAAGGCAGACTGGAGTCACTTGCTCCCTGCCTACCCCTACTGTGATCAGTCAGTAGACCCATACCACAGGCAAATGCCCTGAACTGCTGCCCCTTCAGACCCCCAGTTCGGTTACAAAAACTTTCCTGGAAGGTTTGTTGTTGTTGTTGTTGTTTTAAGATTTTATTTTTTAAGCAACCTCTACACCCAACGTGGGCCTTGAACTCACAACCCCAAGATCAATCACATGCTCTACCCACTGAACCAGCCAGGCACCCCCCAGAAGGTTTGATATTAGAAAGCTTTTTTGACCTGTCTCTTCAGGCTCAGAAAGCTTACAGATGGGCAGAATGTTCCACTGGGTTTATTATATAGCGTGAGCATGGCTCTGTCCCTAACTTCACTATCTCACCTCTTCCTTGACTTTTGACGTATCATACTCTCTTGGCTTTATCTTGCCTCGCGGGCTGCTCCTTCTCAGTCCTTTCCTGTCTTCCATTTTTCTATCTGACCTCTAAATGTTGGAGTGCCTCAGTGCTCAGTCCTGGGCTCTCTTCTCTAAGAATAACTCTCTCCCTAGGAGAGCTCATTCAATTCCGTGACTTTAAATAGCATCTGTGTGCTGATTGCTCCAAATATATATTTCCAGCCCTAACCTTTCCCAGGATTCCAGATTCATATATCCAGTATCCTTCTGTGAATGTCTAAGGGGCAACTCAAATTTATAGGTCCAAAATGGAACACCAGATTTCCCTACCCAAGTCTGTTCTTCTTCTAGTCTTCTCCATCTTGGTGTCAAATGAACTATGTAGCTGCCCAAGCCACAAACACAGAAATTATCCCTGATTCTTTTTTTCACCATATATATATATATATGTATATATATATGAAACCCATTAGCAAATACTACTAAACAGACAGTCCCCAACATATGACGGTTTGACTTAGGATTTTTCAACTTTACAATGGTGCGACAGTGGCATGCATTCAGTAGGAACCATACTTTGAATTTCAAGTTTTGATCTTCTCCCAGGCTAGTGTTACATGGTACTAAACTCTCATGACGCTGGGCAGTGGCAGCGAGCTGCAGCTCCCAGTCAGCCATGCGATCATAAGGGTCAACAACCAATACACTTACAACCATTCTGTCCCCATACATCTATTCTGGTTTTCACTTTCAGTACAGTATTCAATAAATGACATAAAATAGTCGACACTTTATTATAAGACAGACTTTGTGTTAAATGCTTTGTCCAACTGTAGATTAAGGTAAGTGTTCTGAGCACATTTACGATGGGCTAGGCTGAGCTATGATGTTTGGTGGGTTAGGTGTATTAAACACATTTTCTACTGATGATATTTTCAACTTACAGTAGGTTCGCTGGGACGTAACCCCCTTGTAAGTCGAGGTAGATCTATAGTTCCACCTCCAAAACATATCTGGACTATTCTGTCTTCCTTTGCCCTCCACTGCCACAATCCTAATCTAAGCCACCATCATCTCTTACCAGGACTATTACAATAGCCTCTTAGCTATTCTCCGCCTTTCTTTTCTGGCTCCTTCTCATCACTTAGGTCTCAAATAACAGGTCAAGTCTCAGAAGAGACTTCTCAAAAACCCTATTGGGAGTACCTCTTTTTCCCCTCTTCTCCATCAACTCACCATGATGACTTTCGTCATAGAACTTACAACAATGTATAATTATCCATTTCCTTCCTATTGACCATGTCCCCTGCTAGAAATAAGCTTCATGAGAGCAGGGAGTTGAACTCTTTTCTTCTCCACTCAGTCTCCAGGCTTTATCACAGTGCATGACCCACAGTAGGCTCTTGACAAATATTTAGTGGAAAGAATGAATTCAAGTCTTTCTAAAAGAGAAAATCTCATTGGGATTCCAGAAATTTAGGAACCATCAATACTTGCTGTTACTCAGAAACACCCCATTCAGATTGGCTATATATACGTGTATCAAATATGAGGAATGTTTATTTAAGGGCATTAAATTAAGACTATTTTAAGGTCCAGTTACAAAATAATTCTGTAAAGGCTACAGCTTGGTTTGTCCCAACCTGAACATCATCAGGATGGTGACTCTATGTGTTTGCTGGTACCACCTGGCTCAGTCACCAATCATTAGCAATAATTAAAGGTGTTCTTTTACATACTTTTTTTTTTTTAAGATTTTAGTTATTTATTTGAGAGAGAGAGAGCAAGAGAGCAGGAGAGCACAAGCAAGGAGAGCTACAGAGGTAGAGGGAAAGCGGGCTCTGACACTGGGCTCAATTCCAGGGCCCCACGATCATGACCCAAGCCAAAGGCAGGCACTTAACAGACTGAGCCACACAGGCGCCCCAACATAAGGTTTTATTTTTTAAAAATTTTTAAAGAATTTATTTATTTATTTGTCAGAGAGAGAGAGACAGAGAGAGAGCACAAGCAGGGGGAGTGGTAGGCAGAGAAGGCAGAGGGAGAAGCAGGCTCCCTGCTGAGCAAGGAGCCTGATTAGGGAGTCAGTCCCAGAACCCTGGGATCATGACCTGTACCGAAGGCAGATGCTTAATCGACTGAGGCACCCAGGCGTCCCCTACATAAGGTTTTATAAAGGATTTAGTTGGGAAGAAATAATTACATGGATTAGAATGAACAATATTGAATTTTTAGTTACCTGACACATACACATATATTCACTATACATAGAAATGTAGTTGAGGAATGAGAAAATATTTACAAACAGACACAAGAGTTTTCTTTAGATAAGAAACTGTGGTTGTTTAGAATAATATCTTGAGAGGTACCTAAGGAGTGAAAGTAGAGGCTCTATATGGGTTGGAAAGAAACAACAAAAAGATCACAAAATCATTCCACATAAAAAATTGGGAAATATGGGATGGGGGGGCAACTGGATGGCTCAGTTGGTTAAATGTCTGCCTTCGGCTCAGGTCGTGATCTCGGGGTCCTGGGATCAAGCCCCACATCAGGTTCTCTGCTTGTGGGGAGCCTGCCTCTCACTCTCCTCCCTGCTCATGCTCTCTGTCGCTCTCTCTCTCTCAAAATCTTTTTAAAAAATGGGAAATACAGGAAGAAAAAAGTAGCTGAGGAGGAAGAATGGGGAAAGAAGACTGAGCAAAGTGTCAGGAGGCTTAACTTGGGGTTGGTGGAAATAGAGCAAGGAAATCAAGTTTTCAGTTGTAAATTGGCTACTGAAGAGTGTTGCATATTTGCCAAGTAGCTACCCTCTATGGCACACATTATCTTCAAATCTCTAGGAAGAGTCTACTACACGCAGCTGCCTCTCATGAATTTAAGGTGGGAAATTTAGGAAGAGAGGCCGCAACCCACCCTTGGGTCAGTGCCAGATGATCATAAAGGAACAGCTGCGAGATGCAGAGTGAAGAATGGGAATTCTACAGAAGCCAGAAATCAAACCCTGAGGTTACCAAGAGAATGGAGAGCTCAGAAAAGCTGCAGGGAGTTTGGGGAGAGCATTGGTTTTCCCCTAAGACATGGGATGGGGTTTCCAGATAAGTTTATGTAAACCTCAAGGTGATTTCATTTAACGAACAGTCCAGGAGCCCCTGACTATGTGATTCAGCTCATAAATATTAATCACTCCTTACCATAGTATTAATGAAAGTCCTCATTAGGGATGATAGGTATTGCATGTTCCAATTTGGATGCTCTCCTTTCTTCATTCTATCTTGCTTTGTTTCTATTTTCCCCTATGGTTCCATACTCCCATCTAGACCATGTTAGCCACACTGATAGGTCACTGTTTTTTATTATTCCTAGAATTGGTTAGCCAGAGCAAAAAATTAAATTTATGAGCTCTATGTGGTGGGAGAAGTCTGGTGAAAACTAAATTTTAAGCTATAATACATAGAAAACCAAAAAGTTTCTGTAAAGAGCATATTCAATTCAACTACATCATTTATTCATTGAACTCAACAAATATTTATGTGCCAGATACTCTACTAGGTTCTTGAACTTTAAATATGAATAAACCCAAATACTTCTCTTGATGAGTTTGCAGTCCAGTGGGGGATATATAAACAAATAATTATAATGCAGTATGGTAAGCGTGAGATATAGTAATAATCACAGCATTTATGAGATCATTGAAGAGAGACACAAGTGAAGCCTGCTAGAGGGGTCAGTGTTAGGGATGGCGTTTTGAATGAGCTGAGAGCTGAGCTGGATCTCAAAGGATGTGAAGAGTTAGGTAGAGAGAGGGGAGGGAAATTAGGTTTGGGGTTGCAGTAGGAGAGGTGAATGGAAATGGAGATGTGCCTTCTAGAAAGGACACCATTGGCAAAGGCATGAAGGAATTAAAAATGCATAGGCTACATAGGAAACTCCAAGCAGTTTTGGGTTGCTGGAGGTAAGAGTAAATTGTAAATGAAGCTAGAGAAAAAGGGAAGGGCTAGACCACGGTGGGCTCTGAATGCTGTGTTAAAAAGAGTAGACCAGGGGCACATGGGTGGCTCAGTTGATTAAGCGTCTGCCTTCATCTCAGGTCATGATCCCAGCGTCCTGGGATAGAGCCCCGTATCAGGTTCCCTCGTGCTCGTGCTCTCAATTGCTCAAATAAATAAATACAATCTTAAAAAAAAAAAAAAGAGTAGACCACCCTGTCTGCAATGGACAAACACTAGAGGGTTTGAAGAGAGGAGTGGCATGACAAGAGTTTCAAGTAAATTACTTCAGTGACTGTAGAAAGGGGTTGTAGTGGTATCCGTGGTTGTACCTCTGTTTGAGGCAGACAAAACAAAGGAGACTTGTTAGGAAACTGCTGTTCTAGTCTAGGTAAAAGACGAAGAGAGGGGCACCTTGGTGGCTCAGTTGGTTAAGCATCTGCCTTCGGCCCATGGCCTTGATCTCTGGGTCCTGGGATCCAGCCCTGCATCAGGCTCCCTGCTCAGCAGGGAGTCTGCTTCTCCCTCTGCCTCTGCTGCTCTCCCTACTTATGCTCTCTCTTCTCCCTCTCTCTCTGTCAAATAAATCAATAAAACCTCTAAAAAAAAAAAAAGATGAAGAGAGCCCTATCTGAGGCATGGATAGTGAAGATGGAGAGGCAGGAACAGATCAAGCAATGTTTAGGAAGTTAAAAGTAAAGGCATGGTAATTGATTGGATTTGAGAAATGAAGGAGAGAGACTATCAAAGAATTCTCTCTTGGATGACAAATATGGATAACAAGGTCATGAGCTAAGATGGTGTCTACAGGAGGAGAAACTAGTCTAATGGAGAAGATGAAGAGTTCTCTTGTAAACATGCCAAGTCCCAGCTGTCCTGGGGCAGCCAGAATAAGCCAGGATGAACAAGAACTGAGGGGAGAGAGCTGAGGGGGAGGCACAGCGTTGGAATTCATCTCTACACAGGTGGAAGCTGAAACACTGAGGACGCAGCAGATCACTTACGGGCCACCATGTAAAAAAGGATAAAACTTTGTTAACGGGTATAAATAGGAGAGATATACCATGCTCTTGAAGAGAAAATTCAATATTATGCACAGGCTATTCTCTCTAATGCAGGAGAATTTTGTTAAATTTACAGTCAGAATACCAACAGGGTGTTCTGTGGAATTTGACCAGTTGATTCTAAAGTGCATGTGGAAGGGGCGCCTGGCTGGCTCAGTCCACAGAGCATGAGACTCTTGATCTTGGGGATGTTACGTTCAAGCCCCACGTTGGGTGTAGAAATTACTTAAAAATAAAGTACTTATTTATTTATTTTAAAGATTTTATTTATTTATTCGACAGAGAGAGAAAGAGCCAGCGAGAGAGGGAACACAAGCAGGGGGAGTGGGAGAGGAAGAAGCAGGCTCCCAGAGGAGGAGCCCGTTTATTTATTTTTTTAAAAAAGATTTTATTTATTTATTTGAGAGACAGAGAGAACACAAGCAGGGGGAGCAGGAGAGAAAATAAAATCTTTATTATTTTATTTTATTTTATTTTTTAAAAAGATTTTATTTATTCATTCGACAGAGAGAGAGACAGCCAGCGAGAGAGGGAACACAAGTAGGGGGAGTGGGAGAGGAAGAAGAAGCAGGCTCCCAGCGGAATAGCCTGACATGGGGCTGGATCCCAGAACACCGGAATCACGCCCTGAGATGAAGGCAGACGCTTAACGACTGAGCCACCCAGGCACCCCATGAAAATAAAATCTTTAAAAAAAATAAAATGCATGTGGAAGACTTGCTGAGAATAGAGAAGGCAATTTTGAAAAAGAAAAAGAAGAAGGGGTAGAAATTAACATAGGGGGCACCTGGGTGGCTCAGCCGGTTAAGCGACCGCCTTCGGCCCAGGTCTTGATCCCAGGGTCCTGGGATCGAGCCCTGCATAGGGCTCCCCCTGCTCAAAGGGGAGCCTGCTTCGCCCTCTCCTTCTGCCTGCTGCTCCCCCTGCTTGTGCTCTCTCTCTATCAAATAAATAAAGAAAATCTTAAAAATAAAATAAATTAACATAGAAATTAACACAGTGGGGTACTAAAGCATGAAGAGATAAATGGACCAATTGGACCAATGAAACAGGACAGACAACCACACATATGAGAGAACTTGGTATATGATAAACGTGAACGTACAAAGCAGAGGGGACAAGCTGACTATTCAATAAATTGTCCTGGGACCATTGGCTATCCATACAAGGAAAAATTAGATCCTTCTCACCATACACATAAATAAATATCAAGTGCAGTAAAAACTTCAATGTGAAAAGCAGAATAATAAAGCTTTCAGAAGATAATAGAGGAAAATATATTCATTACTTCCAAGTAGGGAAGGCTTTCTTAAGACATGAAAAACTTATACCATAAACAAAAAAGATGATAAATTAAAATTAAAATTTCTATTTCAGAAAGAATACCATAAACAATGTTAAAAGATAAGGCTAGAAAATATTTGCAATTCAAATAACTGAAAAAAGATTAGGGCACAGCAAATACCGAGAGAGAACTTTAAAATATCAATAAGAAAAAGATAAAAATGCAATAGAAAAAAATCATCAAGGAATGTGAATAGACAATTCATAGAAGTGAAACATAAATTGCCAAGAGCATATGAAAAGATGCCTAACCTCTCTAGAGGAAAATGCAAAATGTAAAATTGGATTGCTTTTCATACGTATGAGAATGGCAAATTTTAAAAATCTGATAATGTGTAATATTGGTAAGGAGGTGAAGAAACTCTCATACTCTGCTGATGGGACAGTAGATTGGCACAACAATCGTGGAAAGCAATTTGCCAATATTTTGTAGCATGGAATAAGTGTGTTCGCTACTATATAGTAATTCAATTTCTGGACATGTACCTAGAGACACACTTACACATATGCACAGGAAAATTGCTTTAAGGATAGTCACTGCTTTATTGTTTGCAATCATAAAATTGGAAACTACCATCCATAGTGGAATGTGTGAGTTAATAGTGGACTATTTGTATGATGCTAAACTATACAGCAGTGAAAATGGGTGGACTAGATCAGTAACAGGTAAATCTTAAAAGCACAATACTGAATGCAAAAAGAAATTCCAGGATACATTGTGTATATGAAAATTTCATGAAGACAAATCAAACATTAATAGAAAAACTCATCAAAGGATTTGCCTACACTCATGTGCATGCATGGGAAAAATACATACCAACATTAGAACTGTCATGACATATTATCGGTACCCAGGAGAGAGAGGGGTTGGGTGGGGTATAAAGAGGACTTCAGCTATATTTACAACATTCTATCTCTTTTTAAAAGATCTGAATTGAAAATAGTAACTGGGAGGTGAAGAGGTAGTGAAGACAGTAAGTATAATCTACTTTTTCAAAAAGTTCAGATGGAAAAAGGAAAAAGATTTGATGGTGACTTGAAGAAGCCTAGTTGGAAGCCCCCCAACATTTTTATTATGACCAATTTTAAACATACTGGTAAGCTGGAAGAATTGTCCAGTGAACATCTATGTATTCATCACCTGTGTTCTACAAAGAGGATTTTGCTGTATTTGGTTTATCTTGGATCTATCCATCTATCCATGCATCAACCCATCTTATTTTTTGGATGCATTTCAAAGAAAGTTGCCGAAGTTGGTGCACTTCATCGGTGGGGAGCTTTTTGATTAGATGAGAGAGGTTAACATGTAAATCGAGGAAAGGAGCCAATGTTGAAAAAGTATGGTTGAAAGAAAAAAAGAGGAAAAATAATTGCTTCATCCCTGAAATCGGTGAGAGGGTTTGGCCTTTGATAAAGATGAGGGACGGCTGATCCTTAAAGCTAAAGGAAAAGATGGTAGAGGGGTGGGGATTTTGAAGGAGGTCTTTCTCAGTGGCCTCCATTTTACTCCTTAAAAGAGGAGGCAGAAACATTTGTTGGGAATGAGAACTGGGAATTGACTAGGTCTTGCAGAGACAGACAAAGATTAGGTGGATTTATTGAACAGAACAGGAGAGGGAACTGACCAAAGATAAGCTAAGGGAATGACGGAGTCTCTGAAGGGCCAGCTGAGCTTGAATCTGTAGCAACATAAGAGTCTAGGGGATGTGATTTTCTCAGCTGTTTGAGAAGGAGGAGCAGAAGAACGCAGATTGTGGGGGCAGAATCCAGAGTCGATGCGGCAGGACAGAATGCAAGGAAACGGAAGAGACTGGGGTAAATATTTCGGATGGGCTCCAGGCAGGGCTTGGGACTAAGAGTCGAGGAATAAGACAAAGAGATCAATAGATTTAAATTCTCGTGAAATGGAGAAATAGCCCCTTTGCCGAGTCACAAACTTGGAAAGAAACTTTGTTCTAACTAGGCTTTTGCTACCATTTCAAACACAGAGACAGCACAGAAGACATGGCGTATGAACTGTCCTGTTGCAGCCCTCACCACATCTCTACTTTTTTTTTAAGATTGTATTTTTTTTTTAAAGATTTTATTTATTTATTTGACAGAGAGAGACAGCCAGCAAGAGAGGGAACACAAGCAGGGGGAGTAGGAGAGGAAGAAGCAGTCTCCTAGCGGAGGAGCCTGATGTGGGGCTCGATCCCAGAACGCTGGGATCACGCCCTGAGTCGAAGGCAGATGCTTAACGACTGTGCCACCCAGGCGCCCCTTAAGATTGTATTTTTAAGAGAGGCCTGGGTGCCTCAGTCTGTTAAGTGTCTGTCTTCTGCTCAGGTTATGATCCCAGGGTCCTGGGATCGAGTTCTGCACTGGACTCCTTGCTCAGCGGGGAGCCTGCTTCTTGCCACTCCCCCTGCTTGTTCTCTCTCTTGCTCTCTCTCTCTCAAATAAATAAATCAAACCTTTTTTTAAAAAAGATGTTCTTTTTAAATAATCTCCATACCCAATGTGGGGCTTAAACCCGTAACCCTGAGATCAAGATTCGCGTGCTCTACCTACTGAACCAGCCAGGCGCCCCACATCTCTCTATTTTGACAGAACCTTTATCCAATTGGGGCAGCAAAAAACATGCACCAAAGTATATTTGAAGCCCATCTCTCTCATCCCCATAATCCTTAGTCACTGGTTAGAAAGGAAATGCTTCTAGTCACCTATCCTCTCTTTTACCCTTCTCCCCTTAATGGTTTAGGACTTCTCACTTCTTCAGCTTATCACTATGAACCTTCTCTTTCTCATCTCTTGTGTCTGTCACTGTTAATCATCCTTTCCACTGACCCATCTGGAATCATCGTTCCATTGCAAATAAAATACTTTACATTCTTAATATTTCTTCTTGGAAGTGTACTCTTCTTGCCTTGAATTAAGGGGCCTACTTCAAGGCTAGGATTTGCCCTGCAAATTCCTCTAGTTGGGGCTGTTTATTCTCTTTCTTCTGCTGTGCTGTAGAGGGAGTTGGGAAGCAGGGGTTGGCATTTGCTGACCCCCCAGTGCTACTTCCAGACCATCACTCTTTCAGTCTCTTGTAAAGGCTCATCCTTCTCTTAAGGATGAGCTCCACCCTCTCCTCCTTCCTGCCACTAACCAACCTCTTGGTTGCTTCCTTTCATTCTCCAAAGTCTGAGACTAAATTCATAGTTGTCCTCTTCATCCCACCTCCTACCACCATCCTGGAGTTCGATAATTTAGCTTCACATTTCTGTAACTCCTTAACCCTAGTGACTTTGTGCTCCGCTCTACTTTATTATCTACTTCCCAGGACCACCTTCCCCATCATGTCATCGCTCAGACATGGCACCTCCATGATTCCAAATTCCAATGGCCCACTTTCTGACTAGTAGCTTCTAAACTTCTAGCTCGGCCCTGGTTGTCCTGCTAAGGATATCCTATTAGAGGCCAATGGGGAAAATGACCAGTAAAACTTTCCAGATTTCTTCTTTTTTTTTTTGAAGATTTTATTTATTTATTTGAGAGAGAGAGAGAGAGCGAGCACACACAAGCCGGAGGCATGGAGGGGAAGAGGGCGAAGCAGGCTCCCCACTGAGCTGGGAGCCTGATGCAACCCAGGGCTTGATCCCAGGACCCTGAATACGCAGCCTAAGCCAAAGGCTGGCACTTAACCAACTGAGACATCCAGGAGCCCCAATTTTTTATTCTTAACACTAGCAATCAACCCCGATCAATAATGCTGAGACATTCAGGTGCTACGATGGTCATCTTCATCCATGTTCAGATGACGGGCACCTGGGGATATATTTTGGGTATTTTTTGTCTTTGCTCACGAGAGTCTTAAATAGGCTTTTGTTGTTACAACTGATGTCTCGATACCTTGATTGTACCAGAGGCAAAATGAAAATGGGCCAGTATAGCCTCCACAAGTTCACCAATTATAATATTGCTCTCAGGGTAGTATGAGGATGGTGGAATCACTTTAAAAATCTCTCCTCTAGAATCATTTGGCTTCCTTTTTTTTATTGCATCTTTTGAGGACTCTTTAGAACCACAAAGCTAAGGAATGATCATTTTCTTTGGCTAGGGTGAAGTAAGTTGGTGTTTCTATAGTTACCAGAGAAACACAGAAATTAATTTGCAAAAGATTATCCCCTTCATATATTGTGTTAGTTAATAAATGGTTGGTACTGTGTATTGCAGACAGAGCTGGATTACTCAAAAGATGTGGTGTTTAGAACACTGGCAGTAGTAGGAGCGTACAAAACACATACAACATTTTTAAGAGTTTGATGTTTGCCCTTTCTAAAACAAGTTCTGCAGTGGTCATCATTGAAAAAAAATCAGAACTTTGTTGCTCTTTCTGACACTTTGCAAAAAAAATTTTTTTTTAATTACATGGGGTGAAGTGAGCACCTTATTATTTTCAGGGTTTAGGACCTCTAAAGGTTTTAATTAGGCTCTGTTGTCGGGCGCCCTTGTGGCTCCATCTGCGTGTTTTTATTCTTTTTGCATTCCTGTAGTTGAATGCTGAGGTGAGGTCATTATTTTGGAGTAGTGTTTGCCAAGAAGAAATGACTGGTGGAGGTCTGTTTGTCTCTGGTCTGTTCCACCGCTTTCCCAAATGATACTGTTATTGGTTGGTACAAGCAGTGACCTTCTCTTAGGGGACATGGGTCTGGTGTAAAAAGCACTCACAAAACCCAGGACGATTCCTAAGCTTTTCTTGTACTGATGAATGCCTACGATCAAACATTTTCTAAATTATACCAGTCTCAAATGTTGCTGGAGGAGAGTCAGTGCTCTTTATGTTCTCTACATCAACCTCAGTTTCCCCATTTAGAATACTCTCTTTCTGCCTGACCTGCTTCCAAACTTGACTCATGCCCTAGCTTGGTTTTTTTTTATTCAACTTCTTTGTACCCAGAATGCAGTGAAACAAATGGCAGCCACCCAACCACTTGAGGCTTGCTGTCCTATGCTCTTGAACAAAGAGACCGAGAAAGCAAAGAAACAGTTCCTTTGAAATTCAGAACCTCTGCTAGAGAATAGGGAATATATTCTCCTTTGTTGCATTAGATTTTGTTTAAGACTCAGGATGCAGGATGCTCTCTTGATGAGGGACAGACAAGGTTGAAAAGGGGAACATACTGAGCAATGAGGAACAGCTGAGAGCTACAAAGATAGGGCTGTGCTCATGTATAAATAGAAATGTTGCTGCTACCCTGATGAATCAGACCAGATGTTTCTCTGATGTCTCTGTTTGGTCCTTTGGTTTAAAAAAAAAAAAAAAGTATAATTTTGCTAAAATTATATGTGGGGCCAGGAATGTGGCACAAATGCTTTAAGCTTAAATAATATGTAAAAGAATAAAATTACTTTAGAGGAAACCTTTATCAACAAGAGAATTATCCATTTAGAGAACAAAAACGAGCAGGAAGCAAACAATCTGTTGATGGGGTTGATGCATTGGGATTCAGGAGCTCTGAATTCTGATCCTTTCTCTGTCACTCATTGAGTGACCTTGGGCAAGTCATGTCATTTTTCTAAGTCTAGGTATCTTTCTTTCTTTCTCTCTTTTTAATGGGGGGAGGGGAGAGAATGGGGGTTGCATGTCTGGGATCAGAGAATTCATTTTTTTTTAAAGTGTTTTTTGCAGCCCCAAACATCTATGAACCCAGACAGGTTTTCTTTTTCAGTTTGTTTTCTTGCTTCCTGGCTTCTGGTTTCATTGAGGGGTTGATATGTGAGAGACACCGTGGGGCATGAACATGAATAATGCAAGCCCTCTGCCCTCTAGATGCTTTTGACCTAATAGCAGCTATTAGAGTTACACGGAGGACTATACCATAATATATACATGAGTGGTTCCAGCAGACAGACAAGAACAGATGCATGGGAACTCAGAGGGGGCAGAGATCATTGTCAGCTTGGAGGATAGGAAATGACTTGCTGGAGGAGGACACTGGCATTTACCTGGGGAGCAGGGTAAGGGGAGCTTGAAGGTTGGCAAGTTTTTAGCAGGCAGAGATGGAGGAAAGGACCTTCCTGATATGAGAAACGAGGAGAGGTTAGGAACAAGGAAAGTGCTGGAGGTATTTGGGGAATAGTGGGCCATTTGTGTTGGCTGGACACAGGCAATAGGGCAGGTAGCAATGGTGGCTTCGGACCATATTTGGTAGGCCTTTTAATCTTGGTAGAATATACGTTTTACTTAATAGGTAGCAGGGAGCTCTTTTTTGAGCTTGGATGTGACCTGGTCTGATCTGTGCTTTAGGATAATTCACTTACTGCAGAGTGTAGGATAAGCTGGAGGTGGAAAGGCCTCAGGGGAAGGAGAGCTGAAAGGCTAATGCTTTTAGCGTGGTGAAAGCTAACCAGGCCTGAGCTTGAGTGGTGTCACCAGGAACAGAAAGCAGGGGTTGGATTTATGCTGTGGTGGAGAAAGACTTGTTCAAGCAAGTCTGAGGTAGAACTTACTAGTTCCACTGACAGAAAAACGAAATTCACAGAGGGAAGGATGTGTGGGGCGAGGACGGGGGGAGCGAGTTCACTTTCCAAGCACTGAGTCTGAAGTACGGGGAAGCATATCTTCGTGGAGGACATCAACATTTATAGACTCCTGACTGGCCCTCAGTCCTGTGGATGGGGCTGGGGATGGAGATCTTAAAGTCAACACTATCCAAGAGAGAGTTGAAACCACAGAAGTGAATAGATGACCATGGAATTGGAGATGGGGGCTGGAGCAAGATGAAGACGGACACCAGAATCTCGAGAAATGTCTAAATTCTTCCCTTACGATGAACGGGGCATGGTCAGTGTTATAGCATATAATCAGAAAAGTGCTGCGTCATTGTGTCCAAGGGGAAAGAGCATACTGAAAGCAAGCAGCTGGTGAACCACACTTTAAAGGTTGCGTTACTGCTTGGCCGATTAGCTGCGTACAAGTGGTGCCTAGAGAGCCTAAAAGGGACTGGCCATAAGAAAATAGTTCAGAGCATTTGTGATGAGGGAACCTCTTATGTGTGTGTGTTTTCTGACACGTGAACAGAGGAGAAAATTGGACGTGTACCTGGTCCTCAGTTTGTGACAGCCAAGATTCCAAATCCTCGTCTTTCCTTAATACGGGCATCTTTCGAATGCATCAAAAATTCTCATTATGCTACTTCGTTTTTATGAAAGACCTACATTAGTAACTGTTTTCACTGACCCAAGGAAATCCACAGAGGATTTTCACTGTATGAAAAAAGGAGAGGGGCGCCTGGGTGGCACAGCGGTTAAGCGTCTGCCTTCGGCTCAGGGCGTGATCCCAGCGTTGTGGAATCGAGCCCCACATCAGGCTCCTCCGCTATGAGCCTGCTTCTTCCTCTCCCACTCCCCCTGCTTGTGTTCCCTCTCTCGCTGGCTGTCTCTATCTCTGTCAAATAAATAAATAAAAAATCTTAAAAAAAAAAAAGAAAAAAGGAGAAAAGCAAAAGTAACGTTCAGCATTCCCAGTGAGCCCTTATACAGGCAGTGTGCATCTTGACCAGTGGGAGTGGCGCCCCCAAGCTCCTTCCCCTGGTACTACATTCAGCTTCTCAGCGACGAGCCCCCAGAGCTTTGAACTGTGTCTGTGAGCATCTGTGCTTATCTTGATTTATTTTGTGCATCCGTTAGCAAGAAGGGTCTTAAGGTATCAGAAAAGCCTGAGAGGTTATTTTATGGGTCTGGGAATGCTCAAAAATTTTTAGTAAATCACCGGTATGTGCTTCTTTGCTTTATGTCATTTCAGTTTATGAAATCGTATATAGGTGTGTTTTACTTTAGGATAGGGACAGGAAACCTGTATTGGTAATATGTACTCTGAACCCAAGGCCTCTTTCTTTCTTTTGAAAATCTCAACCTTTGTTTTTCAGCCTATTACTTGGGCGAATTTATTCGTTTTTTCTCCTCCATAGTTACCCAATTTTAGTTCCCACTTGTCTTGGGGCTTGGGTTTGATTCTTGGAATAGAGTTCCAACGACAATAAATATGTAGATCGCCTCTGAGAGCTTAGTGTCTGAAACTCCAGAGGGAGGAATAGGAGGGGAGGGGGAGGGCAGGCTGGGAAATGAGACTTTAGCTCTATTGTAGTTCACACACAAAGGCCTGTTTGCAAACTACAATGTAAACTAAGACTTTATCAGCCAAGGATTTATGTTCACATTAAAATCTGGGATTACACCAGGGAGATACCACTAGTATAAATCTAAGTAGGATTAACTGCTTCCCTGCAATGCAAATTGGCTTGTCACTTGTGTTTGTTTGTTTTTTCTCCAATATTTTTCTTAAGTGACAATAATTCAGTTTTTTAAAAAGTTTATTTATTTATTTATTTGAGAGAGAGAGAGAGAGTGAAAGAGCACAAGCAGGGGGGAGGAGCAGAGAGAGAGAGAGAAGCAGACTCTCTGCTGAGCAGGGAACCCAACACAGGGCTCCATCCCAGGACCCCGAGATCATGACCTGAGCTGAAGGCAGACGCTTACCTGACTGAGCCACCCAGGTGCCCCTTAAGTGATAATAATTTGCAAAAACTATGGAATATTTGCTTTTGGCTCCATAACTTTTAGTACAACTCTACTCACCCAAGGGCAGGGGGGAATAAAAACCTTAAGGAATCCAATTCCATCGATGAATTAAAAATTCAGGAGACTAGGGTTTTAATCTGTCTACTAACCATCTATTTTACTTTAGGTAGGTTGCTTAATAGAATTCTATGCTTCAATATTTTTCATTGGCTCAATGGTGATTTAAAAAATACTGGTTTGGCTTATCTAGAGAACTATTGTTCAGGTTGTGAACTATTTTCTCTTTAGGTTATAAACATTAGGTAAATTCCAGACATACTATTACTTAAGCAATTAGATAATCACTGCAGCTAGTCTGGGGGCAGGACAGGGAGGTGAAGCAGGGACTGGGGATTTGGAGAGTTTAGATGAAGAAAGTTGGATTACTGAGAGCTTTTTCTTCAGCTGAACAATGGATGACACCACCAAGAGAACAAGCTTGAGGAAAAAAACCTCTGTGAATGTTTCATACACCACTCCTAATGCTGCTTTGAGATAATTGCTTGGCTAAATAAATTCCTTACATATTGACTAATAAAGAGTGCTCAAATTTATATACCTGATGCCCATTATCCACTTGCTCTCTGACTTCTGTTACCATGACTTCAGCAGTAATTTAGTATAAATAAAAATGCTCTAACTCTGTTTAGTGCTGGGCCCTGTAATCTAGCTTTGATACCTTCCCATGTCCACTCAAGCACTGAAGAATATGATTTAGACTTGGAAGTCTGACTATGGAGTCAGATTGTAAGAAATCGGGTTTTAGATACCAGAAATGATCACTCCAATGCATCCCCAAACCATGCATTAACAAGCTCGATTACAAAAGGTTCTTGAGGGAACAAAGTTGAAATAGGCATTATCATTGAGACATTGCAGACCTATCTGTACTGGTGGTTGATTTGCCAGGTAACCTGGCTGTTCCTCAGTTTCCTCAACCATTAAACAAAAGGCAGAATGAGATTAACTTGAAGGTCACTTCCTGTTTTGAAATACTATTTCCTTAAACAGTTTGGAGAAAATTACAAAATTCATCTTTATAGCTCTTGATAAGCCCAAACAACATACCAGGATACCACAAGACCAGAAAACAAAAATATGCCCTTTTAGACCAGTCTCTGTGCAAAGTAGGAAGAAATGGGGGGAAAATGACCCCCCCCCCGCGTGCTAAACAAAAAAGCACCATATACTTGTGGAACTTCTTCATTTTAAGCAGCGTGTTCAAGAAACATTGTTGGAGACCTACTATGTGCAAGGCACTGTTGAAGTTGTTACTTTCCGATTTAAAAATTACTACTACTTCTCCAGCAAGCTCTTTAACCTGAAACTAGTGAATACCGCCGCCTTGGGTGGGCATAAAATTAAAGCCAAGGTCAAGGGAGACAGTCTCCAAATAGAACAAAAATAAAACGCTTGTGACATCATTAGAGGAAAAAAAGCCAACATAATTGCACAAAGATCAAAGGGAAAAAAAGAGAAACATGTCTGGTTAATACTGGGCTTTTGGGCATTTCTTGTGCTCGCGAGGCCCGTCTATCCATCCACACCACACTTCGTAACCATGCTATTCTGAACCGATGACAAACCCAGCTTCGGCGCGGACAGGGCGCAAAGCGCAGATCCCACAATCCAGACCCCGCTGCCAACTCTCTCCTCCGGGAAGGAAGGAGGCGTTTCTCCTTGGGCAACTGTAAAATAAAGTAGCCTCTCTAATCTCTTCCTCCAGTAAGAAAGAAATGTCGGTCCAAATAAATGAATACATAAATAACTACACGAAGCGAAAGAGGTGGAAAGAGGGGAAGGGAAACTCTTTTCCTTTCTTTTCAAATTTCCCGCACCCCTTTTCCTCCCCGCCTCTCCACGCCGTCCCCACTTTCAGCGGCAGTTCGGGAGACCCGGACCGCGGGCTTCGGGGCGGTAGGGTAGAGGGTCTTTAGAAAGTAGGCGGGACTGGCCAGATGAATAATTCGGTGTCCGATTTTTCCTGCCTTCGGTGGCAGTTCCTCCTCCGCTTCGTTACTCGATTGCACACGCGGCCCGGCCCTCGGCCCTCGATTGCTCCGGCCTATCACCCTGGGATGCCGCCTGTCGCCGCCGCGGCTGCCGGGCTTGTGGGATCGGTGGCGGAGCCGGAGCCGCGGCGGGAGCCGTGGCCTGAGAGTTAGGGGGGCGGGCCGGCTCATTCCTGGGGTGGGGGCCGAGGACTGGCGGGCGAGAACCCGGGGCCACCGCCCCCCTTCCCTGAGGGAAGCGGACACTCCAAGCGTCTGAGGCGGCGGTGGCGGCGGCGGCGGCGGGAGCCGGTCAGAGGGGGCGGCCCCTGGCGGCGACGCCCCCAGCCCTGCCCTGCCCGGCCCCCACTCCATCCCCAGCCCCAGCCGGATCTGGCCGCGGGAGACGCCGGCGGGGGTTGAGGAAGGCGGCTCCGCTGGGGCGGGCGGGCGAGCCGCCCCTCCCGGGTCCTTCCACGTCCCCTCCCGGGAGGGACCCACACCTGAGCCCGGACCCACCCCCGGCCGGGGCCACGCTGGATCCGCCTCCCGGCCTGGGTCCCGCCCGCCGGCTGCAGGTGGGCTGCAGCGCCGGAGCCGCGGGCAGTGGGCGGCGGGGAAGGAGGTGAGCCGCGTTGGTGCCGGCTGCAGCTCTGGTCCTTGCCCCCGCCGCTGCGCTCTCCTCCTCCCCTTCCCGCAGGCAGGGCGCGGAGTCGCGCGCCCGCCCCGCCGCCGCCTTGTCCCTCTGGGGCACCATGGAGCTCTCCCCGTCGTCCGGAGGAGCCGCGGAGGCGCTGTCCTGGCCGGAGATGTTCCCAGGACTGGAGTCCGACTCGCCGCTACCCCCGGAGGAGCTGGAAGCGGTTGTCCCAGTCGGTGGGGCCGTGGCTGGTGGCATGTTGGATCGGATCCTTCTGGAGTCCGTGTGCCAGCAACAGAGCTGGGTCCGGGTGTACGGTAAGGACCACAGGCCATCCTAGAGGCCGGTGTTTTTGCTCTGGCTGAAATTCATCCCTAGTCTCAAGTCCTATTCTCAGTCCCCATCCATCCTGGGTCAGTTTCCCACATCCCTTTTTGTTCTGGCGTGCGTTTCTGACAAGTTTCTGCAGACTAGCAGTTGAGCAGAGAGATGTCATTCAGTATGGTCTTTGGCCCTTTCAGACACCTGCAGGAAGTTTAAGGTGGAGTTGAGCTATGCAGACTTAATAATTAGGTGATAACTTCAAGGGAGCTGTCAACCGCTTTCAAGGAGGTCTGATGGAACACACTATGAAATCAAGCGAACAGAGTTTCATTTCTTTCTCTTGAGTGAGGCAAGGCTGGAAACCAAGATACTCCGAAATAGCTTAGCAGTGAATAAGATAATAAAATAAAATAGAATAACCAAAAATATTTATTTGGTGGGAACAGACTAATCTATAACCTCTTTCTCAACCTCATTCTCCCAAAGGCAACCACTTAGTCCAAGGGGTGTGGATTGTGTCAGATTGCACTATTGTTTCTGCTTCTCTTTGTAAAGTGACTGGGTTGCTACTCAGCAAGTTAAAAGTGATGAACACACTAAAACTTTCCCTTTCTGCATTCCTTGTAACCACCTCTTTAATTAAAACTGAATGATGAGATTCTATTAGGGTGAGCCTTGTGGCAGCATTAAAACCATGCTGGTTTTGAAAATTCATAGCCCAAGGATTTATAGCCTGGAATTCAGGACTGAGCTGTGGCTTTCCAAAATATTAAAACGTCAAGATGTTTATCACTTAGCTCACGTGAACACGAGACATTAGTGATGTGGCTGAATATAAGAGGGCAAATTTGAAGCACCTGGGATCAAAGACAACGTTAAGATGTTATCCTCCAGTGATGTGCATCTAAGCCTGCAGTGATAAAGTACATTGTGCTTTTTTTCTTCATCTTTCTGAAGAGGGTATGTGTTTACTATTCAGGAGTGACCAAGACTTAGAAGTTATCTCTTTGTATAGTTCAGTTGATTTCAAGACTTCAAGTCCATTACTATCAGAAAGATCACAGAACAAGGAGTCCAGAGCTTTGAGTTTTTGTCCTGGTTCTACCAATAAGTGGCTATGTGATTTGGCATAGGTCAGAACACTTTTTTTTTTTTTTTAAACCTCTGATTCTTCGTCTGTAAAATGAGTGAGTTGGATTAAATAATCTCTTAATGGCCCTTTTAGTTCTAAAACTCCTGTAGTTCTTATAACCAGTTCTTAAGGATTTATATATGTACCATTTTATATTTTGTTTGATGTTTATACGTGGTTTTTGATGTTATTCTAAGCACCTGAAAGAATTAAAGAAGTAGGAGACGATGCAAGGTCACCCAGTTCATTCTCAGCAGATTAAACACTTTAGTGCCTGATTTTCTATCCACCTGCTGATCCCACTTATCCGATAGCTTATAACAAAGGTTGATGAGAACCTGAAAATGAGCTTGAATTAGAGTATATTTGTAGTTACGTTTTCCTATCCTGTCCTCCTTTTTATCCTTACACACTTCTTTGGCACATTGTTTTTTACACAAAGTTAGAGATAGGGCCATGTTACTGTAAGAATATATGATAATTTCGTATTTCAATGTCCAAAACTATTCTGTCTGGGTCAGGCCTACCATAAATTATTGTTCTTTGTATGTAACCCATAAAAATATGTACATATTTTTGTTGTCCATTTTTAGAGGTAGATTTGTGAGGGGTGTGTGTGTGTGTACGGATACATACATACACGGATATATGGATATTAAGTATATATGGATAATTATACATACATATATTTTCTACTCACACACATATGTACTGTGCATTTCAGTGTCAAGTTGCACTTTCCACTGCATTGTAACTTTTTTGTTTTCCCTATCAGATGTTGTTTTTATTTACTGTTTTAGTACTACTACTTTCCTTCCTCTAAGCAGCTCATCCTGGATACTACTTTGTTGTCTTTAGTTTGATGTAAATATTCTAAAACTATCTGAATGATTCGTGGCTTTTCTGTGTCCTTAACTAGTTTTCAAGTTGCCTATTGCATAACTCTTTGAAAAGCTTTGAAGTAAAAATAATAGAATGTAGAAAATCAGTTTGGAAAATACTAGTTCATTTTTGCGGTTTTTTGTTGTTGTTTACTTGTTTGTTTTGTGTGTTCACAATTCTGATTGTTTTGGAATATTTAGGTTCTGCACAATTTTAGGAGACTTTGATGAGTGTGGTCTAATGTTTTTAAAAGAAATTTAGAAACTGGGAGCCTAGTCTAGAGTATACAACTGGGGATTGAGAACCGGGGTTTTCATTCTCTCTTTGCCACAAATTGGTTGTCTAACTTTGGGTAAGTAATTTTAGCTCTGTGGCTCTAGGTTTCTACATAAAATGTAGAATCTGGACTAATTGGTATCTGTGGTCCATTTTAGCTGTAGAGCTGTCTGATTCTGTGGCCTGCCCTATTATTTTACCTACAACTTGGCCTACCAATTCCAGTCTGACTCTTGGGGACAGGCATCAAGAAAGCCCTTAATGAGTTTAAATCATGATTGCCCTGGGCTTCTGGGGAGCACTTTTATCAAAAGGTCAGTGAACTTAGTTGTGAAAGCAGGAATGTTGAGGGCAGATGTATATTTGTTTGGAATTTCTTGACAAGATAGGAAGGTGGGGGAAATGGGGATCTTGCTCAGGTGAAGCTTATTCAGTTTTGAGCACTAATCTGAAATAGCCATGTTGATTTTAAAAGGGTACAAAGTAAGGAGCTGTATTAAGTGCTCCTGGCTTTTGACTATGATTCACATCCTCTACAATATACTTATGTTTGAAATCAACATGCAAACTAGCAAACAAAGGGCAATCACAACCCCTCCCCCCAACCCGAATACCTTAACATAAACTTTTGGAAATAATATTTTATTAGTTTGCCTCATGAGATTTGAAGACTAGGCACTGTTTTGAGCTTGCTATTGACTATCTTGTTGATAATTCATATATTCAGAGTTTTATATATTGCCAGGAACTTTTTCTGGAATCTGTCAGAGCTTTATAATAGGTACATGTATATTTAGAACACAAATGCCTATTTTTGAGACATAGCTAAGAGAAAATATGCTGCCCTATCCTTCATTTTCCTTTAGTTGTAAAATGTTTCATTTGTTTTATTATAGTTTTATAATAAGTTATGCCCATACCCTGTCAAGACTATAAATTGTTTGATACCAGGAAGTCTGTCTTGTTTGTCTTTATATTCCTATCTTGCCACCCCCTTCATTGTCACCATGTCTAGCAGATTGGTACCTTGCTCATAGTCAGTGTCTGTTGAATGTTGATCCATGTGTCCTTTGACCATCCAGATCTCAACCTGATTGTATGGGTGGCAGAGTAGCTTAAACAAAGGCATGCCACAAACAGCTAAATATGGATGCAGAATCCAAGAGCATCAAATGCAGAACATTTTTCAGATATTTATAGCCTCAAAGCAAAGTCAATTGGCTGAAAAAGCGCAGCAGCCTAGCAAAAGGAAACGGGAGCGGCAAAGCCAGCCTCACTGTCTGTGCTTTCTGGTAAACAATGAGAACATTAAAATTAACTACTTTACCATGAATGGATGGCGAGTGCAGGACACTGGGAGAAATTGAAGATACCAGTCTCTGGTAGTGCCTGCATTGGAGCTTTGCACCTATCAGCACAACAGGTCTGCAAGTGTAAGCAGGGATGTGCCCTCGGATAGCTAGAGGGGAAATATAGTTATCACACTAAAGTGCACACCAAGAAATCATATGCTTTTGATTTTAATAGAATAAGCAGGACTTATCTAAAACACTTAATAAAATAAATCACATCAACATTACTTACCATTAAGCTAGTATATAGCTCATTGTTTTTGATGACTGATAGGGATCTGCTGGAAATTTTCTAAAGGCTGGTACTATTTCAGCAAGCAGAACAGAAAAAAAGTCAGACTGCATCATATACCATATAATTCTGGAAATATGACAATGAGAATTTGGTAAGAATTTCTCATGAACTCAATATGAGAGGATGGGGGTAGTTATCCCTGTTTGTAATAAATAGTTTTGCTTATGCTTCATTAGTTAAGACAAAGGATGAGATATGTTTCATTGCATTTTTAGAGAATATGCCTCTATATTTACTTAAAACGTTGTAACCAGTAACAAGGCCAGGAAGTTGTTTCATTTGGGTCCAGTATGAATTAGATGTCACTAATTCACTGGCCTTATAAGGAATGTTCTTAACATAATTAACTTTGAATATTCTCAGTGAATCACTCATTCTTACATGTCTTAAATATGTACCCCATGCTTGACTTCTGTTTTGTGTTAATGTGTGGATGGATGAAATTTTTCAACCAAGTTTTGTGTGCTCTAGCTAATTGATTGCTTGAAGAAAATCAGTGAATGTGTACCCAATACATCCCAAAACATGTTCATGTTACTTAAGTGTTTTAATTTCCTCAAATACTATTAATTGGACTTTTATAATGATTAGTAATATTTTAGCAATTCTTGGGATTGTAAGCTTGAGTTCAATACTTAGGATGTGGCATTAGCTTTGAATGTTGGTACGTTAATTTCCCAGTATGTTTTATGCACATTAGGAGTAGACAGTTGTTCACTGAAGCAAGAGAGAACTATCAAGAATGCCTAGGAATATACTGTTTATTTTAAATTATATTGATTTCCAATAGCCCCCCCCCTTTTTCCTTTGAGAGAAATTTGTATATCTCGTTTAAATTGTGTGTTCTGTTAATGTTAGAGACATGGACAATTTCCTTTATCATATTTTTCTACCCTCTGTCATGTTGGTTTATTGCTATTTCATTTTCAAAGAATGAAAATATTTTTGAAGAATAGAACTGTACATTCATAATCTCTTTTCCATAACCATTAGGACTAGAGTGTTTCAGAATTCAAAATTTTCTTGATTTTAGAAAATATGGTATATATACAGTGACATAACCCCCTTAATGGGGTTGGAGCAACATCCAGGAATCAATCATATTAATATTCCTATAGTTAAGTAAAAATCCACACTAAGTATGGTGTAAGACTATAAATAGTGTTGTGTCAATGAAGGTCAGATTTTACTGCTACACAAGTTATGAAGAAAATGTTTTCAGAGCTTTTTGGATTTAGGAATTACAGATATGGAATTGAGGATATGTACAAATTTTCTGACATAAATAATGCAAAGTTCTAGAATGCACCTGTTTGAGAATAGTTCACTTATAAGGAGTGCCTTTATCTTTTCTACATCATAAAATTCAGCGCATGTACTTCGATAAAATGATGTACAATTGTGTCTCATTATGTTGAATGAAATAAATGTCTCTGATTTGCTAAGAAAAAAAGGAATTCACATGACAAAGCAAGTAAGTTTTATTGAGATTACTAAGGAAGTGGTGGCAAGGCAGTGGTTTCTAATGCTTTCTTTCATTAGAAAGAAGGATGAGGTAAGTTGAAGCAGAGCGTTTATGTAATTGTTCTTTGCAGTTGCTCTCTTCAGTAGCACAGAGTGATTTGATCACCTTTTAAAGTAGGTGAACCACAAAAAAGCATTCAACTAATGCCTGAGTTAATCCAGAAAAAATTCAGTTGTCTGCTCCTTTGTCCCTCCCTTTTGGAATAACTTTTAAGTAAAAAGAGAGGTGTTTGGTCTTGTTAACCAGGAGGAGGAGTTTGAAGTGTGCTGAGTGCACTACTGAAATTGCTTCACCCTGCCTTGGCAGAGGGATAATTGCTCTCTGATGTTTGTAAAAACACCTTTCTTCCCAAAGGCTATCAAGTGCTTCGTAAGACCTGTAGGTAGAGAACCCTTTACACATTTAAAGTAGCTTATTTTCTAATGAGAAGGCAGCCAACAAGAAGTACCTGATATGCAAGTGGTAGAGAAGAAGATATGCAGAGGTCCAGATAGTAGTGTTAGTGGGTCTACTGTAAACAAAAGAAATAAAAATTGAACCCTTGAAGGCACGACAAAACTTCGCTTGCTAGGCTGTGATACAGATTTCACCATCTTCCTTATCTCTGTAGCAGGTTTGGGTGTTAGCAGTCTGAGTTTTGCCTTCCCACCAAGTGTTGGTTGTTACATTAATTAGTTGTCCGAGTCTCCTTTGCTCATGAGTCTAATTTAAATCCTGACTGCATTCTTATGCCTCCATAAATTGTCTTCAACATTGCTCAAGTTCTGTTCACATTGGGTCATTTTCAGTAGGCTTTCTAAAAGTACCCCTTACCCGACTCCTGAGTCTAAAAGATTGATAATACTTGCAGATACTATCTGGGAGAGCAAAAATTTACAAAGGAAAATATTTGACATAAGGCAAGAAAACAAAATTTAAAAGAATAGTATGGAAAGTTAAAAAGAAACTTTAAAGTTGATAGTCCTAAATATTTTCACAACAGTCCTTTAAGTTACCTCATTAGGGGAACCGGATCGAGAAGTTTCGCTTATTCCCAAAATTGGAGACAAATTCCAGTTTGCCAGGATTAGAACTCTAACCTCAGATTCCTCAGCCTCCTGTTTTAGCTTGTAGATCTTACTGCTTTCCCTTAGGGAGATGGCCTTTCAAAGCTGAAGGTCAGGAAAACTTGACAGTGAGAAATACCAGATTGTTAGTTTCACAGTCTTTAAGGGAAATGCTGGAAGTATCATTACCTAGGTAACAGAAAACAAAAATGGACAAAACATCCAGAAAGTTAGGAGGATGAGAATAATCTCATAATGTGATTCTTAAGAGGTAGAGCAGAGGACAGATTCGATATTTTTCATCTCTAAATTTTTTATCCACAAATTCTTTATTCTGTAATTGGAAGTAATGTTTTAAGGAAATCTGAATGTTTCATTTATGATGCTTAGAAACCTGGATAATACCTAGTAAGTTTCTGCCTTGTCTTTTAATTTCTGACCTCTCAGATTCATATCATTAAAAAATTAATCCTTTTTTATTATGAATATAATAGTTCTTAATGTAAATAATTTGGATTATAGGAAAATCCAAAGAAAATTAAAGTGACCTGTAATTACACGTCACAGAGATAATTATTCTTCTTTAATATTTTGTTGTATTTTATCCTTGTCTTTCTGTGTAAAAATGTACTTTTTTGTATGTATTTAGTACCATATTGCATATATTTTAAATCCTGCCTTATTTCTAACTGTATTTTCTTAGGTTTTTAAAAATGTTTAAAACTTTTTCAAATATATTCTTACTTTTAGGGGCGCCTGGGTAGCACAGTTGTTGGGCGTCTGCCTTCGGCTCAGGGCGCGATCCCAGCATTCTGGGATCGAGCCCCACATCGGGCTCCTCCGCTAGGAGCCTGCTTCTTCCTCTCCCCCTCCCCCTGCTTGTGTTCCTTCTCTCGCTGGCTGTCTGTCTCTGTCAAATAAATAAATAAAATCTTAAAAAAAAAATATATATATATATATATATTCTTATTTTTAAATTTAATTAAAAACATAGGTAAATATTTCCATCTTTCAATATTCAAAAGATATAAAAGGATTTTCCATGAGGTCTCTCTCACCCCTCCTCCATACCCCTCACTTACCATCTGGCAGGCAATCATTGTTCACTCCACACAATCAATAAATGTTTGAAATTCTTGTGTATCCTTCCATACCTATTCCCTGCCCAGAGAAACAGATAAATAGATAGATATGTGAAAACTACCAAGAGTGGGGTCCAAGAAATTTCGTTCACAAAAATGCAAGGTCATGTTTTCTCGAGGTTAATGAGTGGACTGGAGCAGGCCTGCAGAGAAAGTTGGCTAGGAGTTTGGGGGTCTGGAGCCAGTTGTTGATTGCTTTATATCTGACTTGATATTATCATAGTTTTTATTGTGTGTATTGCTTTTTTCTCCTTTTTTACACAAATGATAACCCATTATATGAATTTATCTGTACCTTTTGTTATTCCTGCCTCACATCCCCTCTCTCTACTCACTTATTAATATATTTTTGACATAGTTTCCTGTCAGTTTGTAAAGCAGTTCCTCATTCTTTTTGTGGCTGCATGATGCCTGAATGAATTATAATTTATTTAACCAGTCCCCACGTTTTGCTGGTACAAGTGATAATGCAGTGAATAATCTTGAATATAAGCCATTTTGTTTGTGTATGAATATTTTTGTAAGAAAAATTCATAGAATCAGTAGGTCAAAGATACGTGCACTTGCAATTTTGAAAGATATTCCCAAATTGCTCTTGTTATAGGTTGTAACTATATTTCGCCAGCAAAGTATGAGAATGCCTATCTCGCTCACACATAGGGAATTATCAAGAATTTTTGAATATGACAATCTAATTGGTAAAAATTAGTTTAATTTTTCATCTCTTACATTGAATGTCTTACAGAGCCATTGGAATATGTCCTTTTCTGTGAATTATACATATCTTTTGCCCATTTTTATTGGATTGTTGGATCTTTTTCCTAGTGATTTGTAGGATCTCCTTATTAAATAAGGAGGCTTTTATCTGTAATGAGTTGCCAGTATTTTCATTTGTCTTTTCTTTCCCTCTCTATAAGAAAATTATTTTCATGCAGTTGAATGTATTTGCCCTGTATTTTATGGCTTTTTGATTTTATGTTATAGTTAGTGTGGCCTTTCCTATTCTGAGGTTATAAAATAATTCTTCTGTGTTTTGTCAAGTACTTCTTTGTTTTCATTTTTTACACTTAAATCCTGATCCACTTGGAATTCATCTTCCTATAAAGGTGTGAGATATAGATACAGTTTCATTTTTAGAAAGTTGGTTTTCCAGTTGTCCTAACGCCATTTGTTGAATAACCCATCTTTTCTCCACTGGTTTAAGATGATTTCTCTATCCTTTAGTAGACTACCATCTATATTTTGGTTTCTTTCAAGATTTTCGACTCTGTTCTGGTCTGTCTATATTGATGTGCCAGTATCACAGTTTCATTACTAAGCCTTTATAATATGAAAATATAATTTGTTAATGAGTAGTATTTAACATAACTTATTTAACCATTATCCTATTTTAGACATTAACATTTTCCCACATTTTTATATTAATAGTCTACTGATTGTCTTTGTGCACAAGTCTTTGAATTGAACTTCTCACTATTTCCTTAGGCTGAATTCCTAGAAGAGTAGGTTTTTAAAGGCCTGAGACTTGATGCCAAATTGGTGTGACCTTCCTGGAAAGCAGTTCCTACCACAAATATATGAAATTATGGCTCATAATTTAAATCCTACTTTTGAATTACTACTTTCAACATATTGAAGTATTTTTACATAGATCTCATGTAGTGCCTTAAGCATTATTTAGCACGTATTAAAAGTCCTCAGAGTTCTAATGCTAATAACACTGCCCTTCAAAAAAATGGAGTTTTTTTTCCCAGTGGTATTCCTTTTCATTAATAGTTCATTTCCAAATGAAGGGGGGAAGAACATGAGTATAGAGTCAAGGCAGTTGGTCTGCTAAGGGTCAAATCCATGACTGTGGCTTTATTTAGACTATGTTAGTCTCCAACTGAAATAACTTGACATAGACTCATAATGGTTCAAATACTCTAAGAACATAGTTGGTGGCTTTCATCTCAGCTGTTGGTGTCCTCCTTCTACTCTTTGTTTCTCAGAGTATTAAGAAGGAAGTGACATTCATGAAAATTCTTTTGAACGAATATAGGTTCATTTAGTTTTAGCTGGATGAATAACTAAGATGTGTGTCTTATAGTAGTACTGTGTTAAGCACTGAGGTTTTAGAATGGGTTTAATTTAGGTATATTCTAGGGAATTTTATTATGTCAGGCAAAGCTTAATTCAAGGAATGGCAACAAGAACTAACATTAATGATAAAATTAACTGAAAATCTTTTCTTTAGAAAAAAAGGGTAGGAAAATGAATTAGACTCTGAAAAATCATAGTTTATATAGACCATTAATTAGCAATTAACCAAATTTTCTTTTTTTTTTTAAGGACTTTTTTTTAGAGCAGATTTAGATTCACAGCAAAATTGAGAGGAAGGTATGGAGATTTACCATATATTCCTTGTCCCGATATCTGCATAACCTCCCCTAGTTTCAACATCTCTGACCAGAGTGGCACATTTGTTACAGTTGATAAACCTACATTAACACATCATTATCACTCAAAGTCTGTAGTTCATATTAGGGTTCACTCTTTTTTTTTTTTTTTAAAGATTTTATTTATTTATTTGACAGAGATAGCGACAGCCAGCGAGAGAGGGAACACAAGCAGGGGGAGTGGGAGAGGAAGAAGCAGGCTCATAGCAGAGGAGCCTGATGTGGGGCTCGATCCCAGAACGCCGGGATCACGCCCTGAGCCGAAGGCAGACGCTCAACCACTGTGCCACCCAGGCGCCCCAATATTAGGGTTCACTCTTGGTGTATGCATTCTGTGGGTTTTGGACAAATGAGTGACATGTATCCACTATTTTAGTATCGTACAAAATCTTCCTTCCTTCCTTTCTCTCTCTCTCTTTTCTTTCCCTCCCTTCCTTTTGATTTTATTTTTTAAGTAATCTCTATACCAACACGGGGCTTGAACTCACAACCCTGAGATTAAGAGTTGCATGCTTCATCCACCGAGCCACCAGGTGCCCTACCTACAGAATATTTTCAAGGCCCTTTATCCTCTGTGCTCTGTTTATTTCTCTCTCCATATCCACTACCCCCTACCCTGTGGCAACCACTGACATTTTTACTGTCGCCTTAATTCTGTCTTCTCCAGAATTCTATATAGTTGGAATCATACCCACATTTTCTTTTATCAGTTAGCTGTTTTATGTAGCATGTAATACATAATCATAAGCTTGCCTTACTAAGTCAGAAAGGAGCAAACTTAGAAAGGAACAAAGTTTAACTTTTGACAATGATACAGAGCAGTTTGAGAGAGAAACTAGGAATCCTATATCCAGTTAATATTGTGGAGGGTTGTAGGAAATTGTTTGCATTAAATTTGGGTAGGATATAATATATAAATATCTTGCTCCCATGATTCCCTTAGGCTTCACTACATGCAATTCTTCGTAAATTTCTAGAATACCTCTGAATGAGGAAACCCAAGGCTTTTCTAGTGCATGTTCCTATTTTGAAATGGGCTAGTTTTGCCCAGGTGGCTAGTGAGTAGGTTGTAGAGACAAAAAGACCTTGAAAAAGATGGCCAGGACAATAGCTACTAACAAAAGGCATGTTTAATATCTAAGAAAAGACTCTACCCTTTAGTATTTTCTGGTTTCGTAAGGACTTCATAGCTTTCCTTTTTATAGAACTGAAGATTTATATGCCTGATTTTTAATCTAGCTTGATAATATGTTTAAGAAAGAACAGCAACAGATTCCTATTGAAATAGAAAGGTAATCCAGAAGATTTGATATGGCCATATTTCTTGCTTTTTTGTATAAGTCAGAAAGTCTGAAAGGAAATTTTTAGTTACTTGCACTTTAGGTTGTGTTTTTGGTGTGTATTCCTTGATTGTTAGGCCAGAGTGGCACCTTGAAGAGGTGTGACTGTGTTATATCTATTGGCCAATAATCTTTCTTTTTCTGAAACTTAACTGATGTTTCTCTTACATAATCAGTAATGTTATTCCACTTACTTGTAAGCATATTATATAAAATTATGTGTTTTTACAAAATTGCTTTTTTTCCTGCAATCTCAAATATCCTGTTTTTTTTTTTTTCTTTCAACAAATTTTTGAAACATGGTAAGTCTTTATTTTTTGGGGAAGTAATTATGAAAAAGTTAATGTTTTAAAGATTCTTGGTGAAGTAAGATTAGAATATGGGTGAGGTTGGAATCTGAATCACTTTTTTTTTTGAAAGATTACCCTATCTCTATTATCTAAGTTCATAGTTACTATTTCCAATTTAATATATTGTGTTAAAATGTATCACAAGCTGTTTAAAGTAGCATTTTAATTCTTTTCTAAGTTGTTTTAGAATTTAGCAGTAGGTTTTACTAATGCTTCTCTGCCTCTTTTAGAGTCGTGTAGTTAAGAGTGGATATTGAGTTCTTCATTGGTGAATTGCAGCAATAAAAGTGAAAATGCTCAGTAGAATAACCAATAGATTCTTTGTGTGTGTGTGTAATGTAAAATACACACACTAAATTTCATTTCAACCATTTGTGAATGCTCAATTCAAATACAGTCCTGGGGCGCCTGGCTGGTTCAGGCCGTGGAGCATGGGACTCTTGGTCTTGGGGTTGTAAGTTTGAATCCCACATTGGGTATAGATTATTTTAAAATAGTTTTTAAAAAGTTATTTTTTAAAATACAGTAACAATGTTGTGTAATCCTATCAGCACTATCTATACTCAACATTTTTTCATTATACCCAACAAACACTCTGTACTTGGTAAACAATAACTGTCCTTTTCCCCCTCCCACTAGTTCCTGGTAACCTCTGTTCTACTTCCTATCTCTATGAATTTGTCTAATCTAGGTACTTCATACAGGTAGAATCATACAATATTTGTCCTTCTGTGTCTGGCTTATTTCATTAAACATAATGTCTTCAAGGTGGCCTGTATCATCTTTGTAGCTTATATCAAAATTTTGTTCTTTTAATGGCCAAATAATATTCCATTGTAAGTATATACAACATTTTGTTTATCCGTTCATCTGTTGATAGATACTGGGTTGTTTCCACCTCTTGGTTATTGTGAATAATGCTTCTGTGAACACTGGTGTGCAAATATCTCATTGAGAACTTGCTTTCAGTTCTTTTGGATATATACCTAGGAGTAGAATTGCTGGATATTATGGTAGTTCTGTTTAACCTGTCGAGAAACAGCCAGACTTTTCCACAGTATCTGTACCCTCTTATATTCCTATCAGTAATACACAAGGGTTCCAGTGTCTCCACATTCTTGCTCACACTTATTTATTGCTATTTTCCATTCTTTTTGATTATAGCCATCTTAGTAGGTGTGAAGTGGTATCTCATTGTGGTTTTGGTTTTCATTTCCCTAATGATTAAGTGGTGTTGGGTATCTTTTCATGTGTTTATTGGCCATTTTTAGATTTTATTTGGAAAACTGTCTCTTCAAATCCTTGTTTTATGTTAGTTCTTAGTAGTTGTATTTTTTAAATTGTCAGTGATAGTGTTAATCATCCCCTGTATATTAATCTTAACTCTAGTAATAGTGCCGATCATGAGCATAATTATAAGCAACAATAGTAGTGACAAAGTAAGACTTCTTGGGTGCTTGTTATGAGCCAGTCACAGTTCTGGGTGCTTTATGCCTATGAAATCATTTAATCTTCATAAATATCCTATGAAGTAAAAACTTTTATTACCCTCGTTTTGTAGATGAGGAATCAGAGGCATAGAGATGTAAAGGAACTTGCTCATGGTGTATAGCAAGTAAGTGGCTGATTTGGGATTTGAATCCAGGCAGTTTGCTCTTGAGTTATGTTCTTAACTACTATATAATTTGGCTTCTCACCTATAAAAAATTCAAACTGTTACTATAAAAAGCATAAAGTATAATGTTTGTTAATTTGAACCTTGAACCTGTAATTTACCTATGTGTTTTATATACCACCATAACTGTAAACTAATGACATTTGATCTGCTGGATATGCTTTGGGTGTTATGATGTTACTGAACATCTCTGTAGAGTTGTCCAAGTTTTGTTAACTGTATACAACATGAGAAAGCTGTATGTGGGTGAATAGTGTGGTATTTTTTCTTTTTTCTTTTCTTTTCTTTTCTTAAGAGAGAGAGCACACGGCAGGGAGGGGCAGAGGGAGAGAGAGAATCCTAAGCAAGCTGCATACTCAGCGTGGAGCCCAGTGAGGGGATTGATCTCATGACCTTGAGATCATGACCTGAACTGAAATCAAAAGTTGGATGCTTAATCAACTGAACCATCCAGCCACCCCATGATATTTCTACATTTAAGAAGGGTTAAGTCTGTTAGCTATCTAAAATTTATGGATTTTTTTAGCAGTAATACAAAATAGGAAAATTGTTTGTTTTTTAAGTAAAAGCATGACTTTCTAGGCCTATTGTTTGTTTGATCAAGCTACTGAAAATACTGAAATTTAAGAGACCACACTATCTTAAGAACCATGAGGTCTATGCATCTGGGACGCAGCTTTATTTATTCCAGGATTTACATTTCAGGTGGCTCTCCACTTTAATATCATTAATTCTAAAAAGATGATCTGCTTTCATAGAGCCAGGTAAAGCCAAACATTGATCAGAGTTTGGCCAGATAGCACATATTTTAGGATATTTATAGAATTCACATGTTCTTCTCCGGAAGCCCAGGAACAGTGGCCTCTTGGGTCTTAGCAGTTTTCCTCTTAGTTCCTCTTGAACCTGGCTATCCTTGTGGTACATATGCTTTATAATTTAAACCTATCCTGAAGTTTGTATTTCAAAGACTCAGAAACTTAAAGGATGATTTATACACAGTAAAGTGTGTGAATTGGTTCTGAAATTTATCTTCTTTCCTACTAATAGGTTGTAATTTTTCAAAATCTTTGGTTTTTTTGAGCTATGGACAATTTAGCAACGGGAAGTGAGGCATAGTCTTAAGTTCTGATCAGTTCATCTTGTTTTTTTATTTTAAATATTTTATTTACTTATTTGATTGGGGGCGGGGGGTGGAGGGAGAAGGAGAGGGAGCAGGAGAAGCAGACTCCCAGCTGAGCAGGGAGCCCTAACGCAGCACCCTGGGATCATAACCTGAGCTGAAGGCAGATGTTTAACCGACTGAGCCACCCAGGTGCCCCAAGTTCATACATCTTTAGAAAAAATGAGTTCATATGATGTATTTGATATGCAACAAACTATACATATTTTAAGTATAATGCGATAGGTTTTGAAATATGTTAGTAACTGAGAAACCATCACCACAATCAAGAAAAGGAGCATCTATTTCTCTAAAAACTTTCCTTGCCTCCCTTTGTAATTTGACCACCCCATATGTCCTCCACATCACCAGATAACCAGTAATATGCTTTCTGTCTTTACGGATTGGTTTAGGTTTTCAAGAATTTTGAATAAATGGAATCATACAATATATACTTATTTCTAGTCTGGCTTCTTTTGTTCAGAACATTTTGAAATTCATCCATGTTATTTCACATATCAGTAGTTAATTCCTTTGTATTGCTGAGTAGTATTGAATTCCATTGGCTATTCCACAATTATTTATCAATTCACCTTATTTATTTATTATTTTAGAGAGAGAGCATGTGCATGTTGGTGGGGGAGGGAGAGAGGGACAGAGAGAATCTCAAGCAGACTCTGCTGAGCACAGAACCTGATGTGGGCTGAGATCATGACCTGAGAGGAAATCAAGAGTTAACAGACTGAGCCACCCAGGCACCCCTATCAGTTCACCTTTTGATGGACATTTGGGTTGTTGCCATTTTTTTGGCTATGACAAATAAAGCTTCTGTGAACATTTGTGTACAAGTCTTTGTATAGATGTATGCTTTTATTTTTCTTGGGCGAATACCTAAGAGTGGAATAACTGGGTAACGTGGTTAAGTATATGTTTAACATTTAAGGAACTATTAAACTGTTTTCCTAAACGCTTGTACCATTTTACTAGGTACAGTGGTGTGGGGTGTGACAGTTCCAGTGTCACTGCCTCACCAATACTTGGTATGATCAGTCTTTTCAATTTTAGCCATTCTTTAGCCAATTGTGGTTTTAATTTGCATTTTTTTTCTGATGACTAATGATTTTTCTGATGACTAATGATCTTTTTATGTGTTTATTGGACATTCTTCTATCTTATTTTAGTGAAATGTCAAATCACATCTTTCGTCCGTTTTAAAATTGAGTTTGTCTTTTTGAGTTAGATGAATTTTTTGTATATTCTGGATATAAATCATTAATCAGGTATGTGATTTATAGTTGTTTTTCCCCAGTCTGTGACTTGCCTTATCATACTCTTAACAGTGTCTTCAAAGAATAGAAGTTCTTAATTTTAATGATGTGGTTTTTTTTTTTTTTTTTCATTTTATGGGTTGTCCTTTTGGTATTTTATTTCAGAAATCTTTGTCTCAGGGTCATGAGTTTGAGCCCCACGATGGGTGTAGAGTTACTAAAAATAAATAAATAAATAAACTTTAAAAAAAAAGAAAAAGAAATCTTTGTGTGGGCCAAGATCAGAAAGATTTTCTCTTATGTTTTCTTCCAAAAGTTTTATAATTTGATGTCTATGATTTATTTTTATTTTGTGTGTGTGTATGATGCAAAATATTGAAATTCATGAAAAAATATGTATATCTAATTGTTCTAGCACCATTTTTTTGAAACGACTATTTCTGCACTCAAATACCTTTGCATCTTTGTTGAAAATCAAATATATGTATGGGTCTATATCTGGACTCCATTATACTCTATTCTGTTATCTGTGTTGACTCACAGCATACTATTTTGATTACTGTAATTTTTTTTAGAGATTTTATTTATTTTTGTGAGAGAGAGAAAGAGAGAGAGCACAAGTGGGGGGTGGGGAGTGAGGGGCAGAGGGAGAAGCAGACTCTCCCTGAGCAGGGAGCCTGATTCGGGACTCTATCCCAGGACCCTGGGATCATGACCTGAGCTGAAGGCAGATGCTTAACCGATTGAGCCACCCAGGAGCCCGATTACTATAATTTTTTTTCCCGATTACTATAATTTTATAATAACTTTTGAGGTGAGATATAAATCCTCTAACTTTGTTTTTCTTTTTAAAAGTTACTTTGGCCAGGGCACCTGGATGGCTCAGTCTGTTTGTTAAGTGTCTGACTGTCCGTTCTGGCCCAGCTTGTGATCTCACAGTTGTGATTATCTCTCTTTCTACCCCTCTACGCCCTCCCACCCCCATCCCTGGCTCATGTGCGTGCTCTCTCTCTCTCTAATAAATAAATAGGTAAAATCTTAAAAAGAAGAAAAAGAAAAAAAAAGTTATTTTGGCTAGTCTAGGTCACTTGCATGCCCATATAAATTTTAGACTCAGTCTGCTGGGGGATTAATATCTTAATATCAAGTCTTTCAATTCAGTACACCTCTCTGTCTATTTTGTAGGTAATTTCTCTCTACAAAGTTTTCAGTATACGGTCTTGCACATTTCTTGTTAGATTTACCCCTGTTTCATAATTTTGATATTACAGATTATATGATTTTAAAAATTCAATTATTTGTAGCTAGTATACAGAACCATAATAGATTTTTGCATTTCATCTTGTATTCTACAGAGTTGCTAATAATATCATTTGCTATTTCTAGTGGATTTTTTGGTAGATTAAATTGGCTTTTCTGTATAGAGAATCATATATATTGTCTGCATATAAAGACAGTCTTACTTCTTTTCCAGTCAAGATGCCTTTCATTATTTTTTCTTGTCTGATTACATTGACTAGAACTTCCAGGATGATGCTTAATAGAAGTGATGGGAGCAGACATCTTTCTTATTTTAGGAGAAAAATTTTAAGGGACTCCTGGCTGGCTCAGTCTGTAGAGCACACAACTCTTGATCTCCAGGTCATGAGTTCAAGCCCCACATTGGGCATAGAACTGGAAAAAAAGAAAGAAAGAAAGAAAGAAAGAAAGAAAGAAAGAAAGAAAGAAAGAAAGAGAAAGAGTAAGGAAAAGAAAAGGAAAGAAAGAAAGGAAGGAAGGAAAGAGAAAGAAAGAAAAAGAAAGAAAGAAAGAAAAACAAATTTCAGTCTTTTACCATTTATTTTTTTTTTATTTTTTTATTTTTTTAAAGATTTTATTTATTTATTTGACAGAGATAGAGACAGCCAGCGAGAGAGGGAACACAAGCAGGGGGAGTGGGAGAGGAAGAAGCAGGCTCATAGCGGAGGAGCCTGATGTGGGGCTCGATCCCATAACGCCGGAATCACGCCCTGAGCCGAAGGCAGACGCCTAACCGCTGTGCCACCCAGGCGCCCCCAGTCTTTTACCATTTAAGTGTGACGTTAGCTTTGGGTTTTTTTTTGTTGTTTTTCTGTAGATGCTCTTTATCAATTTGAAGACATTTTCCTCTACTCCTAGTTTCTTGAGAGGGTTGTTTTTGTTTTTTAAATCAGGAATGGGTGTTGAATTTTTTTGTGGAATGCATTTTCTTTATCTATTGAGATGATTGTATATTTTTTCTCTTTTAGTCTTTTAATATTAATTACATTGATTTTTTTTAAAGATTTTATTTTTATTTATTTGAGATAGAGAGCATGAGCCAAGGGTGGGGGCAGAGGGAGAGGGAGAAGCAGGCTCCCTCCTGAGCAGGGAGCCCAACATGGGCTTGATCCCAGGACCCTGGGACCATGAACTGAGCCAAAGGCAGAGGCTTAACCAGGTGAGCCACCCAGGTGCCCCTAATTACATTGACTTTTTTTTTTTTTTTAAAGATTTTATTTATTTATTTGACAGAGAGAGAGCCAGCGAGAGAGAGAGGGAACACAAGCAGGGGGAGTGGGAGAGGAAGAAGCAGGCTCCCAGCAGAGGAGCCTGATGTGGGGCTCGATGCCAGAACGCTGGGATCACACCCTGAGCCGAAGGCAGACGCTTAACCACTGTGCCACCCAGGCGCCCCCCCTACATTGACTTGTGAAACCAACTTGCCATTCTGGCATAAACCCTACTTGGTCATGTGTTATTAGCTTTTTTACGTGTTGCTTGATTTGTTTGATTTGATTTGCTAAAATTAAATAATTTTGCATCTACATTCATAGGAAAATATTGGTTTGTGGTTTTCTTTTGCTATCACTCTGGCTTTGGTTTCAGAATGTGCTGAAATCATAGTATGCATTGTAAGGTATTTCTTAATGTGATTATTTATATTTAATGTGATTGGTTGGGTTTAAATTGAATGGTTGGGTTTAAATCTACTGTCCCACTATTTATTTTTTATTTGTACTATCTGTTCTTTTCTCTCTTTTTACTCTATTAATGCTTTCTGTATTGAGTATTTTTTTGTAGTTCTTTCTAGCTTTTTTGTATTACTTTAGTGGTTACATTACAGTTTATAGTATTCTTATTTTAGCTTATAACAGCTTACCTTCAAGTGATGATATACTATTTCTTCTGTATGTAAGAACCTTATAACATTATACTCCCATTTCTCACTTTCTGGCCTTTGTGCTATTGTTGTCATACATTTTACTCTACTTATAAAGTCCACAATAAGATATTGTTTTTGCTTTATCTTTCAAAGAGAAATAATGTAAGAAAATAATAAATTTAGTTGCTTCAGGCAGAAGGGCAAATCTAGTCCTTATTAATCCATTTTGGCTGATAGCCGACATCCTTCTACATCTGGTTTGGGCCTGAATAACAACGCATCCAAGGGCAAATCAGTAGTATTTTTTCTTTCTGCGATTTCAAATCTGGTTATTTGCACCTCAGGTGTATATGATCTTGAGCTCTGACAAGTTGAGTTTCTGTAGTGCCTTTTACTTATTCAAAGTCAGTGCTCCAAGGAGGTCACCACATCTCTTTCCTGTCACTCACATAGCTATCTAACTCAATACAACAAAAAATCTTTATGCTACTTTAAATTCCTCCAAATATACCACAAACTATTAATGGCATAAGCACTGACTACAAATTTCACAGCACATCTCTTCCTGTAAATTGTGGAGTGGAAGTTGGGAATATTTATTTGACGTGAATAAATCACCGAAATATTTTCTTCCCTTCTTTGAAGGTGCTGATTTTTAGCAAACAAAGTAAATTTTTCTAGGTTTAGACTAGACTTCCTGAGCTTCTTATTAGCAGGTAATTAGCTACTATATCATGCTAACTACTGGGTTTAAAAACAGCAATTTTTGCTAAATATATAATGGTAAGCAGGAGTGTGGGGAACTGGTGAAGGGGCTGCACTTGGCTCATAGACTACATGGTGTAGTGCAGGCAGGGCAATGATGTCTGTACTTGTTGGTTCAACATAGATATTTTGACTGCAGAGAAAACAAATTGACTTAGGAAAAAATATGTATGTTGGCAGGTCTAACTTAAGGCAAAATTTTTATTTTTTAAAGATTTATTTATTTATTTTAGGGGTTGAGAGAGAGAGAGAGAGAGCGTGAGCAAGTGGGCTCGGGGAGGGGCAGAAGGAGAAGAGAATCTTAAACAGACACTCTACTAAGCTCGGAGTCTGACCGGGGACTTGATCTGATGACCCTGAGATCACAACCTGAGCCAAAACCAAGAGTCAGAAGCTTAAGCAACTGTGCCACCCAGGCACCCCCTAAGGCAAAATTATTTATGGACCCTGTCCTAATAGTGATTATACTTTAGTCAAGGAACTAATTATTAATCAAACACAAAATAAATATACACTTACAATCTAACAAATACTGTATATGAAAGTACATGGTGTCTGTCTTAAGTGTGTATAACTAAATAATCTAATTCAGTTTGGGAGAGTAGAGAAGACTTTCTCGAGGAAGTGACTGAGATCTAAAGGGTGAATGGGAGTTAACTAGGTGAAAGGTATTAGGTAGGAGTGGGTGAATTTCCAGGAAGAGGATTGCATGTGCAAAGGTCCTGGTGTTAGTGAGCCTGGCAAGTTTGAGAAACTGAATAAAGACCAGACTGGCTGGATCGCAGTTAGTGAGAGGGCACATGGTATAAGATGAGGCTAGAGAAGTAGCCATGTGTCAAGGATTTGGGTCTAGAAGATGATGCCTAGTCTGTTAGCTTTAGGAAAAATCACTCTGGCTGCAGTGTGGAATATAGATTGGTGTTCAGCAGGAAGACCAGTCAGGAGGTTATTATTGTGTTTTGGGCAAGAGATGATGATAATTTGGGCTAGGGAGATGATGGGCTAGTGAAGAAGAGGGAAGTGGACAGACTTGAGAGATATTTAGGAGGTTAAAATGGGTAAGATTTGGTGAAGGATTAGATGTGGGACACTCAATATGGGGAGACATGGGGAGATGTGTCAGTGGTGAAGAAAGACTGGAGGGATGTTGGTACTATTTACTAAGATTTAGGTTTTTTTTCCCTAATGAACTGGAAGCATTTTTTCTTTCAGGGAAATATGTATTTTATTTAGGGATGTTTCCAAATCCTAGTTGTACTTTAGTCCCCAGCACAAATAAGACTTCTTTCTTGAAGTCTTTCCTGCCATTTCTTTATCTACCTTCCTCTATAGCTAGAAATAACTTTTCCCTTCTTTGAACTTCTATTAAACTTTGTATTTCTGTTATGGAACTTTTCATCATTTAACTTGTATTCTACTTATTTGTGTATGTTTCCTTATTGTGTTGAAAACTGCTTATTGAAAGGGAGTGTTGTTCATTTTGATAGTTTCATAACTAACAGTAACTGTTTCTTAAATGAACATATACTATGGCCTTATGAAGGTGTGGGTTCCATGAGGGGAGTATACTATTTCAGTAAATTAAAAGTCTTACGTACATTAGGGTATCAACATATAAGAAGAATTCATTCGAGTAATATAATGGTAGAAAGGTCTTTTTTGAGCCCATTATTTAGATCATTAATCATTTTTAAACTTTACTTTTTTTTAAATTTTTTTTTTAATTTTTAATTTTTTAAAAGATTTTATTTATTTATTCGACAGAGATAGAGACAGCCAGTGAGAGAGGGAACACAAGCAGGGGGAGTGGGAGAGGAAGAAGCAGGCTCATAGCGGAAGAGCCTGATGTGGGGCTCGAACCCATAACGCCGGGATCACGCCCTGAGCCGAAGGCAGACGCTTAACCGCTGTGCCACCTAGGCACCCCTAAACTTTACTTTTTTAAATAACTACTTCAGTTAAATAAGAATATTTTAAAAAAATATGAGTACTTTAGTTGAAAGTTTCTTAAAACAGGTTGTTTATTTTTGTAATTATCGGTTTAATTCATCAGTCTGCAGTTAATCTAAGCATAGGCTAATATAATGCCTAAAATTTGTGTAGGACTTAATAACCTTTCAAAACATTCACACATAATATGTCTCAATCTGATCTCACAACATTCCTGTTAGAGGTAAAGTAACTATTACTGTTCTCATTTTGCAGAGTCGTGCCAATTATTGAAGGATACTTTTGAAGATCTTGGAATGAGACTGTTTTGTGTTTTCATTTTTTTTTTAAAGATTTTATTTATTTATTTGTCGGAGAGAGAGAGAGAGCACAAGCAGGGGGAATGGCAGGCAGAGGGAGAAGCAGGCTGCCCCGCCAAGCAAGGAGGCCCATGTGGGACTCGATCCCAGGATGCTGGGGTCATGATCTGAGCTGAAGGCAGACACTTAACCAACTGAGCCACCCAGGCATCCCTATTTTGTGTCTTTAAAGGTTAAAATATTCCTTTTTACTTTCTTTAGTAGAGTTAACTGGAAGTCTTTGAGAAATAAAGTAACTGATACGGTTTAAATAAATAATCTTTTTGATGATTTGTCCTGAGTAGCTTTATGGGCTAATAATCAGGTTTAGTTTTTGAGATGAACTCAACTCTAACCCATTCTGATTAAGTATTGTATGATGTTTTTATATGTTAGTTAAAAAAGTCCTTAAATGTGTCTTCCAAGTAACTAGTGAACTGCATTTTATTTTATTTTATTAGTATTATTTTTTAAGATTTTATTTATTTATTTGACAGAGAGAGAGACAGCCAGAGAGAGGGAACACAAGCAGGGGGAGTGGGAGAGGAAGAAGCAGGCTCCCAGCAGAGGAGTCCGATGTGGGGCTCGATCCCAGGACTCTGGGATCACACCCTGAGCCGAAGGCAGACACTTAACAACTGAGCCACCCAGGTGCCCCAGTGAACTGCATTTTAAAATAGATTAACTTATGTTTAAAAATAAAATACACCTCAGTGAAGAAAATAGCAAAATCTTATAAATAAAGCCTAATTAAGATTTGGAATATGCCAGGGGCGCCTGGGTGGCTCAGTTGGTTAAGCTGTTAAGCATCTGCCTTCGACTCAGGTCATGATCCCAGAGTCTTGGGATTGAGCCCCACATGAGGCTCCCTGCTCAGAGGGGAGCCTGCTTCTCCCTCTGTTTCTGCCCCTTCCCCCCGCTTCTGCTCTCTTTCTCTCTCCCTCTCACTCTCAAATAAATGAATAAAAAAAAGATTTGGAATATGACAATACGATTCTTTCAAGTTCTTTTAATATGTTACAGGGAATCAAAGCAGGATCCCAGCAACCTCCTTTCCCCCAAGTTTTTGCAAATCACCGGTTTCATAATATATTTTCAAGTTTTTCCAGGTGAGTGTCACCAGACTTACTGGTCTCTAGTTCTAAGACTTGTCCCTAAGTGCTTTTTGAAAATCAGTATGATATTTTCTTTATATAAGATCACCTTCTGAAATTTTATGAATACATTTTTAAATCTTTTTCCAGGTTCCTCTTTTGTTCCTTTCTAAAAAAAAATGTATTCTGCTCACTAAAGGATTAAAAATTTATATTTGTGTAAGTCTTGGACATGTGTGATTATATGTTTCCCTTCATGTTCCTCATAACAAGTTTGTGAAATAAATAGAGTTATAGGTAAGGAAATTGGGTCTGAAACAGGTTGTGACTTTGCTCATAGTTAGAGACCCCAATCCAGTGTTTGATCTACTTTCTCCTAATAGAAATCAAGTAGTTTTGCTTTCTCTTTATCATTTGTTGTCATTATACTCTTTCCCCCCAAACCCTAAACCTTTCTCTGCTTTGTTCATGTTTCTCTTTACATAGCTTGAAAGAAACAAACAAAAAAGAACAAACAAAAAACCCAGCCCTGCTCTTTTATCATTAGCATTTTTCATTAACCTCACCCCATTTTTGGTTTTAGTCTTCCTGATACTGTTTTTCATTTCTGAGTTTCTTTGGAAGCTTTTGGAGATAGATGCTTTTTAAAAGCTAAGCCTGGGGGTGCCTGGGTGGCTCAGTCGTTAAGCATCTGTCTTCGGCTCAGATCATGATCCCAGGGTTCTGGGATTGAGCCCCGCATCAGGCTCCCTGCTCAGTGGGAAGCCTGCTTCTCCTTCTCCCACTCGCCCAGCTTGTGTTCCCTCTCTCGCTGTGTCTCTCTCTGTCAAATAAATAAAATCCTTAAAAAAAAAAAGTTAGTCCTGGCTCTAGGACTGCCTCATTTTTTTTAATGGTATTCCGTCTTGAAAACAAAGGGCACCCTGAGTCTTCCTAAAAGAGCATAGAACCTATGGAGCTGATTCGTGTTGCTACTGCTGAAAAAAATCAATGACTAAATGTGCCACCAGTCTGAGACTCATGAAATGTTGAACTGAATGGGTTTGGAATGTTAGGTGAAGTGTGAAAACGTTAGTGTGCTTTATCAGCAATCCCATTTTTGTCTAGTATAGGAAAAAAATAGTTAAGTATGGGACTGCTCATCAGTTTTCTAAAACTGACATGAGAGTTGAAAAAATTGAGTATTTTGGAAGGCACATTAAGTCAAAAAGAAAATGATGCTGTCTGCTTTAACTGTGCTTAAGTCAAAAATGGAGAATATGAAATTGACATGGTCATTTGCTTAAATAATATTTTCAAGTCCTCAGGAATGAAAACTGTAGTCGGAATGCAGTAAAAACGATCAGGTGTCAAAAATGACCCGAGAAGTTATTTTTCTGTTTACATCCTAGCATGTCATCTTAATGTGTATCCAGGAACAAAATGAATCAAAGTGACTGATTCATGAACTGACTGTACTATTTGTTAGAGGCAGGTATATTTGTGGTGCATGAGAAACCATTATTGGAGAGCTAGGATTTTTATAACCAGTAAAGTTTTATTTATTTTTTGGCATGTCTTATATAAAATTATAGCTGGGATAAGTGTAGTTTTTACATGAGGGAAGAATTAATGATACAGATTTGTCAGATTTTATAGTCTAGCTATTGATCATAAAATGAATCTGTAATATTTACTTTCTATTTCTTTGCTCACACATTACTCTGGACCATTTAATTGCATAGTATTCAAATTTTATTTTTATTTTTAGATCTTAGTTGAGTTGACCAGAGGCTTAGTGGTAATAAATACCAAATATGGTATAGTCTGTGGATAGAGAATGCTAGAATTTTATAACATATAAGATTGGTGCCAAATTCAACATGTCAACTAGTGTTACTAAAAATGAGTTTTTTAGACCATCTATATAAGAATCACTGGGAATGCTTTTTAAAATGCAGATCACTGGACCCTTCCTCCCCCCATCTCCCACTAATCAAAAGCTGCAGGAGCTGTGGCTAAGGTGTATATTTTAACAAGCACTCAGGTAATTTGGTTGCACATTAAAATTTGAAGCCGCCTCTTACAGAAGATTCAATATGTTAGACATATTGCTTTTCTGTTTAAAATGGTTGAATTAGGAGATCTTTGAAGGCAGGGAAGATCAAGAATATGTTTCATTTTAAGAACCAAATATGCTGTACACCTTTTATAGTGATATGTGTCAATTATTTCTCAATAAAACTGGAAAAAAATTTAATCACCTGGGGGAGAAAAAGAAAGAGCTTTTTAGAGATTTAAAACAAAGCTAACATAATTTCAACATTAATTTATCAGTTTCTTCGGAGGATGCAACTTGGACTTCAGCTTTTATAATTCAGGGCTTTGAACATCTGATGTTTGTTTAAGCAGGGTAGAAAGTACTGTAAGTCTTCTAAAGACTACATTTCAGTTCCTGTTGGGCTGAAGAAACACAAATAAGCTGCACATTCAACTTGCCTTCTGGTCCCCCCTTCGCTGTATACCCTCTCATTCCCAGTGTTCTTCCACCTGTCTGTTTTTCCAAAATTGGCCTTGATTTAAAATATAAAAAGAGAAAGGAGTGGAAAAAATGAGGTTTTTCATTCAGTGCTATATGAAATTTGGTATTATGATATGTTTATGTCAGGATTTTCAAATTCTGCCCACCCTCTCAAGGAAAATACCCAGAACTCCAGGAAAAATGAAAGTGGATCTGCTCAGGTTACATCCATGGTTGCTGTTGAGGCACTTCCTGGGCACTCAAGGGCTTTGAGTATAAATTTTGAAAATCACTGGAAGGAGAGTAGAGTAGTTAATATTTATTAAATTATGAGTAGAGAGAAAGGAAAGTCTGAAGTGCTGTCAAGGCTGTTCAATCCTTAGAGCAATGGTTCTTAAGCTGGGTTAATTTTGCCCCCCCCCCCCCCCCCCGGGACATTTGGCCATGTCTGGAGACTTTTTTGGTTGTCATATCTGGGATGGAGGGAGAGGAGCCACTAGTATCTAATGGGGGAGGTCAGAGTCTTGCTACATATTCTGCAGTGCCCAGGACAGCCCCTATGACAGGGAATTGTCCTGCCACAAATATCAGTAGTACCTAGGTTGGGAAATCCTGCCTTAATGAAACAAGTTTTTAAAATTATGATTTGGTTTATAGACCATATTTTCTGCACCTAAGAGTTCAGTGGACAAGAGGCAAATGTTGCTGTAAATGAGTAGCTGGATAGATTGTCATATTATTGTTAGGTTACTCTCTCATTAGGGTGTTTATTTTGCAGATATTTTGATTAAACATAAGTTTTCTTTCAACAGTTTCAGCAAAATCTTTAGTAAGAAAATGGGTTATTTCTATTTTATGTATGAGAGCCTATTAGATGTGTGCCGCATAAGACAATAGCCTCTCTTTTTTAAAAAGATTTAATTTATTTGAGAGAGAGAGCGCGCAAGCACAAGCCAGGGGAGGGGCAGAGGGGAGGGAGAGAAGCAGACTCCCTGCAGAGAGAACATGACTTGAGGCTTGATCCCCTGGCCCTCTGATCACATCCAAAACCGAAATCAAGAGTCCGACACTTAACCAACTGCGCCACCCAAGTGCCTCATCCTGTCTTCTAGAATTGCCATCTCAGGGCGCCTGGGTGGTGCTGTTGGTTAAGCATTCGACTCTTAGTTCCGGTTCAGGTCATGATTTCAGAGTCGTGGGATTGAGCCCCGAGTGGGGCTCCGCACTCAGCGTATAGTCTGCTTAAGAGTCTCTCTCTCCCTCTGCCTCTCTCCCCATGGTCACATGTGTGTGTGTGCACACACAAACACACACACTCTCTCTCTCTCTCAAATAAATAATCTTTAAAAAAAATATTTGCCAAAAAAAAAAAAAAAAAAGAATTGCCCTCTTCTCTTTGGGGGTGGTTCTCTTTTATTTTATGACCAGCTTTTATCAGCTGACTTGACTTTTTAAGAAATTTTAATCACCTTTATTGAAGTGGGTTGACTTCTTTAAAGTGGAAATATGACTAGTTGTGGAATCTTCCTTTCTCCATAAACTTATTTCTATTCATGCACCATCATTTTAATTCCGTTATTAGGGAGGGGTGCTATGGGAGAGAAGGAAAAACTGGAGTGTAGAATGTTATGTTTCAGCTTTGATAAATTGCCTACCTTCCTTAGCCAGTCATAGAATATTCTGGGGAAATTGATGCCCAAATGTTAATTAGAAAAAGTATGTTAAGGAAGAACTGGTCACCCCAAATGCTTCCTTCAACCTAATTTCCTCTTTAGTGGGTATGTAACATTTTAGACAAGTCCTGTGGCATTATATATTTATGTGTACCACACTTTAGATCATTTTTGCTTTATATCAGGGGAAATTTAAATATCTGATTAGTGAGGATTGTTGGACCTATATTCTTAACTACCTTACGTAAAAGTTTTCCCTAGGTTTTTTTCATAAGACATTGGGGTGGTATCTCTTCATAAGCATTGTAGCGTATATACTTATTATACCTGTGTCAGTTAGGAATCTTATAACTAGGCATGGAGTTTTTCATAAATCTTGTAGAAATTCAGCACCTCAGTGCTTTCTGTGAATGTAGGAAACAGCAGTTAGCTGTTATAATTTCACCCAGTTTTATGGTCAGTTACAGTGGTTCACACAGGTTTTACTTAATTTTTTTTCAGCTTTAAAGTGGTGGAGAGTGATTTTACTAAGTAGAAATAAAAGATATTTGAAAAACAATTTTACATGCAATAGAATGCATTATCATCATGTTTGATGTTACGTTTGCTAGTTTAGTATATATAGGAGATTACTTTTGAGTTCACACTGTGTGAAAACTGCCACTTCTGTCTGGTTACTGTGATTTGTAAGGTTAAGCTCCCAAAGAACTATTTATATTGTGATAGACCACTTTTCAATTTATTGCTGTCTCTTTGGTTATTCCTAGGGTATTGCCATGATGAACTTAATCCTTTGTCTTTAGAAATAAAATGGGGGCACCGAGGTGGCTCAGTTGGTTAAGGGTCTGACTCTTGATTTCAGCTCAGGTCATGATCTCAGGGTCCTGGAATCAAGTTCCGTGTCAGGCTCCATGCCCAGCAGGGCGTCTGCTTGAGAATTCTTTCTCCCTCTGCCCCTCCCCTTGGTCATGTGCTCTCTCTCTCTCTCTCTCTAATATAAATAAATCTTCGGGAAAAAAAAGGAATAAAATGCAGGGCACCTGGGTGGTTCAGTTGGTCAAACATCCAATTCTTTTTTTTTTTTTTTTATGTTCCCTTAACCACCATACAGTTCATCATTAGTTTTTGATGTAATTAGTTGTGTATGGCACCCAGTGCTCACCACAACACGTGTCCTCCTCAATACCCATCACCCATACCCCATCCCCTCACCCCCCTCCCCTCTGAAACCCTCAGTTTGTTTCCTGGAGTCCATGGTGTCTCATGGTTTGTCTCCCTCTCTGACACCACCCCCCCCCCCCCGCTTCAGTTTTCCCGTCCTTCCCCTGTTGTCCTCCGTGCTATTCCTTATGTGCTACATATGAATGAAACCATATGATAATTGTCTTTCTCTGCCTGACTTATTTCACTTAGCGTAAGCCCCTCCAGTTCCATCCATGTCAATAAGCATCCAATTCTCGATCTTAGCTCAGGTCTTGATCTCAGGGTTGTGAGTTCAAGTCGTGCATTGAGGTCCACACTGGGCTTGGAGCCTACTTAAAAAGAGAAAAGAAAAAAAAAAAAGAAGAAAAATGCAAATTTGGAGGACAAAACTAGAAACATGATTTTTTAAAAACTCTGTTCTATGTGAGCAAAGTAGTGTAAAATTAGATTGTCAGTTGCCTTACATATTGAATTCTTATTAAGAATACTTATTATGGAAGCAGAAATGTTTAAGTTGGTCATAGTAAAATAAACTAAGTTGTAGTAAAATATGCATAACATAAAATTTATCATTTTAAACATTTTTAGGTATACAGTGGCATTAAGTACATTTCACACGATTGTGCAACCATCACCAGTGTACTTCCACAGAACTTTTTCATCTTTTTTTTTTTTAATTTATTTATTTGAGAGAGAGAGAGAGAAAGAGAATGAGCAGTGGGAGGGAGAGAAGGAAAGAGAGAAGCAGACTCCCCACTGAGCAGGGAGCCCGATGCAGGGCTTGATCCCAGGATCTGGAGATCATAACCTGAGCCAAGGGCAGACACTTAACGGACTGAGCTACCCAGGCACCTCTACTTTTTCATCTTTTTAAACTGAAACCCTGTACGCATTAAACAATTATTCCCTATTCTTCCTTTCACCAGCCATGGCAACCACAATTCTTTCTGTGCTTATGAATTTGACTATTCTAGGTACCTCTTATAAATGGAATCATACAATATTTGTCCTTTTGTGGACTGATTTATTTCACTTAGCAAAATGCCTTCAAGGTTCGTCCTTACTGTAGGTAGCATGTGTCAAAATGTCCTTCCTACATATTCCAGTGTGTGTAGAGACTACAGTTGTTCCTCTTTTCATCTGTCAGTGGACACTTGGGTTGCTTCTACCTTTTAACTATTGTGAATAATGCTCGTGTGAACATTGGTATACACATATCTGTTTGAGTCCTTCATTTAGTTCATTTAGTTCATTTGGGTATCTATCCAGAAGGGGAATTGCTGAATCATATATTTGTTCTTTGTTTAATTTTTTGAGGGTTCCCTCCATAGTGTTTTTCACTATTTTACATTCTCACCAGCAATGCACAGGGGTTCCGGTTTCTCCACAACCTTGCCAATGCTTGTTATTTCTGTTCTTTTGATAATAGCTTCTATTGGGTGTGAAGTGGTATCTCATTGTGGTTTTAATACCACAAGTTTTTTGTTTTTTGGTTTTTTACTTGCATAATGAAAAATGTCTATTTTTCATTATGCAAGTATCTCATTTTGTTTTTGAAATTAAGAACTTAAACTATTTTTCACAAGAATATATATGAACTTTCTCATATTCTGATAATGTATGTGATATTTTAACCAGCTTAAAATTGGATTGTCCTGGGTTTCCTGCTCTCATACTTAGTAGCTGGGACTGTTGAGCAGATGCAGAACAAACAACTGAAGAATCTGTTCTGTGCTTTAGTGGTTATTTTCCAATTCCTCCTCCTCAGACTCTCCCAGCATACATATATCTGCATCCTCTTCACTGGGGGTATATCTTACTCACTAGTTTTCAAAAGCTGTGATTCTAGTTCTATTACTAAACAAATGATTTTTCTCACATCTCTCCCACCCCAAGAGCAGTTTCGCTGTGACTAGTCATTCTTTGCAAACATCCCATAAGTTTAAGTTCTTAGGAACTTTATTGTCTTGTGAGTTGGAACCACAAAGATATTGCGTTGGGTCAAGTGTAATCTCCCTACTACAGCAAAAATATAACAACATATTTAACATTTTCTATCATAGTAGTTTGCTATTAAAAGCTACGTAAGAAAAGTACTCTAGTACTAGATTGGAAAGTAGGGATGCTACATTTTAGATTAATTGGGAAAAACATTTTGAAGAATTAATTAGGTATTTTTTTAAAAGATTTTATTTTAAGTAATCTCTACACCTCACGTGGGACTCAAACCCACAACCCCGAGATCAAGAGTTGCACACTCCACCAACTGAGCCTGCCACGTACCCCAGGAAGGTGTTCTTGAACAGTAGAGACTTCGTTGTTCATAAATTATATGGTGGTGATGAGGGAAATTGTACTGCTGATACAGTTGTACATTTTGTAGCCAATTGGCAGATACTTGAACACCTACTAAAGGAGCAGGGCTTGGTGCTAGGTATTGCAGGGAATACAGGTAACTATAGTAACTAATATTTTATAGTGTGTACTGTGTGCAAGACATGTTTTAGACATTCAGAATTTATAACTCATGGAATTTTTACAAAAACCCTATGCTGTTGTCCTCATTTTGTAGATGAGAAAGCTGAGGCATAGGGATGGTAAATGTCTTCATCAAGGTCACAAAGCAAATGGTGGAGGTTAGAAATGAATCCAGGTAATATGGCTCCAGAGCCTGTGCTCTTAACCTGTTATATTAGAAAGTAGAAGACGTGGTTCCTGCCCTCAGATAACCTATAGTCTAGTCAAGGTGACAAGTCTCAACCTAGGACAAATATATATATATATATACATACATACATATATATATATGTATGTATATATATATATTTCAAGGCTGTAAACTGTAAATACTATAAGTAGGGAGATGGGTGCAATTTAGTTGACTAGATTAGCACAGCAATACAGAGTCAGAATTCTAGACTCTGGCAGTGTTGTTGCGTCATAACATTGAGCAGCTGAGTTGGGCTGTGCACTGTGCATGTGCACTCTGAGTAGAATTGAAAGAAACACGATTCTTTTAGGCAATATTTTTTATTTATTTTATTTTATTTATTTTAACTAGGTTCCACATGGGACTTGAACTCACAACCCTGAGATCAAGACCTGAGCTAAGAGCCAGATGCTTAACTGACTGAGCCACCCAGGCATCCCAATATTTTTTGGTCATTTAAAAAAAATTTAGCCATGCGTATATAGTTATGTTGAATTGTTTATTAAAATTCTCTCATTTTTAGTTTATTTTTTAAAAGATTTTATTTATTCGTTTGTGTGAGAGGGAGAGAGGGAGAGAGTGAGCATGAGCAGGGTAGGGGGGAGCAGAGGGAGAGGGAGAGGGAGAAGCAGACTCCCTGCAGAGCCCGATTTGGGGCTTCATCCCAGGACCCTGAGATCATGACCTGAGCTGAAGTCAGATGCTTAACCAACTAAGCCACCCAGGTGCCCCTATTTTTAGTTTATTTAAATAAAAATGTAGGAAAGCTTTAGGAGTATGTATATTTTATAACTTAACTGGCTTTCTAAGGGATTTCTACTTTCATTATCCCTTGAAAGTTGTCGTTTTTTATAACCCATGGGAGATAGTGGAGAGATGGCAGAGAGGGGAACAGTTGCATTCATTCAACCCCATAAAGGACTTTTGTTAACATTGTTTTAATGCTTCAGGTCTGTGCTCAGAAACGGTGTGTCATGCATTACCCAGCATGCTGTCATGTGCAGTCTGTTTCCTCATGACTGTCTGAGTAAAACTGACTCAGTGGATTGATAGAGGCCTGGCCTTCAGTACAAGGGAAGCAAACATCCACTTGGAGCAGCTAGAAGATAAAACTTTTTCATTCTTTGGTCTTCGTTGTATAGCTTCTTTTCCCCTCAGTCATATTGACCCACAGATTATAGATTGAGTCCACTCTTCTTTGATTAATTTTATTATTTCCAGAATGTGCCACAGATAGGAAGATACAGTGGTTTGAAGATAGAAACTTATCAAAGCTTATTCTTGCTTTAAAAGCAATATCATTCTGGACTTCAGAGGGGAGGGGGTGGGGGAATGGGATAGACTGGTGATGGGTAGTAAGAAGGGCACGTATTGCATGGTGCACTGGGTGTTATACGCAACTTATGAATCATAGAACTTTACATCAGAAACCAGGGATGTACTGTATGGTGACTAACATAATATAATAAAAAAAACATTAAAATAAATAAATAAATAAAAAATAAAAAAATTAAAGCAATATCATTCTAATGATCACTGTAATCCAGTACTTAATGATAGTATATTTAAGTATGTTTAGGTTCAGTGTTTTCTCCTGGCTTTGAGTTATTCTTAAATTTTAGTGACATATACAGCCTCTTAAAAATTAGGCAGCATGAAAAAAATGCTTTCTGTTCTGAAGTGGAAGCATTTAGAAGCACAAGGAAGTGGTAGTCCCCTTTTTCCTGTGGGAATAGCAAGAACAGCATTAACTTTTTCCATCCCCTAAATAGTAAGTAAAAATGATACAGCATTCCTTTGTGTCATTGATAGTGCTGCTCTGATTTTTAAAATTTCAAGGATAGATTATTTGGGAAGAACACATCTTTTTGGAACTTAAATTGAGATACATACCTGCTAGAAATGAAACTGAAGACTTATAGACGAAATGGAATGAACATTTTATTTTGTAACTTTGGTACTTTTAGGCTGGAGATACATTCCTACAGTGGTGATCTTTGTATAAAAGGCGGTTAGTACGTTTGTTATTTTTCGTTAATACTTAGTATAGAATCTAGACTTTTCATGCATGTACTTCTCTTGCCCATAGCTACATTTCTCCTTCAGTCTCTGTTCAGGACAGTTAATCATAACTTAAATTGAATTTTGTCATTGTTACTTTGCTGCAAAAGAATAGAAGTTTGTCGTGCTCCTGGCGGGGTCAGTCAGTAGAACATGCGACTCTTGATCTTGGGGTCGTGAGTTTGAGCCCCATGCTGGGGGTAGAGTTTACTTACCAAAAAAAAAAAAAAAAAAAAAAAAAAAGAATAGACGTTTGCAATGAATGACTAGTGGAAAAGAGGGCAAGATAGAGAGCAGGGCCTCTACCTTACTCATTAAAGCTTATAAAAAATTAGGAGGGAGCAAATGGCTGCTCTAGTGGCTGTATTACTAAAGCTGTAGAAAACCAGTGGTGAAAATGCCTCTATTTTCTTTGGAAGACATTTCATTTTGTGGAACAGAATTGAAGGGGACTTTAGAGATAGTCTAGTTCAGTTCCTTCATTTCTACATAAGGTTTATCATTCAGGCCTTCTGACCCTGATGAAATATACTTTCTATAACACTACCTAGGTACTTATCCTCTCTTCAGTGATCTAAAGAATTTCTTTCCCTTTGAAAACCTCCGAATTAAAAAAATTGATCCATATAGGGAATACTTATTGCATTATAAAAATATAAAGGACCTATCAATTTTTGTTACTTGAAGTCAGGTAAACTAGAGTTCCAATCCTGGTTCTGAAGTTTATTAACTGAATAAGAAGTTACTTAATATCCCGGTCTCAGTTTCCTGGTCTGTGATATGGAGATGATAATAGAAATCTACCTGGTAGCTTGTTGTGAGGACTTAGTTACTTAGTATCTCAAACTGGTAACATTGTTATACAAAGAAAAGAATCATTTTATGTGATTTGGAACATAATGCTCTCTACAATTTTTTGTACATCTTTTGTTGTTGTTTAACAGCTTTATTGAGGTGTACTTTACTTACTATCAAATTCACTGATTTTTAGTAAATTTATAGGTAGTACAACTATCACTTCAGTTTTAGAACATTTCCATCACTGTTTACAGTTAATTCCCACTCCCAGTTGTAGACAACCATTGATCCACCCTCTGACTGTCTAAATTTGCCTTTTCTGGACATTTCATACAAATGGAATCATATAATGTGTGGTTGGTTTCTTTCACCATGTTGTCAAAATTCATGTTGTAGCCATGAATCCATACCTCATTTCTTTGTACGGCTGAATAATGTTCTATTGTATAGATATATCACTTATTTATTTATCCGTTAATTGACGGACATTTGTGTTTCTACTTTTTGGCTACTATGAATAATACTGCTATGAATATTCATGTGTAAGTTTTTGTGTTGTTATGTTTTCAGTTCTCTTGGGTATATATCTAGGAGTGGAAGGGATAGGTCATGTGGTAACTCTGTTTTAACCTTTTCAGAAATGCCAAACCGTTTTCTGTAGCAACTGTGTCATTCTCTATTTCCTCCAGCAATATATGCGACTTCCAGTTTCTCCACATCTCCCCCAACATTGATTTGTGTGTGTGTTTTATGTAGTCATCCTGGCGGGTCAGAAATGTCATTGTGGGTTTCATTTGCATTTTCCTGGTTACTGATGATGTTGAGTACCTTTTCCTTATGCTTATTACATTGCTGTATCTTTATTTTTTTTTAAGACTTTATTTGAGAGAGAGAGAGAGAGAGAAAAAGAGAGTGAGTGAGTGAGAGGGAGAGAGAATCCGAAGGAGACTCTGCACTGAGCACAGAGTCAGACGCGGGGCTCCATCCCACAACCCTGAGATCAGGACCTGTGTTGAAACCAGGAGTCGGACACCTAACCGACTGAGCCGCCCAGGTGCCCCTACATTGTTATATCTTTTTAAGCAAAATGTCAATTCATATCTTTGGCCCATTTTTAAAATGGGTTGTTTGTCTTATTGAGTTGTATAAATTCCTGATATATTTAGAATACAAGATCTTTATAAAGACATGTGATTTTAAGATATTTTTGCACAGTCTATGGCTTGTCTTTTTTTTTTTTTAAGATTTTATTTATTTATTTTGAGACAGAGCTTGAGCAGGGGGGAGGGCAGAGGCAGGGGGAGAAGAGAGAGAATCTCAAGCCGGCTCATAACAATTTTCAGAGGATAAAAGTTGAAAGAAAAATGCTTAATTTTCTGTTTTATGCTAAGTTGCCTTTAAATATTCTTCTGGGTACCATCTAAAAGAGCATTTTTTGTTTCCTAAAATAATCCTCTGTAACTTTAGGCACTTCACCTCTGTGTGAGAGAATCCGTTCTTAATTTTTGTTTATTTTGTATAAGTCAAATGTTGAATGCTATCTTGACCACAGTGTTATCAGCCTGAATAGTTTATCATATGGGAAATACCAAAAAGTTATGTCACATCTACTATATCTGATTTGGTTCCAGTCAAGGGATGTTACCTTTGGAGAAAAACCCCCAAGGCTAAAGATTTTTTTCTTTACCTTATTGGGCAGATATAATCAAATATTACTCTTGGTCTTCTGACTTTGCTTTTCTTGTCATATAAATGTTCATTCCTTCTTTTTGTCTTCTTTTCTTCCTTCTTCCTTGCACTTAAAAAATAATATTTGTAATTAGGTTATTAGATGAATTTGTATAATTAAATCTACAGATAATAGGAGTATAACCTATTAAGTGTCAAGACTTTTAACAGCAAGCTTTTTGGATGGGAATATTCAAATTCATTTTCTTGCCCTCTTAGAAAGCATATACAATATTTAATTTAACATTCTCCTTATAACTGTTGGGTGGGTGTGGTGGTGATGGTGGTTTTTCCAGAAGTGTGGCATTAGGTTGAACATTTTATATTATTATCTTATTTCCTCATCAGCTTACAAATTAGATGTTTGTGTCTTTAGACTAAGGATTAGGCAAGTTATCCCCAGGGAAGTAAAATAATTTTAATCTGCCCAATGTCACATGAATTGTGAGTGGCAGAATGCTACTGTGATTCTGGGCAATCCGACCACATAGCTTAAACTCTTAATTGCTATGCTTCATTACCTCGACATCTTTATAAAAATCAACAATTGCATGCTATTACAGTGTCCTTGGTGGGTTTTGACATGGTAAGACTGTTCATCCCTATTTTAAAATCTTGATTTGGCTATTCTTTTTCTGAGTCTTTATATCTGCTCTTCCCTTAGTCTTTCCTCATTTTGAGGCTTTAAAAAACCCCACAAAACTCACTACTGTGGCTGGACCAAGGACTCAGAAACAGGTCTTCCTGGAACCTGTTTCCCATCACCGTGGAGCTGCCACAGCAGCCCTGGGCCATTTACACACCTCTATCTCGATTAAGCCGTCCTGGGTCTCTGTTGTCAATAGCCAAATTTATATTCTACCTAATATACTGAACAATCCACTGGGTCATTTTAAACAATTGGATGCCACCTATGAATGTTTGCATCTAAACTCTCACTGTTTGTCAAAGTGATTTAATAAAAATCTACACAGTGGGAACAAACCCCAAACTTACTATCAATGTAGCATATCTGTTTTCATCCCTCTTCTTATTTTTTTAATAATCTTCTGTAGGCTTGAAGATCAGATGTGCAAGCTTGTTAGCGTTTCTGACCAGAAAGTGATTAGGTCATGAATGATAACATAAATTACTATATAATTTACCTTCAGATATGCAGATTGTTACTGCAGTAAAATGTCATGTAGGACACTTAAGATTTTTTTTCCAGAAGGATCAAATACTTCATTATTATATTTAAACGTGTATCTTACATTTTTTGTTCTGTTTATCTTGTTGGTGCTATGACATGATTTTTGTAGATTTATTCAAGTTACATGAAATGTATGTAAACAAGCAAAGTTTGTTTACTGGAATTGTTAATTCTAGAAATAAATGAACAGCAGGTACTTTGTAAGTCACAGTTAAATCCACAAATATTTATTTTCTACTATATGCAATGTGCTGGGTGGGATACAAATAAATATAAAGCATGGCTTCTTCCTTCAGGACATAGAATACAAGCATTTGAAAAGTAAATAATTTCTAATTGAATGGACACACAAAAAACTGTTGATAACCATTAGTTCTGGCAAATAGAACTAAGGTCTGGACATGGGAGAATATAACTTTTTGTACTCTGAAATTTTTGCAGCGAGCTTGTTTTATTTTCATAATATAAACAAATGGTAAAAAAAGAGAAATAACAATACTTTTAAGTAACAGTTCAATACTTTAATAGAAGCAGTTTCCCAGCGATGAACTGATGCACGATACTTGTGTCAAGTGGGGGAGAAATGTGTCTGGGTGTTTAACTTGGAGATAGAATTTGAACAGCAGGATGGATTTTACTTGAGGTTTGGGGGTTGGTGGTATAACTTTGTGATTTGTACATCTTTTATATTGCTTTCATTCACCTCTTGCAATTTGGAAATTTTAATGATACCTTTACAAGAATGACGGGGCAGGGAAATGAAATCCATAAGATAAGTATGATTTGGTATATGTTAGAGCTCAGTACAATGTCTCCTGTCATCCTTTACTGCATCCCTCTCTTGCTCTCCTTACTTACAGCTCCTTAGTAAACTTGCCTGAGGAATGAGCCCAGGTGATCCTAAATGGCAAGACACCACAACCTGTCATCTGCCAATGAGTAAACCTGGCGACTTATGAACAGCAGGACAGACTTGAATGTGGCGTGTGTGAGAGGAGATTATTTGCTTCTCTTAATCTTAAAAAATTGCCACCAGAAAATGCTTCCTATTGTTTTGTTTTGTTTTTGTTTTTGTTTTTTTCTTTTTACTGGGTGGGATACTGGTGAGAGGGGTTGTAATTTAAGTTGTTCTATACCTTACTATCTAACAAAACTTGGAAAATTTGTCTTATGTGGAATTAGGCACTTTAGTGTATTAGAGTTTCCATAAAAATTCTGGGTGGGGCTTTTGCCCTGCTCTGAAAGCTTGTTCATAGGACTTACAGGAAAGAGAAAGTAGGAGGAATCCCCCTGAGGGTTTTAGATAAGTCATCCCAGTTAGGAAGTCCAAGTAGAGCCTGGGTTCTAAGTCTGGCAAAAGCTCTTATTTTACTTACTTTACACAACATCTAATGGATACTTTATTTTCAGGTAATTATATTCTTTATCAGTGATTGTCAAATCAGGGAGAGGTGTGATAGGATCGTGTGGCGGGGCTTCTTCTAAATAAATAACTACCTTGATCCCCAAGATTCTGATGAGAATCAATGTGAGGAATTTCATAGTTGAGATTTCTTAATTCTTTATCTATTGCTGTATAATAAATCACCCCCAAAACTCAGCAGTTTAAAACAATAGTGACCATTTATTATCTCACACAGGTTTGTGGGCCAGAAATTCGGGAGCCGGTGAGCGGGTTGTTCTGGCTCAGAGTTCTGGCTCAATATAATGTTGTAGTCAAGATGTCGGCCAGGCTATCATCATATGAAGGCTTGTTTGGGGCAGGAAGATGGCTTATGTGGAAGGAAGTCACTTATATGACTGTTGTTAGGAGGCTTTCTGTCCTCACTGGCTATTGGCAGAAGTCTTAGTCCCTAGACATGTGGACCTCTCTGTAAGCTGTTCGAGTGTTCTCAGGATGTGGCTGCTTGTTTACCCTACAGTGAGTAATCCAAAAGAGGGAGCCACGAGTGCCTTTTTTATGACCTAGTCTTAGAAATCATATACAGTCACTTCTGCCGTAGTCTTTTCCTTAGAAGGAAGTCACTAGTCATCCCACCCTTAAGGGGAGGGGAATTAGGCTTCGTGTTTTAATGGGAGGAACACTAAAGAATTTGTGAACACATTTAAAAGCTAACACGGGATATAAAAGAAAATTGATTTCTTTTTTTCTAATAATTGGCATTTAAAAAATATTTTGAGGGGTGCCTGGGTGGCTCAGTTAGTTAAGCGTCCAATTTTTGGTTTCAGCTCAGGTCATGATCTCAGAGTCATGGGATCGAGCCCCACATTGGGGTCTATGCTCAGCGATGAGTCTGTTTGGGGGTTCTCTCCCTCTGCCCCTCACCCTCACCCCACTCGTGTGCGCACTCTCTGTTTCTCTCTCAGATGAGTAAATAAATCTTAAAAAAATATTTTGAGTCCTTCCATTGCAAGGTATTATGGATATGTATACGTTAAAGACCTTGCCTTCTGGAATTTTATAGCCCTGGTTGAGAAAGTTAGGCATGTATATGAACAGCAAGAAACCAAGATAAAATATATTTCCAGAGTACTTGGGCATTGCTTTTTCAAATTAACTTTGTCTCAGTATTGTTCTAATTTATTAACCTTAATTGGAGAATGTTAAAAATCTTGCCTCTTCATTAAAAAAACAAAAAACAAAAAATTGCCATTTTTGAGTATGTGTTACCTGATGTCCTTGGAGTAATCTCAGATATTCTGTAATTAACTACTTTATTTACCTATTATACTAAATATATAAAGTATAGAAGATAAATAGCCACATTTTAAATATATCTTATGAAATCTTTGAGTCTTAGGAGAAATAGCTGTTGTTTCTTTAATGATCCTATTTAGGTAATTGGTAATATAAAAGAAATACAGATACCAAATGAGGGTTCTAAATACAGAGTTAATTATCCAAACTGTCAGTTTATAGATCTTTATATAAACTACAGTCCTTTCTGTAGCTTTGTATTTAATTAACCATTTCCTCCTAGTAAAATGGTTTCTGTTTAAACAGAGAGGCAATATAGTGCAGCAGAAAGATTGTGGGTTTGGGATTTGACAGCTTTGGGCTCGAATCTTTGCTTTGTTATATATTACCTATGTGACCTTGGACCAGCTAATCAATCTCTGCATCTGTTTTCCTCATATATAAGAATAATATCTATCTCTGAGGTTTATTGTGAAGATTAAATGGAAATCATGTGAAAGCTTGCCCAGTGTTTCTTAGATACTCAGTAAATCTTAGTTACCTTAATTGTATTCCTGTCCCTTAAAGAATGAAAAGATAAGGCAGTTAGGAAAGGCTTCCCTGAGCAGATACATTTAAACTAAGACCTAAAGATTCAGCCCTCTCCAGGCAGTGGAAATAATGTGCAGAGCTATATTTGAAGACAAGCTTGACAGTTTTAACAACTAATCAAAGCTTTGTGCCTGCACGTAGTGGGAATGAGATTGCAGAGGTGGGTAGGAGCCAGATTTTAAGGCCCTCTGAGGTTGTGGTAAGCATGTTTTTGTATTTAATTCTGAGTTTAGTGGAAACCATTGGAAAGTTTAAATCTACTAGGGCCCTAACACTGATTTCCCGAATTTTGAGACGGCAGCCTGCAGTTAATCCCAGAGAAGGGATTCTATTATTCACAATCTGAGAATGTAATGTTTACTACTTGGTTTCAGGATTTTTTTTTCTTCTTTCAAAATCCAGTGAATAAACTGTTGTAGAGGAGATCTGGGATCCTTTCTCAGTAAGAACTTTAAAATAACTACAGAGGTGGACATAGAACCTCCTCTCCTCTCCATTCTGTTTCTGCTTTGAGAATTAGTTCTTTTTTCCCTTTGTCTTCTTTCTTCCAATCACTGCGTTTTTAAGGAAATGAGAGACTGTACATTTGAAGTGAGTTCTGCTCTCTCCCTTTGTTGTTTTTCTGTGGAGTTTTTACTGTTGGCTAAGCAGATTTTCTGCAATACTTCGAAGGCACCTACACTCCAATCCCCTTTTTTCTCTTCATGCTAACAACATTCTGTTGCTGTGCATCTGTCATCTGGGATGAAAGTAGGGAATCATATTGCAGGTTAATTTATTGACCTCTGTTAACTTTTAAATGACTTTAAAAGTATGAGAATTTTATTACCCATAATAATAAACCTTGTACTGACAAGGAAGAGCTTTTCAGAAGAGAGTCAACCCTAGATGCTGACTGATACTTCAAATAAGTAGTCAACAGCAGAGTTAAGGATTTTATGAAATGATTTTTGGCCAAAAGATCATGACTGTGACTTGGATGATTTGATTAAACCAATACCAAATACTGACTTTTTAAACTAATGTAAAAATACATAGTGTGTCTAGAGTAAGTATTTTTTTCACCGTTTCTGCTCCTGTGGATTGCCAAAGACATTGTGGAAACAGAGATGTTCTCGCTTCTCTCCCACTCTGCACTTTCCAGAAGCATTTAGGAGAGGAGCCCGGGTATTTACTTTCTGTTAGCTATGGAGAAAGAAGATGACTGTGATTTAATGAATTCTTAGTGTTTTAGATAGTGTATATAAGGTACCTAATTATCGCATTGAATCCTTATAAACATTTTTGTAACAGGGGTGATATTCTCTAGAAACTGAGGTTTAAAGGGATTAAGTAACTTGACCACCGTCACGCATCTCTTTTTTTTTCTTTTAAAGATTTTATTTATTTATTCGACAGAGATAGAGACAGCCAGTGAGAGAGGGAACACAAGCAGGGGGAGTGGGAGAGGAAGAAGTAGGCTCATAGCGGAGGAGCCTGATGTGGGGCCCGATCCCATAACGCCGGGATCACGCCCTGAGCCGAAGGCAGACGCTTAACCGCTGTGCCACCCAGGCGCCCCACGCATCTCTTAAATACTACAGTCAAGAATTGAACCAGGTCTAATTCTGAAGCTATGTCTGTTCATCCTTCCTTATTTTCTCTTCCCTTACCTTCTTTTTTTTTCCTTCCCCCTCCTCCTCTATCCTTATTCTTTTTTTTTTTTCTTTAGGATTTATTTTAGTGAGAGAAGGAGAAAGTGTGAGCATGAGTTGGGGGAGGGGCAGAGAGAGAGAATCTCAAGCAGACTCTCCACTGAGTGCAGAGCCTACGGACGGGTTTGCATCCCAGGACCCTGAGATCATGACCTGAGCCAAAATCAAGAGTCAGTCACTTAACCAACTAAGCCACCCAGGTGCCCTTGTCCTTCTTCTCTTTTCTTCTCCTCCCCTCTTCCCTTCTCTTCTGTTTCTTTTCCTTCTGTTCCCTTTCTTAAAAATTATTATTACAGAAGCAGTGCAGATACATTGTTGAAAATTATAAAATATATAAAATTATATTTTATTGAAATTTTTAGTTAAGCAAAAGTTAATTCCCACCATTTATAGCTTGCCATCGTATGAACTCTTAATATTAACTTGCTTTTTTCCCCAGCTTGACTCCCTCTACAGTTCAGTAAATTTTCATCTATATGCCAGTTAGCCCCTAAGTTTTCTTTACAACTGATTTGTCCAAACCAATATCAGATTAGTATCATGCATTTCATTCACTTGTTATGTCTTTTAAGTAAGTTCCCAAATGAAGGGGCTTCTGGGTGGCTCTGTTAGTTAGGTGACCAACTCTTGATTTCGGCTGAGGTCATGATCTCAGGGCTGTGAGATTGAGCCCCGTGTCTGACTCCATGCTCAGAGGGGAATCTGCTTGGGATCCTCTCTCTCCCTCTGCCCCTCCCCCTGCATGTGCTTGCTCACTCTCTTTCTCTCTCTCTCTCTCTCTCTCTCTCAAAAATAAATAAATCTAAAAAAAAAAAAAATCCCCAAATGAAGTCCTGGAAAATAAAGTCATTGGCAAGATTCAATTGAGAGAGAATTTACTTATTGGCTCCTATAGCTGGTTAGTCTAAATTTCCTGTCACTCTTCTATTTTTCACAAATTTTCCACATAGATGACAAAGTTAAAATTAAGTTTAAATATTTTTAGATATGTCAGTTAAGTATTCTGATTGTTGTAGGAATAGAAAAATGGTGATTGATGTCTGCATTTGACCTCACATGGAGAAATCTGTTTGGAATCTAAAGATCTTTTGGCTACCTTTATAAAAAGGGTAGAAATATAATTGATAATCATTCTAAAGTCATGAGCTAATTCCCCTCAAGTTCTCGGATATTGTCAGATGAGGAATATCATATACTCTTGTACATTGCTATCAGAATGGTGGTTCTTTTTTGCCTCATGTGGATATTTCTCAAATGTAGAAGATTTTTACCAACTACTTTTTTAGAATGGCATCATGAACTAGAACTGATTTTATTGTGCATGTTCTCCTTGTAATACATCGTAGATATCATTGTGTTGGTCTTTTCTTAGAGTGGATTGTGATTGAAAGATTGTGCCTAAGAGCCATAAAACCTTGAGCAAGTAGCATAAACTTTTTATTTTTTAGCTCCTTCATCTCTAAAATGGGGTGGAAATGAACTATTTCCTTTGATTCTAAACTGAAAGCATTTTTTCCCCACATTCTAGTTGCTCTGAAATTAGGATGTATTTTTGTGATTGTTGTGTCTTACTGTCAGCTAGATTATAATGGAGATGAAGTTATATGAAAGTCTTTTCTTGGTACTTCTGGTATCATAGTATCTACTTACCCTCAAGATTTGATGATTGTATTTACCTCAAAGAGTACTTTCAAGGATCAAATTAGTTAACATGTACAAAGTACTTAGAACCTGATACCTAGTAAATGCTGTATAAGCGTTAGCTGTTTTTAATATCTATTAGAAATATAACAACAGTGATTGGCTGATTTATTTATAATTTTAAGATTAATTTTGTCTGTGGAACACAAGCATTTTCCATTGGACATTTTGAAAAAGAAGACAAAATTCCTTAGTGTTGTAGATATATAATAGATACGAAAGAGAGAAGATTATTGGGTAGAAGAGGTAAATGAAGATGATAGAAGTGGTAATAATAAGCCAAGGATTTTATGATTCATACTTCATACAAGAAATGTAAGTTTCTGTTATTTGTTTTTCTTCTATTGATGTTAGGGAGTAGATTTTAAGAAAATATCTAGTGGAGTCTGACTTTCTGGAAGTTTGTTGGTCTTTAGTAGTACACATTTTCTATTTAAATTTCTTTTGTTTTCTTTTTTAAAGATTTTATTTATTCATTTGACAGAGAGAGAAACAGCCAGCGAGAGAGGGAACACAAGCAGGGGGAGTGGGAGAGGAAGCAGGCTTCCAGCAAAGGAGCCTGATGTGGGGCTCTATCCCAGAACTCCGGGATCACGCCCTGAGCTGAAGGCAGACGCTTAACGACTGAGCCACCCAGGCACCCCTAAATTTCTTTTGTTTTCTGATGGGAATAAGAGAACCTTTTTCCTTAGAGGACCATGTTTGTGAAAAATTGAATATTAAAATTTTTGTTCAAATTGTGATTTTTAGATGATCCAGACTAAGTCTAATAGATTATTATTAGTCGTTATCTGATTATCTCTGTAAGCTTTTTTACTGTCCTCTTTTCTGATATATGTACTGCTTCTGACTTAAAAATAGGTAATCCAGAGTGATAACAAGAGCTTTTGAATTTTTAAAAGTAGTTCTTTACCATTGTTCCATTCTTCATTCTAATTATCAGTTTGGCACAGAGCTATAGATAAAATTTTCTTTAGTTTTTACCATGTAGGAAAGTTGCCTGTGATAGGGGGAAAAAACACAGAGAAGTTATTGTTTTGGTATGGTACTGTACTAGTCACTAAATCATGTGAGCTATATGTCATATTATAATTGTCATATAAAGTTATCAATTGTCATAGGTTTTTAAAATTTTCTTTGAAATTTTTACTTTTATTTTTTTGTTTATTTCTTTGGTTTTTTTAGTAATCACTAAACCCACTGTGGCGCTCAAACTCACAACCCTGAGATCAGGAGTTGCATGCTCTTCTGACTGAGCCAGTCAGGCACCCCAGTTTTTGTTTTTGTTTTTGTTTTTTAATGTGGATTTTTTTCAGGGTAATTTTCTTTGTGGTAAATTAAAGTAGCAATAAAATAGTCTAGATGCTTTACTACCTTTTATGGGAATGAAATATATAGATTTTGGTGTTTATGATCAAAAAGTAGAAGAGTACCATTTACTGAGCTCCTCTGTATCAAAGCCTGAGCAGTTTATATGTGCACTTATATTTACTTTGCTATACATAACATTTTCAAAAATATACCCTATGTAAAGTTGATTTTTTTGCCTCCATTGTACAATACTGAAAGAAGTTAAAGAGCTTGTCACCTTATTAGTAAATTCCAGCATTTGAACCCAGTTCTGCATTACTCTAAAACCTCTGAAAGCTGATTAAAGTTTAAAACTTAAGTAGGTGGAGCCTTTCTTCAGACTAATCATTGCTGCTTAGCTTTTCTTTATTAACTTCCCCACTTCCTGCCACCACCACCCGTTAGCCCCTGCCCTTTTTTAGAGCAGTTTTAGGTTTATAGAAAAATTGTGCAGAAAGTATAGAGAGTTCTCATTTACCCTCCACGCCCGAAAACACGTACAATTTCTCCTATGGTTGGTGTGATGCATTTGTTACACGTGATGAGCCAATATTGATACATTATTATTAACCGAAGTTTAAGTTAGGTTTCACTGGTGTTGTATAGTTTTATGGTTTGTTTTGTTTTGTTTTTTAGACTTTATTTATTTTTTTTGACAGAGACAGCTAGAGAGGAAACACAAGCATGGGGAGTGGGAGAGGGAGAAGCGGGCTCCCCGCTGAACAGGGAGCCCAACACGGAACTTGATCCCAGGACCCTGGGATCATGTCCTGAGCCTAAGGCAGACTTTTAACGACTGAGCCACCCAGGCGCCCAAGTTTTATGGGTTTTGACAGATGCATAATGTCATGTATGCACCATTATACTATTATACAAAATAGCTTCACCACCCTAAAAATGGTCAGTGTTCAACCTCTTTATCCCTCCTCCCATCCTCTCCCCCTGATTGATGGCAATTATTGATCTTTTTGCTGTCTCTGTAGTTTTGCCTTTTTCAGAATATTATATGGTTGGAATCATACAATATGTAGCTTTTTCAGACTGGCTTCTTTCACTTAGCAATATGCATTTAGGGTTCCTCCACGGCTTTTAGTGGCTCGATAGCTCATTTCTTTTTGTTGCTGAATAACACTCCACTGTCTGGATGTAGCACAGTTTGTTGATACATTTATCTATCGAAGGATATCTTATTTGCATCTAATTTTGGGCAGTTACGAATTTCTGAGTTTCTCATACGTTGGACTGGAAAAGAAAAATCTCAGGAAGCCTCTTAGATCCCATTGTGAAATTTTAATGTCATAGACATGATGTGCATTTGTTTATGTGCTGTGGTCCTATGGAGGGCCATCAACTATTTTAATAGCTAAAATTTTTTGTCTTCAAGAAACATCCTTCAGGTGACCTTATGGACCCCTGTGACTGCTGGATTTAGTCATTGTGTCAGTAGCAGCAAAGAGGAAGGGGGGAGGGCCAAAAGACCCATCTTTCAGTTGAGTCAATTACAAAAAAGCAACGTTCCCAGGAAGTCCCACACAACGTTTCCACTTGATCTCATTAGCCAGAACTTAGATACATGGTCACATCTTGCTATAGTGGAAACTGGGAAACTAAACTAGGTGCATTGATGCCCCAAATAAAATTGGGGTTCCATTATCTGAAGAAAATTATTGAGAATAGTTGACACACAGTGTTACCTTGGTTTCAGGTGTACAGCATAGTGATTCGACAAGCTTATGGGGTCCCCATTATTAAGGAAGGAGGAAGAGAGAGCGCATGTTGGGTAGGAAAGTAGCATTCTCTATTGTAGTGAGGAAAAGAATAGTTTTTGTTTCTACTGAGATATAATAGGTAACTCTGAAAATTTAGTTGATTATTTTCAATATGCAGTTAATTTTAGTCATCTATTAGCAAGACTTTTCTGATGAATTCCTTATTGGAAAGAACATGGACAGTTGCCATGGACTTCTATTGAGAGGGCTTTAAAAAGATACTTCTGGGAAATAAGACAGATTATACATAGATTTTTCACTATAGAGAAGACTGATTTTACTCCTCATACTTAAGCCCTGCAGTCCTCATGGGGTTCTGAAATTATCCTTTGCAAATTGATGTAGGTGTAGCCCTGCAAGCTTTATTTAGCTTTTTAGTGCTTACCAATTCTGGTCAGATTGCATTCTTTGTTTTTTGATGTTCAAAAAGAAAATGAGAGAAAACTTGGGATATATACATTATTCCATGAGAACTAAAAAAAATATTATTTGGGCCCGTTTTTGCCTGTAATCATGTTGTTTTCAAAGCTGTTGCAAGTTTTATAGCTGAGATACTTGGGAAACATGTTCCTGTCTCATTGTATTATTCTTAGATGATCGAGCTGGAAATGTTTATGCAGTTTTTATAATGGTGACTTATTGGCTGAGTATGTGTGCCTGCTGCTGTCTTTGGCATTTGAATAATGAATTAACTTGTAGGTGGCCATGGGAAGGGAATGTTATGAATGGATTTTGCCTACGCTTTTTTGGTAGCAAATTATATTTGCTCCAAGGTTGCTGTGCCATACCTTTATTTCTTCAACTATTATAAAGCTATTAATTTTCACAGTGATGGATGGCAGTAACCTTTCCCACACCAACCTAGTCTCAGCATGGTGTCTGTCAGGCTAATCTGTGGGTGGAGATGTCTATATAAAGGCTTGGCATGAACGCCAAAGTTATTTAATAGCATAAAATGCTTCCTTCCAGCAGTAGCCTTTGGCTATTTCCACTGTTTTAACATTGGTTCATTGATTTCATACAACTTGGATTATTTATAAAGTTGCAAATTACAGCTGTAATTAAATCTTCCTTTAAATTGGGTATGCGAAAGTAGGTATTTATGTTAACAACTCAAATTATTTTATTTTGAACTTTCATATTAGGATTGGATATTTTAATTGTCTTCATCTTTACCTTCCATTCAATTCTCCTTACATTAGTTTATATGAGAAGTAAAATGGGCAAGTACATATGAACAAACCGTTAAAATATATGTTGAACACACAGATTCTTTTTGGCAAATAAATGAGATTATACAAGGCAAGATGTTCTTTCCCTGGTGGTCTGTATGCAGTAATAGAAAGAACTAGGTTCTATGCATGTGTACATTCAGAGAGCTCACCTTACTGAGTGACTTTATTTCTGAAGTGATGTGGATTTCTTTGTTCAGCCTTACCACAAAATGATGAGTTTTTTGTTTATTATAAGCATCTACACTGAAGTCACTGAAGTGTTCAGTTTTTTTGTTTGGGTTTTTTTTTTTACTCATTTTTTAAAAAAAGGTCCATCTATTTCATTGTTTAGTGTTAACTAGCTTAGGGTTTAGAAATTTGTAGAGTTGTTCATGGCCACCTAAAGCTGTTACTCTACACTTACATGAATATAAATGTATAAATACATGGGTTTATTTAGGTAATCTTGGAGATTGCCTTTGTAGTTTTGCAAATTACATTTTCTTTTACTGTAATTTTCTACTTACCTTCTATTTCTCTGATCTGGGGAAAAAAAACAACAACCCTCAACTACTGTGATAGGTTCTTGCTCTTTCTCTCTAACCCCCTTCCTTTTTTTTTTTTTAAATTCTTCCCTTCTTTCTTTTAATTATAGATGATTAAGAGCATTTCATTAAGGAGGATTCTGCTATGTGAATGATATAAACCAGTGTAAAATGACCTTGTTGAGCCAGATTATTCTAAGACATAAGCTGTCTCTGAACTATTCATTAATTTATATGCGAAATACCTAAGAAGCCTTTCAGAGATTCCTTATGAGAGTAAGAGGAAGCGCTAATATTTTTTGAATATTTGCTGTATACAAGGGAACATATTAGGTGCTTATAGGAGTTTTAGCCTCTTAAAGGGCATGCCAAAATCTGATTAAATAAAACACGTGTTGTAAGGTAGATTATTTTTGTTTCTGGTTGTTGTACACATTGTCAATATAAGAAATTCTAAAACTGTTGGTGATTTTAATTAATTTTTTTCCCTTTACCTCAGTATTCCTGTCACTACCTCTTCAACCATGGGAACCTCTCCTGCTCCTCATCTCTTAATTTTCTGTTCTTTGCTTAAAGTGTTTGGGGCCTTTGCTTTTCCCCATACTTTTGTCTTTAATTTACCTTTTTGCCAAACTTTTTGTGTATGCACTGGAAGAGAGAGTCCATGTTCTCTCTGTGAGCCATGTTGGAACAATATAGTCACTTTATTTATTTTTTAAAGACTTTATTTATTTGAGAGAGAGAGAGACAATGAGCTGGGAGAGTGGCAGAGGGAGAAGGAGAAGCAGACTCCCTTCTGACCAGGGAGCCTGATGTGGGGCTCAATCCTAGGACCCTGAGATCATGACTTGAGCCCAAGTCAGACACTTAACCCCCTGAGCCACCCAGGTGCCCCGACGTAGTCACTTTAAAAAGGATGCTTTTCTTTCTTTGTCTGGAATCGAAACTGTCCTATATTCTAGTTAAATGCTTTTCCCATTATCTTTCCCTCCACCACCTTCCTAAATGGAAGGCAGATTTGATCAAATAATGCAGTCTGAATGATTTTCTGTTGCACTTAGAATAAATTACATTTAACATGCAAATAAGAGCACTCTGATATTTAATTATCTCTTGTCTGACCATTGGTTATCCTCCCTCATTAGCTAATGGAAACAATTTGATAGGAATGGCTGTTATGGACTGGATTTGGAAACTACCACAACCCCAAATGGATAAGCATTGTGAATTCATCTTTTGTGTTGGTTTCTGCTTTTTTTATATTTCAAAGAAGGAAATTCAGATCCGGAGAAGATAAATACTTTGACCAAAGCTCGTATAAGAAAAGTCAGTGCAGTAATTCCCATCTCCTGGGTAAGTTCCACTGCTCTTGCTATAGTAGTGTAGTGAACGCTGTTTTGAATGAGCTCGATATTTATAAAGACCTGTAACTTTCTGACTTTTTTTTTTTTAAACATGGGTTTTGTATCCAGGTTTCAAAATATGTGAAGTTTATGTGTAAAGCTGTAAAGTTGTGCCTAGATTGTGATGGTGCTTTTTTTTTTAAGAGAGCGAGAGGGGGTGGGGAAGGGTGCAGAGGGAGAGGGAGAAAGAGCCCAATGTAGGGCTTGATCTCAAGACCCTGAGATCATGACCTGAGCTGAAATCAAGAGTCAGAGGCTTAACTGACTGAGCCACTCAGGCACCCCATTGTGGTGGTTATATTTTAGTTAGTGTTTTTTCATTGCCTGCTTTTTAGAATCGTGGGGGCTGAATAAAAGATCATTTGTACATTATCTGTTTTATAGGTGAATCTGTGTTCCCATTTCCTGGCACAGAGCTCCTAGGACCCCTGGAGTTTCCTGAATGCTAGGATGTCTTTTGTTATTTATGATGAGCCCTTTTTAGGGGCGCCTGGGTGGCACAGCGGTTAAGCGTCTGCCTTCGGCTCAGGGCGTGATCCCAGCGTTATGGGATCGAGCCCCACATCGGGCTCCTCCGCTATGAGCCTGCTTCTTCCTCTCCCACTCCCCCTGCTTGTGTTCCCTCTCTCACTGGCTGTCTCTATCTCTGTCGAATAAATAAGTAAAAAATCTTAAAAAAAAAAAATGATGAGCCCTTTTTAATCTCACTTGAGGTTTTACAGAGGTGACTTAGGGTGGGGCCCCTGGTTGGCCTCAGGATGGGGCTGGTCACCAGAAAGACCAAGTGATTAGAAAGTGGGAAGTTTTAGCTCCACCCACTTTAGGAGCTCTTGACCAGTGAAATTGTTTGAACTTCCAGATTGGTAAACATGTAGAGGTGCTAGGAGGGTGGTGTGCTTGGAAAGGGCTGGTAAGCTCCTCCCCCACCCTCCCCTTTGCAGTGTTTCATTGAAGAAACAATTGATTTTCCTTTACAGTTTACCATGGTTTTGCTTATTGTGTCTCTGTGTGTTATTAACATGTCATCTTGCCCCTGCTCTTTATGTTTTTAGGTAGAACCACAGGCTTGATTTTATTTAGATATTTTTTGCAAGACTTTTTTTTTTTTTGAAATAGCTCTGTTGAGGCATAATGTACGTACTATAGAGTACACAGATTTTAAGTGAATTCAGTGAATGTATACAGTTATGCAACTAGTGCAACAGTCTGATTTTAGAACGTTTCCATCACCCTAAAAAGAAATCTTATACCCATTTATAATCACTCCTTATTTCTGCCCAAGGCCTTGGTAACCACTAATCTACTTCTGTCTGTCTTCATGGATTGACCTTTTTTTGACATTTCATATAAATAGAATTATAAAATATGTGTTCATCTGTCTCTCACTGAGCATGTATTAGTAATTCTTTTTTATTGCTGAATAGTATTCCATTATATGGATATACCACATTTTGTTTGACCTTTCAGCCAAAAAAGTATTGAAATACTTTTGTGACTAAGAAGAATAATTCTGCTTAGCAGAGCCAATCTTGGTTCCTGGTTTGCAGAATCACATTTCCCTCCAATGTGCCTTCAAGTTAATTCAATTTTGAATAAGGTTAGGGATCACACATCAATGAGTAAATATATCCCCCCCCGCCGCCAATTGGTGAGTTATGATAAAAGGAAGGAGGTAGGTACAGTTATAAGCTTTTGAGTCCATCTCAGTTTGGCATAGGGATGAGTTTGGGTACAGTTCTCTTTTATAATTAGGAAATGGTCAATAAACTGAAAATAATTTAAAAATCTGAAAAAATAAGAATAATGCTGCTTAATATAACTCAATAGCAAGAAACAAACTGATTTAAAAAAAATGGGCAGAGGAACCAAATAGACATTTTCCAAAGAAGACATCTGAATGGCCAATAGGTACTTGAAAGGTACTTAACATCACTTATCATCGGGGAGATGCAAATCAAAACCACAATGAGATATCACCTCACACTTGTTAAATGTCTTTTATCAAAAAGACAGGAGATAAAGGGTACTGGCAAGGATGTGGAGAAAAGAGAATCCTTGTGCACTGTTGGTGGGCATGTAAATTGGTGCAGCCAGTATGGAAAACGGTATGGAGGAGGTTCCTCAAAAAATAAAAAAAAATGGAACTACCATATGATCCAGCAATCCCACTTCTGGGTATATATCCAAAAGAAATGAAATCATTTTCTTGAAAAAATATCTATATCCCCATGTTCATTGCAGCATTATTTACAATAGCCAAGACATGGAAACAACCTAATGTGATATGTATGTATATATAGTATACAATAAAAAAGAAGGAAATCCTGACATTTGTGACAACTTGAATGAATGGACCGTGAGGGCATTATGCTAAGTGAATAAAGTCATCAGAGAAAGACAAATATTGTATGATCTCACTTTTATATGGAATAAAAAATAAACTGAAGATAAGAGAACAGATGGGTGGTTGCCAGAGGTGGGGGGTGGGGGGTTGGAGGGGGAGTAGGTGAAGGTGGTCCAAAGGTAAAACTTTTACTTGTAAGATAAATAAGTTCTGGGATGTCATGTGCAGCAGGGTGACTACAGGTAACAATACTGTGTATTTGGAAGTGGCTAAGAGAGTAAACCTTAAAAATTCTCATCGCAAGAAAAGAATTTTGTAACTATATGAGGTTACTGTTGTTAACTTATTATGGTAATCATTTAGCAGTATATACATATATCAAATCGTTATATTGTATACCTGTGCCAGTTATATCACAGTAAGACTGGGAAAAAAACCAAAAGAATAATGTTGCTGTGATCTTTTGTATGCAAGTTTTTGTGCAGACATATGTTTTCAGTTTTTTAGTATAGCTACCCGGGAGTGGAATTGCTGGTAATGTTACTATTCTGTAATTTTTAAGACTTTTTCTTCCAGAATGGCTGTACCATTTTACATTCCCATCAGTAATGTGTGACGGTTCCAACTTCTCCATATCCTCAGCAACACTTGTTAATGTGTGACTTTTTGATTATAGCTGTTCTACTGGGTCAGATATGATACAATATTGGTTTTTTAAATATTGTTTTAATTTGCATTTCCCCAGTGACTAATGATGTTGAGCATCTTTACATGTGCTTAGTGGCCATTTGTATATCTTCTTTGGAGAATTGTTGTAAGACCACTTCTTAAGTTATTGTATGGTTCCATCAGGAGTAACATAGTGTATAATGGTCTCTCTCTTGGGGATGTTATCAGCCATTGGTAGATCCATCATCATTTATTCATTTATTCATTCTTTTTGATTCTGTCATATCTTTTTCATTTATTATCTGGAATACTTTGCCTGTCCTTATGGCACACCAGTCCTTTTAGTTCTCCGATCCTCATTCTGTAGCTGTACTTTTAGAAACTGACCACATAGCTATTTAAATTAAAAAATAAAACAAAAATTTAGCTCTTTAGTATACTAGCCACATTTCAGTGCTCAATAGTCACATGTGGCTGGTAGTTACAATATTGGACAGCATAGAAAGAGAACATTTCCATCTTTGCAGAAATTTTTACTCGACATTACCATTTTATAGCATGTTTTCAGAAAGGGCTCAGGGAAACAGTATTCCCTGGGTTCTTGCATATTTATGAAAGTATGTGCCAATGTACTTTAAGGTCAGTTTGTGTTGACAGAATCTTTGATTATACATGTCTTACAGCTATTGGTGTCATTTCCTTGTTTGCTTCTATTTTTAGGTTCACAGGAATACTTCGTTATCTAGTTTTGTTATAAATATTGTTCATAAATTTTGACTTAGGTATCCTAGTTGTTCTGTTTTAATGGAGGAATTTAGAGAAATTCAAAAGTATGCAGCCTTTATCACCATCTTCCCAGAATCCCTTCACATTTATTTTAATGGTCCCTGTTACTGAGGATTGTAAAAAGTTAGAGCTAGAAGGAATTGGGAGGTCATTTACTCTATAAAGTTAATTTTATTTATTTTTTAAAAGGATTTTATTTATTTATATGAGAAAGAGAGAGAGCCAGCAAGCACGGTGGGAGCAGGGAAGGGCAGAGGGAGAGGAAGAAGCAGATTCCTTGCTAAGCAGGGAGCCCAACTCGACTTGAGGCTCAATCCCAGGACCCAGATCATGACCTGAGCAGAAGGCAGATGCTTAACTGACTGAGCCACCCAAGTGCCCCTATAAAGTTCATTTTAGAGATGAAGGATCTAAAACATGGAGAAGTTATGTGGTTATAAGCAGAGTCGCATCTATACCCCAGTTTGCTTGACTCTCTCATCAGTGCCCATCCCCACATCTTTAACACCCAGGCAAAGGATAGGATATAAGGAGAGATAGGATGATTTGCAAAGACAAAATGAATACTTGGGTTTAATTGACTCATAAGGTCAAATGAAATGCGAGAAAGGGAAGCAAAGTGAGGAATTAAAACAGTTATACAGAATCAGACGTAAGATAGGAATATATATATATATATATATATATATGTATATATATATACGTATAGTGTGTGTATAAATATAATTAGATTTTTAAAGAGTGGTTTTAAGTTGACAAAAAATTGAGAACGAGGTGCAGAGATTTCTCATATACCACCTGCCCCCACCCATGCATAGCCTCCCCCATTATCAACATCCCTCAACCAGAATGGGTACATTTTTACCGAGGATGAATCTACATTGACACTTCACAATTGCTTGAAGAGTACAGTCTGCCTTAAGGTTCACTTTTGGTGTTGCACATTCTATGGGTTTGGAGATATGTGTAATGATATAAATCCTTTGTTATAATATCATACAGAGTATTTTCACTGCCCTAAAAATTCTGCAGTCTGCCTATTCATCCCTCTCCTCCACTACAGTCACTGATCTTTTTACTGTCTCCATAATTTTGCCTTTTCCAGAATGTCATATAGTTGGAATTATGTAGTGTAGAGCCGTTTCAGGTTGGCTTCTTTCACTTAGTAATATGCGTTTAAGGTTCTTCCATGTCTTTTCATGGGTTGATGGTTCATTTCTTTTTAGTGCTAAATAATATTCTGTTGTCTGAATGTACCACAATTTATCCATTCACCTGCAGGAGGACATCTTGGATACTCTCAAGTTTTGGCAATTATGAATTAAGCTGCTTAAACTTCCCTTAGAAGGTTTTTGTGTTAACATAACTTTTCAGCTCTTTAGGGTAAATGCCAAGGAATGCAGTTGCTGGCTTAATGGTCAGAGTATGTTCAATTTTGCTGAAAGCAACAAACTGTCTTCCAAAGTGTCTGTACCATTTTGCATTCTCACCAGCAATGTATGGGAGTTCCTGTTGTTCCACATCCTTGCTAGCATTTGGTGGTGTTGGAGTTCCAGATTTTGGCTATTCTAATAGGTATATAGTGGTATCTCCTTGTTTTAATTTGCATTTCCCTGATGACGTGTGACATGGGGCATCTTTTCACATGCTTATTTGCCATCTGTATACCTTCTTTGGTGGGATGTCTTTTATGGTCTTTGGCCCATTAAAAAAGAAAAAAAAAATTATTGGTGCACCTGGGTGGCTCAGTTGGTTAAGCATCTGCCTTTGGCTCGGGTTGTGATCTGGGGGTCCTGGGATTGAGCCCTGCCTTCAGGCTCCCCACTCTGCGGGAACTTGCTTCTTCTTCTCCCTCTGCCTGCTGCTCCCCATTCTTGTGCATGCATTCTCTCTCAAATAAATAAATAAAAATCTTATTTATTTACAGATTTAAATAAAAATCTTATTAGAGAGAAAGAGAGAGAGAGCTGGGGGAGGAGCAGAGGGAAAGGGAGAGGGAGAGACCTCAAGGCAGACTCCCCACTGAATGTAGGCCTGATGCAGGACCTGATCCCACCCATGACCCTGAGATCATAATCTGAGCTGAAATCAAGAGCTAGATGCTTGACCCACTGAACCACCCAGGTGCCCCAGCCCTTTTTCTTTCTTTTTTTTTTTTTTTTCCGGTTCTTCAGGTTTTCTTATTGTTGAGTTTTAAAGAGCTCTTTGTATATTTCAGATAACAGTCCTTTATTTTCTCTTAGTCTGTGGCTTATCTTTTCCCTTAATAATTGTCTTTCACGAAGCAGTTTTTTTTTTGTTTTGTTTTGTTTTTTAAGATTTTATTTATTTGACAGAGAGAGAGAGACAGCCAGTGAGAGAGAGAACACAAGCAGGGGGAGTGGGAGAGGAAGAAGCAGGGTCCCAGCGGAGGAGCCTGATGTGGGACTCGATCCCAGAACTCAGGGATCACACCCTGAGCTGAAGGCAGACGCTTAACGACTGCACCACCCAGGCGCCCCCACAAAGCAGTAGTTTTTAATTTTAATGAAATCCAGCTTATGAGTTATTTCTTTCATAGATTGTGTCTTTAGTGTTGTTCCTAAAAAGGCATCACCATATCCAAGGTCATTTATATTTTCTCCTATGTTATCACCTAGGAGTTTTATAGTTTTGTGTTTTACATTTAGGTCTATTCTCTTTTTTGAGTTAATTTTTGTGAAGGATGTAAGGTCTGTGTCTAGATTTATTTTTGCTTGTGGATGTCCAGTTGTTCTAGCATCCTTTGTTGAAGAGACTATCTTTTCTCCATTATATTGCCTTTGCTCCTTTGTAAAAAATCAGTTGACACACTCTCTCTCTCTCTGTATGTTACCCTCCCCCCACCCTGCAGTTGACTGTATTTATGTGGGGCTATTTCTGCGCTCTCTAATTCTGTTCTATTGACTATTTGTTGTTTTTCCAGTGCCATACTACCATGATTATTGTAGCTTATAGTGAATCTTGAAGTCAGGCAACATCAGTCCTGCAGCTTTGTTCTATTTCAGTATTATATTGACTCCTTCTGGTTTTTTGTCTTTCTATATAAAATTTAGAATCAGTTCATTGATATCCATGAAATAACTTTCTGGATACAGTTAAAATATTTTTAAAGTTAGATAGAAAATTATATGTCCATTAATATGGACTGAAAAAAGCTTCTTGGCGAAGGGAAGAGTAAGTTTTCAGGGAAGCTTCTTAGGGTGTGATGATAAGATTTGGGAATTCTGTTACCACTTGTTCCCTTCTAGGTCAGCTGTGTGTTTACTGTGCCATTTTATGATATCATCATTTGTAATTGTTGAGAATTAATCAGTACTTTTTTTTTTTAAGATTTTATTTTTAAGTAATCTCTGTGCTCAATGTGGGGCTCAAACTCACAACCCTGCCATCGAGAGTTGTACACTTCACTGACTGAGCCAGCCAGGCACCTGCATTAATCAATACTTTCAAGTGAAAAGGGAACTAATTTAGATTCTTAACCATTGTCAGAAGTAGATATGTAAATGCTGGGAATTACAAAATTATGTTTTAGTATAGAATATATGATTAAATATTTAGAAAACCAAAAAATCAATTGAAGGAAACCTATTGAAATTACTACAAAAGTTCACGAAAGTGATGGGAATTCAGATAAAAATATAAAATACATAACCATCATGTACTTAAGAAGATTGTAAATCTTCTAAAAGCAAAATCCATACTTCTGTCTTTTAAATCCCCCATTTATTGCCCAGAATGCCCAGTATTATTTCCAAATAAAAAATTTTTTAAGTGCCATTGGTATATGATACAAGATAAAAAAATAAGTATCTCTCGGGCACCTGAGTGGCTCAGTTGGGTAAGCATCTGACTTCAACTCAGGTCTTGATCTCAGGGTCCTGGGATCGAGCCCCATGTCTTCAGCCTCCCTGCTCAGTGAGGTGTCTGCTTCTCTCCCTCTGCTTCTCCCCCTGCTTGTGCTTGTGTGCTCTCTGTCTCATATAAATAAATAAAATCTTTAAAAAAAAAAAAAGTATCTCCAGTAGAGATGTAAGGTTAGGTAAGCAGAGTGTGGCTTTTTTTTTTTTTTTTAAAGATTTTATTTATTTATTCAACAGAGATAGAGACAGCCAGTGAGAGAGGGAACACAAGCAGGGGGAGTGGGAGAGGAAGAAGCAGGCTCATAGCGGAGGAGCCTGATGTGGGGCTTGATCCCATAACGCCGGGATCACGCCCTGAGCCGGAGGCAGACGCTTAACCACTGTGCCACCCAGGCGCCCCAGAGTGTGGCTGTTTTGCAGATGCCTTTTAGTGATATGCTTAGTGATAAATAATACTGAGGCACTGAGGAATTATTAACAGTTTTGAGTAGGAAAGTCTGTGGATTTTGAGTAGGGAGATGATAGGAATTGTTAAGATTGAACCTTCAGTACATATCAGATAAGTCAGAGAGGGCAGATCCTAAAGACATGAGAATCTGGAAAATCTCTGTGATAGGGCCTGTGAGCTAGGGTGGCAGCTCTGTAAAGGTAAGGGAGGATATGGTTAAGAAATTGAAAAAAAAAATAACCCTTATATTGACATAATTTTAGATTTACATAAGAGTTGTAAAAATAGTACACTGAGTTCCCATATTTCTTTTTCCTAGCTTCCCCTAGTGTTAACATCTTATATAACTGTAGATCAAAATGAAGAAATTAACATCAGTACAGTCCTATTAACTGAACCGTAGACTATTCAGATTTCACCAGTTTTTCCACGAATACCTTTTTTCTGTTCCAAGATCCAATCCAGGAAACCATGTTGCATTTTACTGTCATATCTCCTTGGTCTCTCCTAATCTATGATGCTTTCTCAGACTTTGTTTTTTCTGACCTTGAAACTTTTGAAGAGTACTAGTGGGATATTTTGTAGAATGTCTGTCAGTTTGGGTTGGGTTGATGTCTTCTCATGATTAGACTGGGCTTATGCATTTTGGGGAGGAATACCACAGATGTGTGAAGAACCCTTCTCATTGTGTCATATCAAGGGGTACGTGGTATCAACTTACTACTGGTGATGTTAACTTTGATCACTTGGTAAGGTGATGGATGCCAGGTTTCTCGACTGCAAAGTTGCTTTTTTCTCTTTCGATAGACTGTTCAGTAGAAGCAACTCACAAGTCCAGCCACATTCAAAGGGAAGAGAATTAAACTCCACCTCCTGGAAGGAGGTGTGTCAAAGAATTTGTGGACAGAAGTTAAACCTACCACATAATTGATCAATATTTGAGGGGGATATTTTGAGGCTATGCTGATTAGATAAACATTTTGAGAGAAGTCTTACTAGTTTTAAATAATTATAAAGCATAAAAGAAAGGGAACTTTCACATTTTGAGCCTAGTTGACTGATTTATGGGTAAAAGAAATAGTCACTTTGGTTCTATCATTAATTCAGTTTTCTACACTAAAGTTCAGATCTGTAAACTGTAAACAAGGGTTTAGACAGATAATCTCTATATAGTACCAAAAAACAGGTCTTCGGTCCTATGTTCTTCAGTTGGCGCAGAGGTCATTAGGCTATTTCAGGGCATTCATGCCATTCTGATGTAAACTACACAATTCTGAGTCATGGTCATCAGGTTATATGCATTGTCTTCCAAAAAATATTTTAATTATAATTTATACATATTTCCTCTACTAAACTTACCCTTTATTTTTAAAATTTTGAGGAGGTGTCGTCCTCCCCCCCCCCCTTGAAGATTGTAGCTCATTCAGTATATGATAAAGCAGAAAAAAAAAAAAAAGGATTGAAAGTGTGGTGGTGATATCCTATTGTTATAATTTACATGTTACTTTTTAAAAAATCTGTTACTGTCTTCCAGAGGATTTTTTTAGTCAGTTCTCAAGCAGCCTCCTACATCTTTTGTAACACAGGAGATAGATCTTGCTGGTTCACTGTCATCTTGCCAGCCTAATTTTTTCTTTCTTTTTAGAGAAAATGCTGAATATGTTGGACTTCCTCTCTCAATTCTACTTCAAGCCCCCATGAATGGCTTTCCCACTGATGACTATCTTTCAACAGACTCTGGGTGTAACCTACAGGACTTTGTTGAGAATATTGTACCCCTGTTCTATGCAAGGAGCTATTTATTTAGGTCCTGTTACATCTGTATCTAAATTGTTACAGAGATTCTTGGAACCAACATCCCTTCTCCTTTCCGGTAATTAGTAATCTGCCAGTTGAGTTCATAATTCCAGAAACTTGTAAAGTAGTGTTTGATTGCCCCCCCCCCATAAACCTTGTATTTCTCACCTTGTTGAATGATTACTAGGTATTTAATTGTAAAGAGCATTTTAAGAAGTTCTGTTCAGGTAATATTTACTTCACAGCTGGGAGCTCGTAATTACCACCTTGTAATAGAAATTTGCAGCCCCCAAATTTTTAGCTAGAAGGTCAAAAATGATTTTATTTGAGGCAGATTAAATGCCGGAATGGAGCCACCCTATTATTCACTCTTTGCTGCTGAAAGCACATACATAAATGCAAAGAAATGAACCTATTGATTTAGGAACAATAGTTATTTCAATTATTGTTTGTTTTGAGAGTTTTCCCTCATTTACCTTTCATTTTCATTTTGTACATTATAAAAATCATTCATCTCTAGGCAAGCATTAATCGTGATTTCTACCCTCTTCCCTTTCTTATTATATCAGTTAATTCTAGAATGCATATGAATAATGTTTTAGTTTAGTGGCTTCTTTGTAAACAGTAAATTTAGAATATGATATGAGTATTAGGAATTTTGGTGGTTATAATAGTAAGTTGTGGGTGGAATTAGGGGATATGTATGATTTTTTTCTTGTTATGTCAGCTGTGCTCAGGTACATACTTTTTTATTTGAAAGAAATATACATGAAATTAGAGTGGCTAAATTAGTAGCGTCAGCTAAAGTATTAGACTTCTTTAGATCTTCTCAGCAATTTTGTGTAGAAGAATAAGTGATGGATACTTAGATTGGTAACATTTAACAGAGCCTGTTGAATGGATAGAGAAGAGAAAATGAGCTGAAAGGATCAAACATTATTGGACTTTTTGATATATATGATTCTTAAAAAAGTGTTGTAAACCTGATACAGTGATGTATAGATGGATAATGCTAAGTAAAGTAAAATGTAATGTTAGAACAGGTTGAAAATGTGATTATATGCAAGATACTTGACAGTGTCATTCCATGAATGCCTAGACCAGTGTAGTCTTTCATTCATAAATCGGCAATTCTATTTAGCCTAAATATCTATTCATAAATACCTACTGTTCTTAATATATGGGTATTATGGGTAGTCTCCTTCATATATATATATATATATATACACACACACACATACATACACACACATATATATGTAATGATAGTATGTATTTGTGGGTCTTGACTTTCATAAACACCCTGTTTTTGAACATTATATTGACTTTCTGAACTCCTGCATGTGGGATTGAATATTCCATATTCTGTTTCCTGAGACTTGATAATTTTGAACTTTTGCATTATGGCATTTCTTGCCCCAGATCATTGACAGTGTTTTTTACCTTAGGCAGTTGGGCTGACAGTGGTCTGAATATTTTCACTGTGTCCTGCCTCATGAAGGGAACCTCCCAGTTATCCTAGATAGCCCAGGTGCTTCTCTGGATCACCACACAGCCAAGGTTTGGAACTTGTTTGTTTATAGTGGTGCCCCTCTGCCTGGGATTCCCCCATGTCCTGCCTCTTCCTTTCTGTTACCTTTCTGCCATTTTACCACCCAGTTTTTGCTCTTGTGGGGAGTGAGGCTTGGTCAATGGAAGAACTGTAAGCTTGTAGGAAAGAGAAATAACTGGTTCAGTATCCTAGGGGGAACAGAGGGTTGAGGTGCATAGCTATGAGGGTTATCTGCTGCTCCCTGGGTTGCTGGTTTGGGGGATGAGTGGTGTTCAGGAAATAGGTAGTGCCTTCAAAGCCTTAATTAGGGATTTGATTATGTCATTTGGTACTCTGGGAACATAACCACCATTATAGCCTGTATGTCTATTTTTAGACTTGTATATTTTCAGCCTTCAAATTTATCTTTGGAAATGCTATATATAAAAGAGGACTGTCAATATTAAATGATGCTTTACTACAAAGTATTATTGCAACAAGGTTTTATATAAGGTTCAAAAGTAAAGGAGTCACGATAAAAGAAGTCAGTGTTTTATCTACTTGTTCAATGATGACTGGTTTTATTCCTGCACATCTAATATGAAAATCAATAATTTTTTCAAAATACTTTCTTGCTAGGATTGCTTTTTATCTTCTTTTTTTTTTTTTTAAGATTTTATTTATTTATTTGACAGAGATAGAGATAGCCCATGAGAGAGGGAACACAAGCAGGGGGAGTGGGAGAGGAAGAAGCAGGCTCATAGCGGAGGAGCCTGATGTGGGGCTCGATCCCATAACACCGGGATCACGCCCTGAGCCGAAGGCAGACGCTTAACCGCTGTGCCACCCAGGCGCCCCTGCTTTTTATCTTCTGATTCCCAAATGATTTTTTTTTTTTTTACATGGGTCCAGCAGATTAGTGGCCTGTGGACATATTTTATTTGGCTGCTTTGTTATGCTTGCACAATATGTACCAGGTTAGATAGGCAGGTGTATGCTTGGTTGGAAAACCACCCTATCTCTGTTTTTCTTAACTCACCGCATACACTTTATTTTAGTTGCAGGGCTTCTGTTGGCATTTGGGTTTGCAGCCCTGCTGTAGAACAGAAGGTGGGACATTATAGCCTAGTGAAGGAATAGGTTTTGTAATTAGACCAACTTGGATTCAAAACCCTGCTCTGTTTCCTACCTTGCGTATGTCCTTGGACAAAGTTACCAGGTTTTATTTACCTCATTTGTAAAGTGGAGAAAATAATATTATTTTTAAGGATTAAATGAAACGGTTTACATGTAACATTTAGCACATAGTGCGTATCCCATAAATGGAAGTGATTTTTATTGTAACAGAGGTAACAGAAGAATCTTAGTATCATGGCAGCTTTCTCAAAATGTTAATAGCACCTGTTACTTTGATCCTCCATGCATTTTCCCCTTACACTTCAAGCCTTCAAGTAGCTCTTTGTGGAAGTATGTAAGTGATTTTTTTCCCTTAAAATTTACCTGATGCTTCTTTTTTTTTTTTTTTTTTTTAAGATTTTATTTATTTATTTGACAGAGATAGAGACAGCCAGTGAGAGAGGGAACTCAAGCAGGGGGAGTGGGAGAGGAAGAAGCAGGCTCATAGCAGAGGAGCCTGATGTGGGGCTTGATCCCATAACGCCGGGATCACGCCTTGAGTCGAAGGCAGACGCTTAACCGCTGTGCCACCCAGGCACCCCTACCTGATGCTTCTTTTAATACATATCAATGTCATTCTAATATTTCTGAGGTCATAGGGCATGTGACAACATGCGGGTGTTAAAAAGTACTGTAATAGAAATGTTTCTTGATGACTTCTAGATTCTGAGATTTAAATTCAGACTACAGGATGATACTTTTTGAGCTCTATATTGGCAAAATATAGTCTTTAAAAAGTCTTAATTATACTGGAACCAATAAGGTAAAATATAACTTGAAAATTGGAATATAAAAACAGACTTAATTTAAAAATTATTTTTGGAATCTAAAATATAGTTTTAAAAGAGTGAAAGTTTAAGCTTGTGCTGTTTGGTGTTTCAAACTAAATTGTGCAAATTGGTATTACATTAGATATGTTGAGGTTTTGTTTTTGTTTTTTTTTTTTTAAATTTTTTATTATGTTAGTCACCATACAGTACATCATTAGTTTTTGATGTATTTTTTAAAATACTTTATCATTCATCTTTTAATCTTTCTAATTTAGTGTGCATATCTTTGCTACAGGAAACATTACTCATGACATGATGACACCATAGCATCCATATTGATGATGTCTGACTATCATGTATATACATCCCCTAACTAGGCCAGTCACATAATACTGGAGGGTAGATCTGGCATATCTTATTTCAGAGTCGTGCCAAGACTTTGTCTTGGCTGACCAGACAGGCCACTTACAACCTAGTAGTTTTCAGATGCCCTGGAAAATAAAATTAAGTAGAACAAAGTGTGGTACAGGGAAAGTGGCTCCAAACAAACTGATTTACCTATGCACTTGTTCTTTTTCTAAAATGCTCTCACTTATTAGACAATTATTGAAAAATAAAATCTTTCCTTTTTTTCCCCCTTCTGCGTATAGTCCATAAAATACCATTTTTAAAAGTTTTATTTAAATTCCAGCTAGTTAACATACAGTGTAATGTCAGTTTTGGGTGTACAATGTAGTGATTCATCACTTCCATACAACACCCGGTGCTCATCATAAGTGCACTCCTTAATCCCCCATAAAATGCCATTTTGGATGAATATGTCTAAAGCAAGAATCAAAATGATTAGAACTTTTAAATTTCCAGTCATTCTCTCTGGGAAAATTGTTCTGTGGTATTGAAAACTACAGTAGAACTTTTGCAGAGGAAAAAAGAAACATAATAACTTAAAACAATGAAGTAATAAGATTATTACTTTATAAGCTAGTCAAGAGAATAGATTTTCTTTTAATAACTAAATTAATGAAATGAGATCAGGATCAGATTGGTAATAAAGGGATTCCATTTATATTATGCTTATTGAATAAACATTTATTCATCCCATCTAATGAAGAAGAAGTCAGACAGTGAAAAGCCTGACTTATGGAATATTTTGAAAGAAGTTAATGTGCAGAAGTGGCCCCAACTAGAGAAAGAGGTTAGGGTAATAACCAGGCTTCTTCTTTAAGAAAGAGAACTTAAACTGGGTGAGACTCATTGTATTAATAAGCATATTCATCACTCAGAATCAGTTCTCAAAAGAATTTGACACTGCTGACTGTGTGTTCTTTTGGATATAATAAATTCTACATACTGATTGCTTCTCTGGCCTCTTTTTCCCTTTTGTTCCACACAGGTGAGGGTTGCCCCAAATGTCTGTTCTGCAGTTTTATTTTGTTTTTACTTTCTCTTTTCATCCACAAAGGTCTCAAAGAAATTATTTTTTTGTTCTCAAATAATTTTAAAAGTTGAAATATGATTCATATACCATAAAATTTACCTTTTTAAAATGTACAGTTAGGTGGTTTTAGTATTGCACAGTAACTTGTGCCACCATTCCTATTATCTAATTCCAGAACATTCATCACCCCAAAGAGAAAACCCCCAATGCATTAATAGTCACTGCTCATTTCCCCTTCCCCTAGTCTGTAACAACCACTAATTCACTTTCTGTCTTTATGGAGTTGACTATTCTGTACATTTCATATATATGGAAACATATATTTAGATTTTTGTGATTGGCTTATTTCACTCAACATAAAGCTTTCAAGGTTCATCCATGTTATTTATATTGTGTGTATCAGTACTTCATTCCATTTATGACTGAATAATATTCCATTGTGTGAATGTATCATTTATCAGCTGATGGACATCTGGGTTCACACTTTTTGACTATTATGAATAATGCTGATATGAACATTCATGAACAATTTTGTTGTTATGTTTTCAGTTTTCTTGGGTGTATGCCTAGGAGTGAAATCTCTGGGTCATATGCTATCTTTATGCTTAATTTTGTGGGGAAAATGACAAAATATACAATTTTACATTTTCACAAGCAATTCCAGTTTTTCCACATTGTGTCAACAATTGTTACTGTCAACCTTTTTAATTATACCCATTGTAGTGGGTATGAAGTGGCACCTTTTTGTGGTTTTGATTTGTATTTCCTTTGTGACTAATGATGCTGAATATCTTTCTATGTGCTTATAGGACACTGTGTATCTTCTTTGGAGAAATGTCTATTTAAATCCTTTGCCCAATTCTTAATTGACTGTTGATTTGTAAGAATTTTTTTATATATTCTGAATACTAGACCTTATCAGATACATGATTTGAAAATATTTCTCCCATTCTCAGCTTGTCTTTTCATTTTATGATGATGTCTTTTGAAGCAAAAAAATTTTAAATTTTGATGAAGTCATGTTTATTTTTTCCTATTTTTGTGTCATATCAAAGAAACTATTGTCTAATCCAGTGTCACACAGAATTATGCCTATGTTTTCTTCTAAAAGTTTAATAGTCAAAAGACATCAAGAAAGCAAAAATATTTTCAAATCATATCAGCATATAAATAAGGAGCTAGTATCTAGGATATATAAAGATCTAATTTTAACCAATTTTCGTGTATAGTGTGACGTATAACGCCCATCTTCATACTTCTGTATATGGATATCCTGTTATTCTAGCACCATTTTTTGAAAAGACTATTCTTTCCACATTGTGTTGTCTTGGCACCCATGTCAGAATCATTTGTTTATAAATGTATGGGTATATTTCTGTTTTCTTTTCTTTTAAAGATTTTATTTATTTATTCATGAGAGACAGGGAAAGAGAGAGAGGAAGGCAGAGGGAGAAGCGGGACTCGATCCTAAAACCCTGCGATCATGATCTAAGCCAAAGGCAGACGCTTAACCAACTGAGCCACCCAGGTGCCCCCTATTTCTGTTTTCTTGATATATTAAGCATTATGGGGGGGGTGTATATGTGGTATTTAAACCATATTCCCCTTGTTCTGAAAATGTCATTAAATTTGTTGATGTCATTTTCCTCGGAGTGCAGGATTTTTTTTTTCTTCTTTTAAAGGGAACAAAATACGGATGGCTGGTTTTTGAGTGTGATATTAAAAGCTTGTTCTTTGGTAGTCCTGTGGTTGATAGATTATTTATTTTGGTGGAGTGATAATATTGTCAATTTTCAGTTATTTTTCCTATTTCATGAGACCAAAGTTTTAAGTTTTTTCAGAACACATGCTTTTGTTCTTTGAACATTTCATATGTATGTGTGTGAGTGTGTGTATGTATGTATAAAATTATTTAGGAATAGTGAACATGGTAATTAAGTTTTTCATCAAATTAGCCTTGGGCCAGAACTATGTTATATTCATCTTTATGTTCCTAGTAATTGATATTCCATGAATGTTTGATTTTTTTAGAACTGAAAGGGACTTTATAAGAAAGTAGACCTTCCTAATGAAGAAGCTGAGTTCCTCTCCTGCCTTGCTTACTAGTATCTTAACCACGACAAACATCAACTTACTGTTTGGCCTGATGCCCTTTAAAGGCTTGGTTATAAATGAATGTGAGAGTGGAACTGTATTCACACTTTTCCCCCCGTCTTTACATGTGTACACACACATGCAGACTCACACACAGGCCATGAGACCCAAAGTAGCCATCTCCATTGCAGGGGCCAACAAACCCAGGTCCCTTTAAGTACTCCCTGATCTCACCAAAGCTAAGTTCATCTGTTTTCCGCTTCCTGAAAGTAAGACAAGAAAGCCTTATTTCCTAAAAGTGCTAGAAACATGGGACTTAGAGGAGAAATCTTTTTTCATGGCTCATGTGCTTGTGATCAATTTCAGTGTTGCAATGTGTGAAAATAATAGCTGTGTGACAATACCGATGTGATTATGTTATGGAGTTTGAAATTAATGCACTTCAACAAATTCTAGACATGTTATCCAAATAACAACAATTTTAAGGAGTTTTTCATGAGATGACAGATATCTAATGGAATTAAAATCAATAGGTACCTAATATGATCCAAATATGGCCAAAGTTCTATATAGTCTTAAAAGATATAGAGTAGGGGCGCCTAGGTGGCTCAGTCATTGAATGTCTGCCTTTGGCCCAGGGCGTGATCCCGGGGTACTGGGATTGAGCCCCGCATTGGGCTCCCTGCTCTGCTGGGAGCCTGCTTCTTCCTCTCCCACTCCCCTTGCTTGTGTTTCCTCTTTCGCTGGCTGTGTCTCTCTCTGCCAAATGGATGAATAAAATCTTAAAAAAAAAAAAAAAGATATAAAGTAGATTATCTCATTATTAGTATATTTATTCACAGAGGAAACAAATTTTTTTAAAAAAATCAGTGTATGGAGATCACTTCTTAGTTTAAATTAGTCCTTTACATAGATTTTTACATTGTTTTGTTACAGGTCTTTTTAGCTTCTGTTCTGAGGAAGGTATTTCCAGTTGCCATTCAAAATAATCAAATCAAAAACTTTCCTAATCAGTACAGTCTGGAGTTCCCCCTTCTCCATATCTGGTAAAATTGGTTTTTTTAGTGTTTTCTTTAGGCTTTTAGTAATGTGCACACTAATTTAAAATGTGCATAAGCCAGTAGTTATTGGTGTTTTATGCTATTTAAACACAGTGACACTCTAACAGTGGACTTTATCCCTGCCCAGAAGACTTGAAGTTTCAATTAGATAAAACAATAACAGGATGAGAGAATGAAGGTTTATATTTTCCACTTGACTATTGTGGATCATAGTAATGTAGACGATTTTGCTCTGCTTTTTTTCTTATTTGTTGATATTTGTACTATAAAGGATAGAAATAATTCTCCATATAAAAGATGAGCTAATTTTCTAGATGATGAATCAAATAATAGATTTTCGGTTACTTGAAGAGTACTCTTGAAATCAGTGGTTTTCATAATTCAATTTTTAAAAAAGTAGTTGTATGAGGAAAGGATATAAAAACAGCCAGCTGCTTTTAAAGGGGAAAACAAGTTTTTAACTATGTCTAAGATCAGTTTAAAAAATAACAGTTCAGGGGCGCCTGGGTGGCACAGCGGTTAATCGTCTGCCTTCGGCTCAGGGCGTGATCCCGGCGTTCCGGGATCGAGTCCCACATCAGGCTCTTCCGCTATGAGCCTGCTTCTTCCTCTCCCACTCCCCCTGCTTGTGTTCCCTCTCTCGCTGGCTGTCTCTCTCTGTCGAATAAATAAATAAAATCTTTAAAAAAAAAAAAAACAGTTCATTTTGGATTTAGAGTGTGTTTTCAATGTTAACTAAACAACCAGATTTTCCTGTCAACTTTGGAGAATGCTGAGGGTTAGCTTGATTCATGGCACAAGCAGATGGCACCCTGCTTCTGGCAAAATGGGCAGAAAATTCCTTAAGCACCCACCTGCATATGTTCTAGTTTTCCTAAAATCCTGTGCATTTTTATTTTTATTTTTCATTTTTTTCAAAGATTTTATTTTTTTAAGTAATGTCTGCACCCAACCTGGGGCTCAGACTCACAGCCCTCAGATCAAGAGTCACATGCTCTACCGAGTCAGCCAGGTGCCCCAGTCCTGTGTATTTTTAAACTTAAATAGTCTCTACAGTTTTAACAAGCACATTTTTAAAAATTTTAATTTTCTTAAGTTTTGATTTTACTTTGTTAGCATATAGTATTATATTAGTTTCAGGTGTACAATATAGCGATTCAACAATTTCATACGTCACCGGTGCTCATCATGACAAGTGCCCTCCTTAATCCCCATCACCTATTTCACCCATCCCCCCATCCACCTCCCCTCTGGTGACCATCAGTTCTCTGTAATTGAGTCTGTTTCTTGGTAACAAACATTTACTAAAGTGGAAATCAGAGATAGCACACAAATAGCTAAGAATTAGTCTTATTTTAGATCCTGTGACAAACCAAAAAATAATAATTTCAGACCAGAGCATAGACTGTCTTATTACTAGCAGAATCGTACGTCTATATTATATATAGACATAGATGTACCCTTGAGGAGAAAATTGATCAGAAATACCATTACCAGGGCGCCTGGGTGGCGCAGTTGTTAAGCGTTTGCCTTTGGCTCAGGGCATGATCCCGGCGTTCTGGGATTGAGCCCCCACATCAGGCTCCTCCACTAGGAGCCTGCTTCTTCCTCTCCCACTCTCCCTGCTTGTGTTCCCTCTCACTGGCTGTCTCTGTCAAATAAATAAATAAAATCTTTAAAAAAAAAAAGAAAAAAGAAAAGAAATACCATTACCAGAAGTCTTTTTTTCATCCCTTTTGCTTAATTTCTAGAAGCTATTTCCTTTTAAGACTGATTTGTAATCAGAAGTTTTCACTGCTGATCTATGAGAGGGCATTCCTGTTTTGAGTATGATATTCTCCACTCCCACTTTCATGTCTCATTTTAAAATTTGGAATTGTGGTATGCTTTATCTTTAATGTGGTCTGCAGGGCCTCAGCAGTAGTACTGCTAACTCTGGAGGCTGGTTGAAATGTACATTGGGCTCTGTATTTCTGCCATTTTTGCTTATAAACTTATGTTCAACTCACAGTAGTCAGTGGAGCTATCTGTACCATCATGTGAAAAGTGGGTAGCAGGTCACATTTTATGGTCTTTTTTTTTTTTTTTTTTAAGATTTTATTTATTTGAAAGAGAGACAGAGCATGAGCATGAGCAGGGGGGAGGAGGCAGAGGGACCGGGAGGGAGCCTGTTGCAGGGCTCAATCCCAGGACCCCAGGATCATGACCTGAGCCAAAGGAGGATGCTTAACCAACTGAGCCACCTAGGTGCCCCATGGTCATTCTTTTATTTTATTTATCTCTAAATATTTTTAGTAATTTCTAGTCATTCTTATTACCGTTCTTTAATGTGTGAAGTCTTAGAGTTTGTCAAATGTTGTACAGCTCATATATGGAAACCAAAGTCCTTAAATATATTTTTGAACATTTATGATAATATCAAAGTTAATTGTGGCTTTGTAATTTATTTATTTTTTTTTTAAGATTTTTTAAAAATTTATTTGACAGAGATAGAGACAGCCAGCGAGAGAGGGAACACAAGCAGAGGGAGTGGGAGAGGAAGAAGCAGGCCCATAGCAGAGGAGCCTGATGTGGGGCTCGATCCCAGAACGCCGGGATCACGCCCTGAGCCGAAGGCAGACACTTAACCGCTGTGCCACCCAGGCGCCCCTGTAATTTATTTTTTTAACTACAAAACTATTTTTCATTTAACATTTAAGAATTCTGAGGCAATGAAGAAAAATCAATGAAACTATCCTTAGTTTTCATCTTTTATTAGGGCAATAATAGATCAATAGAAGATATAATCTTTAACCTTAAAATTATTTGCAACATCGATACACACAGTTGCCTACCTGCCCTTTAAAAATGTGCCATTTACCAGTTTTTTTACATTTTTATGACTACCTCTTTTTTTCCTTAGTCATTGAATACTTAAAAAAAATCTAATATCTAGTCTGTACATTTGAATATCTTTAAGTCTTAACTGTAGTGGTTGCTTTTTCTTCCCTTCATGATTGGCAAGTTCTGTTTATAGTTTAGAAAAACCCCAAGGGATCTTTGGTGACAGTTCTTATTAGAAGATTTTATTTTGGTGAAGTGTTCATTTATTTTTATGTGTCTTTTAGATGAGGGCTTGCTTGATTTTTTTTTTAGTAGGTTCGTATACTTGGATGGCTTCACTTTTGAAAGGTGTTTCTTTAAATCATTGCAGTTGACACTGTCTTCCTTTTTGGGTATTTAATGAGTATGCTAACTACTGAATAGGTCCAAGAGCTGATCTTTATCTTTTACCCTTAGAGGAGGTACAATCCAAGAGACAGGCAGAAGGCTTATTGGTCCTTCTAATGTCACACCCATTAATTGAAGACTTCTTTCTACAGTTCTCAAATTTGTGCCTTTTCCCAGCCATTCTGTTTATTATTAAAATTAACCTTTTAGGGTTTGCAGCCATATACTGAGTTCTGAATGTAGAGAGCAGTTGCAATTCTACTTTCAACCTTTAAAATGAAGGCTGTAGTATTTAATTATGGGACAGAACAGTTTAAAATGGGGATGGAGTTGGGTGGGTGGGCCTTTCCAAAAAGCAACTTGTAAAAATTACTAGAGGGTTTATGCTTGCCAGAGTGCTGCCTTCTTAACATTCCACTTTGTATTTTAAAGAAATACACGTCATGGAAGAATGGAAGGTTTAAAATAGATTAGCAGTTTGACTAAGTGATTATGAATGCATTTATTTCCACTCTTAAAATCCTCAATGTGTGACTTTTCCTTCACCATCCTCCTCACCTGATTTTTTAGATTTGTCTTTTCTTGTTTAGTTTAAACTGTTCCTCATTTCTGAATAAATTGAAAATAGACAATACTCTGTGTTACTTAGTTGCTGAGAAAGATTCCAAGACATTTGAAAGTAGATTCTTGGCCTGCATTTTATAGGGAATAAAATGTTGACCAGAGAACTAAATATTTATGAAGTAGACTAAAGGATTTCCTCTATTTTAAAAGAGTAAAAGATACAGTAAATTGCCCCAGTAACTAGCTAAGTTGAGATAGAGACATTCTGTGGTCTTTCCCTAGAAGAAGTATGTTAAGTGTACATATATAGTATACACATGTTTTGGTAGGAGCATAAAAGAGGAAGCTGCTAAGTTAAATCTAACAGCTGCTGTTGGGGGAAGAGCTAAGTCATAGTTAATTCCACCATTGCAATAAAATACATAATCAGTAAAGGGAATGTCTAATTAGAAACACACTTCTTAGGAGGATTAAAATATTTTTAATATTCATTCACATGTGTAGCTATTTAAAAATTTTCTCTCCTGGTTTACAGCATACTTTTCAAGGGAAGTTCTTTGGTGGTTCTTTTCCTTACAGTTAGTCCTTCTGTGTTCATGTTTTAAGCTGCTTTTGTTGGCTTTTTTCTTGGAAAGACATGCTACTCATTCATATTTCATGCTCTTTTCATATATCTTATTTATTCAGGAATTCTGGTCTATATTTAGCTCTTTTTCAGATCTTCAGGTTTCAGATGTTAATCATTCATGCATCAGCCTTTGTTTACAATTAAACACGCACATACTTACATGCATGCACGAACATATATACATTACTAGCCTAGTGTTTTTCTGTTTAAAATTATTAGCTCTTTTTTTAGTTTTGTTGATTGAAGTGTTATTTCTAATTTACTTTTTATGACACTTTATCTTGGTTACGTTGGGGGCAGTGGATTAATTTTGGCTCAATTTCTTGGCACATACTGCGTTCAGCATAATTTTACTTGTCTTTATTATGTCCTTAATAAATTAATAATAATGATTACTTAATCAGCAGTCAGTAAATTTATACACCGCTCTACACCAGTAGTTTCTGAGAGTATGGGGGTATTTTTATCTTGAGTATTATATGTCTGGGCCATCCAATTTCTAATCCTGAAGATATATGTTGAAAAGATGAGAAATGAGACATAGGCCTTTTAAAGTAATCTGATCTATCAGCACATTGTTCCTGTTCACTCTGAACTTTCACATTGGTACTGGTTTTGTGTTGAGAAGCATCATTACTGTGGAGCTCAGGCAGTTTAGTTGGTAACTGATTTTTTGTCCACAAAGTAAAGGCTAAGAAAACATTCGTAAAACGTGTAAAACTCGTGTATTATCTGAGCAGCTTTCTCTGCAGAATGAAAATAGTAATTGATACCTGAGTAGCTTGCTTAAAATATTGGCCTGGGAAATTCAGACTTGAATCTGAGCAGTTAATAGTTTTGAAGGAAACAGGATTGACTGTTTGAAAATGGTGTTTGTCCATTCAGGCAAAATTGTACCTGTGGAGTTAGGATAAACAGGTCAGTGTAGATGAGATCTTACTAGAGAGAAAAGGTTATGAAAAGTTTCCGTGGTAAAAATTTCTTTACCCAGTACTTAATATAGCTATTTTAACCAAAACATAAGCTATTTGAATCAGATGGCCCATTTGGAGATGTTTTATGAAGTTTTGGCCTAATGGGGTGGGGGGATTTCAGAGTGAAGTGCTAGGAACAGTAACCCTCCTGAGTGTTATTTGCTTTCTGTTTTCATAGTTTCTTATGGGCGTATGAGTAACCATGTCCAGAATTTTGCTCTCTTACTTGGTTCTGTTTTTCAGTACTTTAAAAAAGAATTTATTATGCCTAAAAGTTTTTGAATAGTGAAGTTTATAGGCCTATACATTTTATATGTTCCTGCATTGTCTTTGTCATGTTCTATTTCATATATTTGCCTTACCAACACAAGCAACATTCTTTTTCCCTTTCTCTCTCCCCCCCTTTCCATTCTTTTCTTCCTTCCATTCATTCATGACAATCTTTTTCAAACCTTTTTTTTTTTTTAAGATTTTATTTATTTATTTGACGGAGAGCAAGCGAGCACAAGTAGGGGAAGCAGCAGGCAGAGGGAGAGGGAGAAGCAGGCTCCTTGATGCGGGGCTTGATCCCAGGACGCTGGGATCATGACCTGAGCCAAATGGTCGCTTAACCAACTGAGACACCCAGGCGCCCCAGTCTTTTTCAAACCTTGAACTTGAGCAAGACCTAACTAAATTTGAAACTATTATTGACTGTTCCCTGTTTGGAGAAGTTGTCAATGAAAAATTGATAGGAGATGAAAGAGATTTCATGTATTTGCAAGTCCTTTATGCCATTTTATTTATTTATTTATTTATTTGAAATATTTGGGTGCATATTTAACAATATTTACAGGCTATGGATACTTATAAACTGGACAATGATGATAAATCTAATCAGAGTACATCTTTTTTTTTTTTTTTAAAGATTTTATTTATTCATTTGGCAGAGATAGAAACAGCCAGCGAGAGAGGGAACACAAGCAGGGGGAGTGGGAGAGGAAGAAGCAGGCTCCCAGCGGAGGAGCCTGATGTGGGGCTCGATCCCAGAACGCCGGGATCACGCCCTGAGCTGAAGGCAGACGCTTAACGACTGAGCCACCCAGGCGCCCCTAATCAGAGTACATCTAAAACAATGGAGAAACATATTCTGTTCATGGATTAGAAGACTCAATATAGTAAAGTTGTGGATTTCTCCCAAATTGTATAAAAGTTGGATTAAATTCCAGGCACCCCTGAGTGAATGGTCTTCACTGAGCAAAGGTGCAAGGACCACAGTATAGTCCCATCATACCTCCTGCTGGTTTTAGGGCACTCACCTGGCCATGGTCCAAAGCCCTAAGAGTCCTGCTGACTTCTGTAGCTCAAGGGGTCCTTGTGTATAGATCATAGATAGTGTGATCCCATACCACTGCCCTTTATGCCATTTTAATCTAATTTTTCCATCCAATTTCACAAAATCAATTATACCTATAAATTGGCCCAGGTAAGAGTATGCCCAAGGGTCAAGGTGAAAGGAATGCCACTTCTGACTATGGCCTAGGTAACTCGTAGAAATAGTTGGGAACTGAGAGAAGCTGACCATAACCCTAGTCGCTATCATAATGAGATTAAAAAAAAATACCCTGCAGGGGTGCTTGGGTGACTCAGTCGGTTAAGCATCCAATTCTTGATTTAGGCTCAGGCCATGATGTCAGGATCGTGAGATGGAGCCCTCCCTCAGGCTCACTCCGTGCTGATTGTGGAGCCTGCTTAAGATTCTCTCTCTCCCTCTCCCTTCCTATCCCCGCCCTGCTCGTGCTCTCTCTCTAAAAAACAACCACAACAACAAAAACCCTACAGTTTAATCCTACACACTACCATTTAACAATATTAAATGCTGTCCAAAAAGAAGTTTGGCAGGTTTTCCATTTAAATTTAGTATTGCTATTCCTTGATTAGTGATTTTCAACCCTATCAGACTCATGGTCCATTTTTACAGCAAATATTTTATGGTGTTCTCTTTATCTTAAGACAAAATTCACATGCACACATACTCCTCTGTGTGTATAGGTATAGATTAAATATATATTTATGTAGTATACATTTATAGATTTACCTCACATGTAAGTTAAAAGTAGTTATAATGCCCTAAGTAATATAACTGAGAAATAATAAGGAAAATAATTTGAGTAAAATAATATATATTTCACTATGTAAATGCGCAAGCATGACTGCGCTAGAAGACATGATAAGGTACTCAGATGCTTGCCTCTGTACGTAGAATCATCACAATTGCAGCATTCTCAAATGCAGATTGGTAAAGGAGTGTTTCATTGGCAGTCAAAATACCACAAGTAGTGTTGCCACTGTGCATGATTTTCCAGAAAGGTAAACAGCCATGGTGAAGTTCTAAACAAAATAAAATACAATCTTTATCTATTTATTTGGTAATCGCATTCTTAGAAATTCAGTATATTTTAAAATTTTGCAAAAATACCTTTTGTTTATGTGTAGAACAGATTTAAGTTTTAGGCTTAGATAATTACAAATTAGTTTAACACACATGAATGTCTGGTAGGACATCCTTCACTGAATGGGAATATCCATGTATTCTAAGATGTCTAATATACATGTCCCTTTCTTTATCCTCCCTCTCCAGGGTTGGGGGCAAGAGAGAACTATAAAGCTCAGTGGCAAGCTCTAGTTACTGTGGTAACCAAAACCACCCTCATAAATTTCCAAAGTGCCTCCTTGGGGTGCATAGCCCCTTTTTTTGAACCACTGCCCTAAGGGAATGATCAATGGGAAAATAGTTCAAACAGTCTAATATGTCTCTAGTAAGGCATTTGCAGCCCATTCTTGGTATTCCTGCTTCTAGAAATAGTGATCTTTACCATAAGATATATAGAATAAGTGAAATATAAAAAGTCATCATTACATTGAAATATAGCATTTGTGTTGGCTGAAAGTATATAAATCTGCTGTTCTTTTTTAGGGCAAAGTGTCTTAATATGGAGTTTGGGTACTTCCTGAAATTACACAATTTGTGTGTATTTTCTTTGTGGGCAGATGGTCCATAGTTTTAAGTAAATCCTTAAAGGCGTCTCTGAGGTCATGATAGAGCCTAGCAAATGTGGAAGGAGTCCATTCTTTTTCTTTGAACTTTGGAATACAGTGTAACTCCCTGAGGTTGGCCGAGAGTAGAGTAACCTTACCCTTACCACTACTTTTTTCCTTTTTGACCAGAAGAAGTAGGGATTAAAATACTGTAATTAAGGAAATCCATTTTTGAAAATTTAGCTCTCTTGAAACCATGGCATTAAAACTCAGAAGAAAAGCTAACATATTGTCATTGAGTCTTTATCCCACGACATTCCAGGAGAGGAATTTTAATTATTGTGCACAGCTTTCCAGGATATCAGTTATGACAAACAAGATTAAAGAAAAAAAGGTATTTCATATTGCAATCAAGTCTAACATTTTAAAGAAGAAAATTTTAAAAATGACTTTTTTTACTCTTCCAATTATTTCCATATGGATGACCACAGTTCATAGCTTATGGAAATTACTTTTGAGAGTCAGTGCATTGGGACAAATATTAATTGATACAGCCTCTTCCTTTTGCTTGTTGCTTATTCCAGGAAGTTTCAAGAAAAATCTTTGTCCCTTAATAAACAAGGGTAATATGAAAACAGTAGTATATATAATTTTTTCTCCTCTTGGAAAATGTTAGCAATATTCTTAGACCTCTCTTTAAATACTGAATTTAGGTCATAGAGTATCTTTTCCAACCTGTGTGTCTTAACCTGACTCTATCTTTCTATGTCCTAACAATTTAGGAGTTGGTTTTAAGATTCTTTGTTCTAATATTCTTCACAGTTCTTTTTTATTCACCGTCTAAGATTAACATTTGCCTGATAGTACAGTTTCCACTGTCTGAAGCTGGAAAATTTTAAAAGTCTTTATCAATTTTTGCTGAGACAAAAGGTATCCTTTCCTAACACATGTAGTCTGAATGATGCCCTAACATACAGACATGGATTTTCAAGTGAGGATGAGTTTCAAGTGAAGAAGAGTTAATAGGGACTTCTCTTATCAGGGTGGCACCTGAGTTGTGAATTCCAAAGGTTAGATGAAGCTGAGCTCTTTCTAGACTGAATTCCCTAAATGGTTAGATTGCACCGAGATGAGTTATAATTAGGTCAGTCAAGAAGGCCGAAACAGATAATAAATGAGAGGCTAATTAGTTTCCTGCTCCTGCCTCTAGATTTAAGCAGTGTAAAGTGTTCATGCATGAACCTTTGACTTTGGCATTTACTTTCCAAGGACAATTGCAGGCAGCAGCTAGTTCCTTCTTGAGCTAAATTCAGCTGCTTCCTGAGCTTGCTTTAAAAAAATAATCATCCTTGCCAGATTTCAGCTTCTGAGTTGCCTGTTTTCAAATCAGTAAAAATTATTGTCAAATCCTGATTGTTGTATATTGCTTACCCAGAGTCCCAGGAAACTTTAAGGAAATTTTTACTGTTTCATGGAGGCTTTGACACTTCTGTAATGAAGATAACTGAGATAGTGAAAAATCACATTATCAAGAATAAGGAGGTTCAAGATTTTAGAGTTAATGTCACTGACTTGACCTGACTTGACTGTTAGCTTTGGGAGAACAAAACTTTTTTAATTGTTTCAGTTTCGGCTTAATAAAATTGAAGAGAATTTTTTTCCCTTTGAGATACGTATAGGAATGATTAATTATTCCCATTAATCCCATCCATTTAACTTTGGAAATTTTTATTAACTTTTTTTGGGGGAAAAGTCATAGATGAGTATGGAAAGCATTTTAATATCTGTAAGGGTATATGGTAATAGGGAAATCCACTTCCTACTCTGGACCCTCCATTTCTTAGGCCTGTCTCCCAGAGCTATCCACTATTGCCATTGTAGCCATCCAAAAATATTCTGTACATACACGAGCACATATGTGTGTGAGTGCATGTGTGTATCCCCTTTTTACCCCCTAAACATATTTATTTTTACCTTATTTTTATTATATTTTATATTTATATTAAGTATTGGCACTCTTAAAAAAGTTTTTTTAAGTAATCTGTATACCCAAGGTAGGGCTCGAACTCATGACCCTGAGATCAAGAGTCACGTGCTCCACCAACTGATCCAGCCAGGCACCCTTAGTATTGGCAGTCTTTTGAAATAAATTACATGTGAATGATAGTAGGTATAATTATTTAATTATAACTAAATTATTTAATTAATGCAGTTTATTTTGCTAGACCATTACTGCACTTTGATCCTTGTTAGAAGGTAATTATGCTCAGTTAGTAGTTTTCTTCTGTTTTAAAGACAGTAGGAATGTAATGTGATATCATTTCTGAACTTTCACTTTTCAAACAATATAATGATGGTGATAGCACATTATATTTTATAATGTTTTTTTCCACTTAGTTCAAGTGTTTTAAAAATTTACTGTGTCAAAATCTTCTATTTCATACGGCATAGAAAGTAAGGTGATATTTTCAGGCTCAAAAATTTAATGTCTAAAAACTGTCCAAGTCGACTTATTGGAGCTAATTATGTGGTCAAGGCCTCTTTGACTCTTAATCCATTGTTTTGTCTAGACAGTTAGTAACATAGGTAGCTAACAGCCTTTCAATACAGCACCTTTTTACCTTTCAGCACACTGTCCTTTCACATAAGCTATTTTCCCCTCCTGGCATTTAGGCTAGTTATACATTCACATGAACGCATTTTAATGTGATTCACAAAACACTTTAAAATTTTTAATTCTCTCATAAATAAAACATACTCATGCTGTTTAACCAGGATGGGTAAATACATCACATAGATGCCACACTGCTCTCTGGGGCTTCTGCGCTCCTGGCTGATATTTCATTAATACTCCCTCTTGCTTTCTCTTCCCTGAGCCTAGATTCAAACTCAGGATCCTTCTTCATGTGTGCTTTAGATAGGCAATATATCAACTCAGCAGAGTTAGTAACCATATAACATTAAACTATGTAGACTAGTTGCAATTTTAAAGATGTGTTTGGAGGATTCTATCAGTGTAGACCTTTATACAGAGGTCAGTCTAAATTTTCTATCTCCAGAATCTCTTTCATCTGAATATTTCCTTCAGTTTTTAAAGGAACGGTGGGTAACCCAAGTAGTTGAGAGAATAGTGTCATGAATACAGGGTGTGACACGGCCTGAGATTTTTTTTTAAATGGTCTTAAAGTTTCATAAAACTTTATCCAGATCAGTGTTATTTGGGATTCTGTAATTATGCTATAATCTTGAATTACATCTAATGTTGCATATATCTTGAAGCTAATCTTGTAGTAATTTGTGCATACCATTCATTCATTCAGTCAGTCAGTCATTCAGTCATTCACCTACCAACTGCCAGAGACCATGCTACATCTTGAGGTTATAGTGGTGAGAAGGAATAGACAAGGTCCCTGCTCTTGTGGAGCCTAAATTTTAGTTACACAGACTATGAATGTGTAAATATAAACTGGTAATTGCTGTCAAGGAAAGGAACATGACTTTTACTGAGAGATAAGGGAAGCCTTCTCTGAGAAAGTAATATTTGAGTTGGGCTTTAAAGTGGAGGGGGCACTGGGAGAACATTCTGTGCTGAGGGAACAGCATGAGAAGGGCCCTGTGGAATAAAGAATAATGTATTAGAAAAATTAAAGAAAGCAAATAATGGGGGCGCCTGGGTGGCTCAGTCGGTTAAGCGTCTGCATTCGGCTTAGGTCATGATCTCAGGGTCCTGGAATTGAGCCCTGCATCACGCTCCCTGCTCAGTGGGGAGTCTGCCTCTCCCTCTGTGATCTCTCTCGCTTTTGCTCTCTCTCAAATAAATACAATCTTAAAAAAAAAAAAAAGAAAAAGAAAGCAAATGATGTTGGGTGTGGAGGGTAAATGGAGGAGTGGTGTAAGAGGATTCCAGAGCGGTAGGTAGGGAACAGGCCTGCAGCTAAAGTCTAAATAACTAATTAGAATGACAGGACATGATTAATTCTAAATTAATTCTAAAATATTTTGTAAAGACTTTCTGGAATTAATAATGTCATATGCTACAATTATGTTTTAGACTAGAAAAACATACCCAGTTCATTATTTCCATAAAGTTTCAAACTATTCATAGCTAAAACTTGAATCTCATATTGAAGGGTTTTGTTATCTCTCTTGTGGTTACAGTTTTCAAATTTTGTGTTCAGTGTTGCTTATTAAATTGATTTTTGGCTTTAAGAGCATTAGTGATCTTAAGACTCAGGTCAGTGGTAAGAAAGGAATTTGAGGGCTTAACACACTAGGGCAAACATTTAGACATCAGGTTACAATAAAGTTTAACTTCAGTACAAGTAATAAATCAACATCAGAGGGCATATAGGACTGAGTGGGAAATGTGGGTACTGACCACTTAAAGAATGTAAAAATAACAAATTATTTTAATAATTTATTTTACTTGTGTGATGTTTGCAATGCAGTGATAATCAGAAATGAAGACCTGGTACTCTTTATAAGAGCTAAAATAAAATACCATTGAAATCATTATTAGCGAAGGGAGGGAAAATGGCATCTTTCTAAACAGATTCATAAAAATTTTTTACTCTCAGACATTTTGGAGGCCTTATTGCAAGTCATTTTATTATGCATAAATTACAGGCAAGCGATTTTGCTCCAATTTCTGAAGCCTTCAGGAAAATGAAATTGTGAAAGCATCAAACACAAGTCCCAGAAGTAGAGGTTACAGTCCAAGATTATTGGTCATACTCTTCTCTTGCTCTCCTCATTTAGGATAATATCACGCACACACGTGTGCGCACACACACACAGTTCTCATATACTTTTAATGAGAGAGAAAAACCTCTGGAACATAATAATTAATAATTTTTGAGATTGTTTTGTCACACCCAATCTAAATTTCTCTTTTTCCAATGGAAGGCAAAATATTGGTTCAGCTGTCAGAAGAAACGGTGAACAGGTGGTCACCTAAGAGTTCTTTAGATGCTTAATTATAGTTACTGAATTGCCTCTCTTTATGACTACCCTTCATGTTACTTCCTCACAGGTCTTGTGGTTTTCTGAATCCTTCCACATCACTACTCGAAAAGTTGCATTTATATGATGATTAGTGGTGGCTGACAGCTTGAACAGAGGAGATCATAATTAAAAGGGAACATGGAAAATAGGAAAAAATACAAAATAAATTGTTCTCATTAACAATTATGTGGGCTATTATATGGAATACTGTGCTAATTTTTTCCATGTATAAATTCTAAAGGACCCAACAGTCCTTCTAAAATCAAATTCAACTGCCTTAATATACTTTTACATTATTGATCTCATGGCTTATAAAGGTTTCATATAGCCAGACTCTATTTGTAATACTGTAACAATATTGGTATCTATCACATACTAAGTGTCTTCTGTGTATCTGGCATTTTGCTAGATGTTTTACTTAAATTATTTGAAATTTTTACAACAAATTTGCGGGGTTGACGTTATTAGTCCTGTTTGAGAAATGTGGAAACTGAGCTCATGATGTGCTGGTGAAAATTTAACAACTGGCTTCTTGGGTTTAAAAAAAAAAAAAAAAATATATATATATATATATATATATATTTTCTGATTTGTAGCATTTGCTCATTTTTGTGATATAAATGCTCCCATCAAGCTGCCAACTGATTTCAGATGGAGTCAGTGGAGGGGACTGGGGGAAAGTTGGCCCTCCAGCAGTATAAGCCAGCTCTGGCATACCACTTTCTGAGACTCTTCAAAACTTAACTTTGCTTTGTAAAAGCCAAAATTCACACTCAGATCAGTCCACTTCTAAATACTGTGTTCTTTCTACAATACTCTTTTTCCTTTCTGGATAAAAAATAGGAGAGTACTGCCCTTTTGAGGAGGACAGAAAGAGCTGGAAGAGAAAGGGGTGGGGGAGAAAAAGTAACGGAAAGTGAGGGAAGGAGGAAGAAAGGAACTTTAAGATTGAAAATTGAGTGCAACCAATGCAGACCATGTTGGAGCTGGGGAAAGAAAAATATAAATCTTGCTGAAGTGGTAACTCGGGTTTTATCAAAATAAGAAGCACTCTACTATGTGGTTTTGTCACTCTCAAAAGACAGCACGCAGAATTGATAATAATGGCTACCACGTCTTAAGTGGGATTGTGTTTAGACAACCCCCTTCCTGTCACTGATGATCTATTCTTGCCACTCGCAGTCAACGCCAACTTCAGCCAGTGACCACATCACTGGGTAGAAAAACAGGCCAACAAAGTAGCTAATGTGGATAATAAGTAAAAATATCTTATTTGTATGACACAGAAAATAACCACAACTTTCTGGGGATGAAAAAAAAGCCAAATATGCTGTCGTGCATTCAGCATTTACAAAATTGCTTATTGTTATAAATAACAAGGAGAGAGAAAACTTCAAAGCACATCTAGAATGAGTGTCCATTCACTTGAATTTTTCAGACTGATCATGAAATATTTATTAATCTGGATGCCCTACCTACAGTAAAATCCTATTATTATGTGTAGCTTTGAGGTGTATAAGGTGCCAGATAAAAAGTTTTCCCATATGTTTATTTCATTCTTTCTCTCTCTTTTTTTTAGCTTTTCCATGTGTTTATAACTGATCACGTAAAAGCCATATATTTTACTGAAATGGTCTGCGTTATCTTAATGGTATTTAGCTTCTTTCATAAAGCATATAAAGTCTATGTTGAACCACGTAGCAGTAATGCTCAACAAGAAAGACAACACATTGTTAATCTTATAAATCTTTTACTTTTTTCATTCTTCCAAAATTATCTGGTACCAAAAATATGACATTGGAAGAAGAGGAAAAGAGGACACCATTTCTACCCTAACCACAACTTTTAATTAGTTTTACAACTAGAAGTATCTAAAATGTTTGTGCACAGAAAAATATTAAAGTAATCCTGAACAGGGACTTTAAAAAAAGAAGTATAGTTTACTCTGTTACAAATAACCATAGCTCATAACCAAAGATGCCAATTGAAACTGGAGAAAAGAAACCACTGAAATTTAACTCTGCTGGCCAATTTTCATATCAGATAAGAAACAGATACACATTCCCTTTTAAGTTGTTGGATTTAATGACAGTGTTATTCATAACATTTCCTTATTTTTTTAGTGTATAGACTGCAGTGATATCCCCATTTCATTTGTGATATTGGTAATTTGTATCTTTTTTCTTGATTATCTGAGTAGAGGCTTTAAAATTTTATTAATTTCTTCAAAGAACCAACTTTTTGTAATACTGATATATTTATGATTTCTTTAAAAAAACTTTTAATGATACGGTAGTTGTAGATTTATAGAATTGCAAATATACCCCAGAATTCCCATATACTGCATACCTTTTTTTCCCTGTTATTAACATCTTACATTACTAATGCACATTTGTCACAATTAATGAACCAGTTAGTATGGATACATTATTATTAACTGAAGTTCATACTTTATTCATATTTCCTTCGTTTTTACCTAATATACCTTTTCTGTTCCAGGATCCTATCCAGGATACCACCATTACATTTAGTCATCATATCACTGTAGGTGCTTCTTGGCTGTGGCAGTGTTTCAGGCTTTCCTTGCTTTTGGTGACCCTAAGAGTTTTAAGGAGTAATGGTCAAGTGCCTCACTTGGGATTTGTATATTGTTTTTCACATGATTAGACCGGGCTTGGGGATTTTTTAGAGAAAGACACATTGATAAAGTGCCATTTTCATTACATTATGTCAGGGGTACATACTATCAACATAACACTGTTTTTTAAACTTTATTGAGGCATAATTGACAAATAAAAATTGTGTTTAAGATGTACAGCTTGATTTTATTGAAGTATAATTGAGATACAGTGATATTATTAGTTTCAGATTTACAACATAATGATTTGACATTTGTATATATTGCCAAATGATCACTACATTTAGCCCTTTTACTGTCTGTCACCGTACACATTTACGACACTTTTGTCTTGTGATGAGAGATGAGAGGGAAAGAGAGTCTTTTTTTTTTTCATTTATTTAGATTCAGTTAGCCAACATACAGTACATCATTAGTTTCAGATGTAGTGTTCAGTAATTCATCAGTTTCATATAACACCCAGTGCTCATCACATCATGTGCCTTCCTTAATGCCCATCACCCATTTACCCCATCGCCCCACCCCTGACCCTCCAGTAACCCTCAGTGTGTTAGTTAAGAGTCTTTCATGGTTTTGAGGGAGAGAGTCTTAAGCACACTTGGTGTTGAGTACAGAGCCCCATGTGGGGCTCAATCTTACAACCCTGAGATCACAACCTGAGCCAAAACCAAGAGTTGGATGCTTAACTGACTGCACCACCCAGGTGCCCCCCTCCTCTTCAGTTTTTTAGAAGACTTTTAGAAAGATAGGTATTAAATTTTTGAATATTTGATAGAATTCACCAGTGAAACTATCTAGTTCTGGACTTCTGTTTGTTGGGACTTTTTTGATTACAGATTCAGTATCCTTATTTGTAATAAATTTATTCAGATTTTCTATTTCCCTGTGATTCAGTTTTGGAAGATTGTGTTTCTAGAAATTTATCCATTTCTTTTAGGCTGTCCAGTTTTTGGCTTATAATTTTTCATAGTGGTTTAATGATTCTTCACATTTTTTGATATCAGTTGTAATTTCTCCTTTTGAATTTCTGATTTTGTGTGTGTGTGTGTGTGTGTGTGCCCTCTTTTTTTCTTAGTGTAACTATAGGTTTATCAAGTTTGTTAATCTTTTCAAAGAACAAGCTCTTAGTTTCATTGGTCTTTTCTACTGTCTTTTTAGTCTCTGTTTCATTTGTTTCCACTCTGATCTTTGCTATTTCCTTTCTTTTGCTGATTTTGGGCTTTCTTTGTTCTTCTTTTTGTAGTTCCTTTAGGTTTAAAGTTAGATTGTTAATTTAGATTTTTTCTTCTGCATTGCTATGAACTTGCCTCTTAGAACTTCTTTTGCTGCATCTCATAGATTTTGGTATGCTCCATTTCCATTTTCATTTGTCTCAGGGTATTTTTTTGATTTCTTGTTTGATTTTTCTAATTGACCCATTGGTCATTTAGTAGCACATTGTTTAGTCTTCACATATTTGTGATATTTCTAGTTTTCTTATAATTAATTTCTGATTTCATACCATTGTGGTCAGAAAAGATGCTTAATATGATTTTAGTCTTCTTAAATTTATTGAGACTTGTTTTCTGGCCTAACAAATGATCGGTCTTGGAGAATTGAGAGAAATGTGTATTCTCCTGCTTTTGGATGGAATGTTTTGTATATATTTATTAAGTTCATCTGCCCGATGTTTCCTTTTTAATTTTCTATTTGGATGATCTATCTGTTGATGTAAGTGGAGATTAAAATTCCTACTATTATTGTATTGTAAATTTCTCCCTTTAGGTCTGTTAGTATTTGCTTTATGTATTTATGTGCTCCTGTATTTGGTACATAAATATCTACAAATGTTATATCTTTTTGCTGGATTGACCCCTTTATCATTATGTAATTCCCATATTTGTTTTTTTTTTAATTACAGTCTTTGTTTTAAAGTCTACTTTGTCTGATATGAGTATAGCTAGTATAGTAACCCTGCTTTCTTTCAGTTTCCATTTGCATGAAACACCTTCTGTCATTACTTCATTTTCAGTCTGTGTGTATCCTTGTATGTTTTAAGTCTCTTGTAGACAGTATATTCATGGGTCTTATTTTTATCCATTCAGTCATTCTATCTTTTGATTGGGGAATTTCGCCCATTTACATTTAAAGTAACTATTCATAGGTATGTACTTATTGCCAGTTTTTTGTTTTTTGTTTTTTGTTTTTGTTTTTGTTTTTTTTGTCTCTTTAGTAGTTACTCTGTTCCTTTCTCCTTCTCTTGGTTTCTTCCTTTGTGGTTTGGTGATTTCATGTAGTGTTATGCTTAGGTTCGCCTTTTATTATCTTTTGTGTATCTACCGTTTGTCTTTGCCTGTGGTTACTGTGAAGTTCATATATAACAGCTTATATACAGTTAATACAGTATATATACAGTCAACCCTTGAACAACACAGGACCTTGAAGTGCAGAACACTGTACAGTTGAAACACATATAACTTTTGACTCCCCTTGAACTTAACTATTAACAGCATACTATTGATTGGAAGCTGTACCAATAAATAAACAGTTGATTAATACATATTTTATATATTACATGTATTATATACTGTGTTCTTATAATAAAGTAAGCTAAATTAACATGTTTTTAAGAAAATCATAAGGAAGAGGAAATATATTTACAATACTGTGCTGTATTTATAAAAAAAAAAAAAAGGAATGTGCATATAAGTGGATCCATGCAGTTCAAATGTGTGTTCTTCAAAGTTCAACTGTGTAACAATATATTTTAAGTTGATAGCAGGTTAAGTTTGAAGGCATTCTAAAACTCTACATTTTTACTCCCTACCCACCCACACATTTTATGTTCTTGATTATATTTTATATCTTCTTATTTTGTGTATTCCTTGAGTAATTGTTGTAGCTATAGTTATTTTTACTACTTTGCTTTTTTAACCTTCATACTAACTTTATAAGTGATTAATGTACTATCTTTACTATATATTTACCTTTGTCAGTGGGATTTTTATTTTCACATTTTTTCTTGTTAGTAATTAGTACCTTTTCAGCTGAAAGCAGTCCTTCTAATGTTTCTTGTATGTCTGGTTTAGTGGTGATGAACTCCTTTAACTTTTGTTTGCCTGGAAAGCTCTTTATCTTTCCTTCAATTCTGAATAACTTTGCTGGATAAAGTACTCTTGGTGGGTTTTTTTGTTTTTGTTTTTCCCTTTTAGCACTTTGAATATATCATGTCACTCCCTTCTGGCCTGCAAATTTTCTGCTGAGAAATCTGCTGATAGTCTTATGGGAATTTTCTTGTGTGGAACAAGTTGTTTTTCTCTTGCTACTTTTAAGATTCTCTTTTTATCCTTAACTTTTGACATTTTTATTACAGTGTTTCTTTGTGTGGGTCTGTTTGGGTTCATCTTTTTTGGAACTTTCTGGGCTTTGAGGATTTTTTTTTCTTAAGATTTTATTTATTAGAGAGAGAGAGCATGAGCTGAGGGAGAGGCAGACTCTGAGCAGGGAGTCTGATGCAGGGCTCGATCCCAGGACCCTGGGACCAGAATCTGAGCTGAAGGCAGACACGTAACATAATGAGCCACTCAGGCACCCCAAGGGCTTTGACGATCTTGATGTCTGTTTCCTTTCCCAAGTTAGAGAAGTTTTTACCCAGTATTACTTCAAATAAGTTTTCTGCCTTTTTCTTTTCCTTTTCTGGGATCCCTATAATACAAATGCTGTTCCACTTAATGTTACCCCATAGGTCTCTTAAACTATCTACACTTCTTTTGTACCTGCTGTCTTTGGATAAGTTCCACTGCCCTGTCTTCTAGCTCACTGTTTCTATCTTCTGCTTCATTTAATCTGCTGTTGAACCTCTCCAGTGTATGTTTTAGTTTATTTTATTCTTCAGTTTTGAGACTTGTGTTTGGTACTTTCTGTTTTCTTTTTCTTTGTTGAAACTCTTGCTGTGTTTATTCATTTTTCTCCCGAGTTCAGTGAGCATCTTTATGTCTGTTACTTATAATTCTTTATCAGGTAAATTACTTATTTCAGTTTCATTAACATTGTTTTGTTTTGTTTTTTTTCTGAGGTTTTATCTTGTTCTATCATTTGGGACATACTCCTCTGTCTCCTCATTTTGCTTGAGTCTCTGTATTTTTTTCTCTGTGGTAAGCAGAAAATAGTTATTTCCCAGTCTTGCGTGAATGTCCTTGAGTAGAAGACGAATCTTATCTGTCCTAACTCCTAGTTGTCTCTTAAGCTGTCAATTGTATAAACAGCCTGATTTTTTTATTGATAGGTCCCGGTTATTGAGGGTGTGCCAAGACTTGTTCCAGAGGGAAGGATCTCAGCACCAAGTTTGAGGCTGACCTCTGGGCAGCAGCTTTTAAAGTATGCAAATATGTAGAGTCCTGTGGGACTGCTGTCATAGACCCTGCAGGCCTTTAGACCAAATAATCTGGAGGTGTCTGCTTAGTGACAGTTAAAAAATTTGGGGCTCTAAGCAAGTGTATGAGCTTCAGTCTGTGAGGTACCAGTGAACTGTAGAGAGGCCATTTGAGACCTTAAAGATGGTATCCTCTGGCTTGTGTTCCATGAAAAGACTTCTGTAGCTTGTAAGTGTATGGTATACCTTAAGCTTGCCCCTCAAGCTGAAGCTCCAAGTTAAGTAAATAGGCCTTTTGTACAAGAATGCTAGGTGTGTTTTTTAGTGCTGTCTGCAGTGCCTTGGGGATAGTAGCCTGCCAAGAACTTTCTCTCCATTTTTTTCAGGCCAGTAGGGCCCAGAAACTCAATTCATCTTGGCCACTGGAGCCAGGTATTCAAGGGATATCCTTTGTTTGGGTTGGGTGTGCCAGCCAGCATTGGTGGGCCACAGTGGAGTGGTGCGTGGGGGCATGGTGTTCCACCCAGCCGGAAGCAACTTGATGTATTGATATAGTATACATTGTGAAACCAAACCCACCACCTTGCACAGTTACCTTCGTGTGTGTGTGTGTGTGTGTGTGTGTGTGTGTGTGTGTGTGTGTGTTGAGAACATATGAGATCTACCTGCTTAGCAAATTTCAAGTATAGAAAACAGTATCTTTTGTAATTTGTTGGTGTTTTGTTTTGTTTTGTTTTTTTATACTAATGTCTGTACCCACCGTGGGGCCTGAGCCCACAACCCTGACATCAAGAGTTGCATGATTTTCTGACTAAGCCAGCCAGGAGCCCTAGAGAACAGTGTTATTAACCATAGTTACTATACTGTACAGTTGATCTCCAGAGCTTATTCATCTTGTGTAGCTGAATCTTCATACTTTTTGACCAGTATCTCATTTCCCCCAATCCTTGATCCTTGGTAACCACCATTCTACTCTGTGTTTCTATGAATTTAACTATTTTAGATTCCACATATAAGAGAGATCAGTATTTGACTTTCTGTGTCTTATTATTTTTTTTACATGTCTTCCGGGTTTGTCCATGTTGCAAATGACAGGATTTCATTCTCCTTTAAGGCTGGATAATATTCCTGTGTGTGTGTGTGTGTGTGTGTGTGTGTGTGTGTGTGTGATTTATCCTTTATTTTTTTTTTTTAAGATTTTATTTATTTATTTGACAGAGATCGATTTATCCTTTATCATTGACATTTAGGTTGTTTCCATATCTTGGCTATTGTGAATAATGCTGCAGTGAACATGGGGGTGCAGATATCTCTTCATGATCCAGATTTTTGAGGAACTTCCATTCTGTTTTCCATATGGTTGTACCAATTTACATGCTCACCATCTGTGCACGAAGGTTCCCTTTATCCTACATCCTCACCAATACTTGTTATCTCTTGTCTTTTTGATAATGGCCTTTTTAACAGGTATAGGTGATATCCCATTGTGGTTTTGATTAGCATTTTCCTGATGATTAGTGATGTTGAACACCCTTTTAGATATCTTTTGGCCTTTTGTATGTCTTCTTTTGAGAAATGTGTATTCAGAGCCTTTGCCCATTTTTTTTTAAATATCAGCTTATTTGGGTTTTTGCTGTGAGTTGTTGGAGTCCCTTATGCATTTTGAATATTAACACCTTAGCAGATATGATTAGCAAATATTTTCTCCCATTTATAGGCTGTCTTTTCACTCTGTTTCTTTGCTGTTTGCTGTAATCCCGCTTGTCAATATTTTTGCTTTTGTTGCCTGTGCTTTTGATATCATATCCCCACAATCATTACCCTGACCAATGTGTTTTCATTTAGTACTGTTACTATTTCGGGTCTTAGGTTTAAGAAAATGATATAGCACTTTTGGTGTTGACCTTGATCACCTGACTGAGGTGGTGGTTAAGTTTCTCCCATGTAATTACTTTTTTCTTTTATTTTCTATACTGCTGGAAGGAAGTCCACTGGTCAGTACACTTAAGGAATGATGAATTATGTTCTCTCTCCTCGAAGATGGAACATCTACATAAATTATTTGAAATTGTTTGTGCGTAGGAGATTTGTTATTTTCCTCCTTGTCCATCCCTCCATTTATATCACTGTAAATTCATGGATATTTATTTCATACTTGGGTTATAATTCAGTAGTACTTTATATTTTTTGTTCTTCACATTTTTCTAACTTTGGCCATGGAGAGCTCCTTCAGTTTGCTTCTTGTCCTTTTGACATATTTCACCATCGTACTTCTGTTTGAACGCTTTCTTTACTTTCTGGAACTACAAGATGCTCCAGACCCATCTAATATATTTCCTACCCCTGTCCTAGAGTTAGCCATTTCTCCAAGGAGCCCCATTCCTTTTATCGAAGAATGGTATTAGAACTGAAGATTTGGGCACTATGTATGCTGATTTATACTGGGCACTGTTGGTTCTAGGCCCTCTCAGTGAACAGATGCATGTATACTAACCTGTGTATATACACATATTAGTAACTATTTCAAATGTAACCATCTACATCTATACAAAGTCATACGAAACATGAGTTCATGCTCATGTCTCCAACTCCCTATTGCCACATAGATCATTCTACCTTCCTTCCATGGCTTATCTGTAAACTCCCACTCCAACCCTGAGAAACCTTGGCTCCCACAGCCTGATGGCCGTTTACTTGTTCAATTCCAATATATATGTATAGAGATCTCAGTTGTTAATCTAGATCCCTGTGGAAAGCAACTTTATCTGCTAAAGTATGGTGTGTATATGTAATTTGTTTTGTGTTACAGACTTCACTAATTTCCAGAGTTACTTAGGGTAACCTCTGTCCCCTCCCCAACTTGCTTCAGTGAGATTGTTTTACACATTCATATTAGAGATAGGTTGTTTTATTACATTCTGCATTTAATCCTGGAATCTCCCAACTGCCTAAATGGTTTATTTTTAATATGTATCCTTTAAGATGTGCTCATTTATGCTGTATACTTCTGCGGGTTTTGACAAAAGTATAGTGTCATGTATTAACCATTATGGTATTATACAGAAGAGTACCGCTTAAAAAAAATTTCCTGTACTTCAGCTATTCAACATTCCTGTTGTATCAGTTTTCGGGCAACTATTGATCTGTTTACCGTCACTATAGTTTTGTTTTCCAGAATGTCATACAATTGAAATCATAGATTATGTAGAATTCTCAAACTGGTTTTGTTCACTTAATGCACGTTTTTCCCCCACTTAATGTACATTTAAATTCATGTCTCTGTGTGGCTTGATAGCTCATTCCTTTCTTTTCTTGAATAGCCACTATCTGTTGAAGGACTTTTGTTGTTTCTAGTTTTTGGTGATTATATATGAGGCTGCTAAGAACATTCATGTGCAGGTTTTTGTATGGACATAAGTTTTTAAATAATTTTGTAAAGACCTAGGGGCATGATTGTTGGGTTGTGTGACTATATAAGATTATGTTTAGCTTTGTAAGAAATAGCCAAAGTATATTTCACAGCATTTGGACAATTTTGCATTCTTACCAGCAATGAATGAGAGTTCTTTTTGCTCTGCATCCTCACCAACAATTGGTATTATCAGTTTTTTTAATTTTAATTATTCTAGTAGGTGTGTAGTGATATCTTATTGTTGTTTTCATATGAATTTCTTCAGTTGAAGATGTTGTTGATAATCTTTTCATACGCATATTTCCTATTTGTGTATTTTTTTGGTGAGGTGTCTCTTCAGATCCTTTGCCCATAATTGGGTTATTTTCTTACTGTTGGGTTTTAAAGGTTGTTTGTGTATTTTGAGTACAAGTCTTTTTTATCAGATATGTGTTCTATAAATATTTTCTCCAAAGTTTCTGGTTTCTCTTTTTTTGTTAGTAGTGTCTCTTGCAAAAGCAGGTTTTAATAAGGTCCTACTTAACAGTTTTTTTTTTTTTTCATCAAAACTGGTCATGTAGAATTTTTCTTATGTTTTCTTGTAGAAGTTTTATAGTTTTGCATTTGCATTTTTTGTTAATTTTGGTGAAAAATGTTAGACTTGTATCTAAGTTCACTGTTTTACATATAGACACCCAGTGTTCTAGCACCAGTTTTTGAAAGACTGTACTTTCTCCACTGAATTGCCTTTTGGCTTTTATCAGAAATCAGTTAACAATATATGCATGGGTCTGTTTCCAGGCTCTCTGTTCTGTTCTATTGATATATTTGTCTATTCTTTTGCCAGTAGCATGCTGTCTTGATTTCTGTAGCTTTACAGTAAGTCTTAAGATCTGGCAGTGTGATCCTCTACCTTTGTTCTTTTTTCAGTATTACGTTGGATATTCTTAATCTTTTTTCTATTTCATACAAACTTTAGAAATAGTTTGTTGGTATCCACAAAGTAACTTGCTAGGAATTTTACTGGAATAGATCAAGTTTGGAGAATTAACACTTTTCTAATAATGAGTCTTCCAACTCACTAACATGGAATATCTTTCCATTTATTTAGATCTTTGATTTCTTTCATCGGTATATTGTAGTTTTTTTTTTTTTAAAGATTTTATTTATTTATTTGACAGATATAGAGTCAGCCAGCGAGAGAGGGAACACAATCAGGGGGAGTGGGAGAGGGAGAAGCAGGCTCATAGTGGAGGAGCCTGATGTGGGGCTCGATCCCATAACGCCAGGATCACGCCCTGAGCCGAAGGCAGACGCTTTAACCGCTGTGCCACCCAGGCGCCCCTATTGTAGTTTTTATATACAGATCCTGGACATATTTTGTTAGCTTTATACCTAAGTATTTCTTTTCTTTTTTAGGTGGAGGGGAGATGTTATTGTAAATAGTATTTTTAAAGAAATTTCCAATTTCAGTTGTTCATTGTTAATATAAGGGAAACAATTGACTTTTGTTTTTTAACTTTATATCCTGTGACTTTGCTATACCTGCTTATTGGTTCTAATTTTTTTTTGTGGATTCTGCATTTTTCTCCACAGACATTCATGTCTTCTGTAAATAAAGGCAGTTTTATTTCTGTCTTTCCAGTCTAGATGGGTTTTATTTATTTTCTCGTTTTAGTGCACTAGTTAAAACTTAGAGTAGGATGTTGAATAGGAATGGAAAGAAAGCACATCCTTGCCTTATTTCCCATCGTAGGAAGAAAGTGTCAGTTTTTCACATTAGATAGGATGTTAGCTATAAGGGTTTTTTGTAGATGTTCTTTCTGAAGTTGAATAAATTTGTTGAGGGTGTGTTTTTTAATTCATGAATGAGTATTGGATATTTTTTTCAAATCCTTTTTTTTTCTTTTTGTCCTCAGATGAAATGATTGTATGATTTTTCTTCTCTATCCTGTTTATATGGTAGGTTTCATTAAATAATTTTCAGATGTTGAACTAATTTTGCATGTCTGGAATCCCATTTGCTTATGGTGTACAGTTGTTTTTATGCATTGCTGGATTTGACTTGCTAATATTTTGTTGAGGGTTTTTATTGTCTGTGGGAGAGATTGTATTTTCATTCTGGTAATATCTCTGGTTGTGGAATTGGTGTAATACTGGCTTGGTCAAGTAAGTTAGAAGGTGGTTTCTCTGCTTCTGTTTTATTAAAGAGATTATGGAGAATTAGCATTTCTTGTTCCTTGTATGTTTGGTAGATTCAACACTGAAACCATCTGGGCCTGGTTTTCTGTTTTTGGAAGATTTTAATTATTTATTCATTTTCCTTTATACCATAGGCTATTAAGATTATCTGTTGTGTTTTGTGTCAGTTTTGGTAAGTTATGTCTTTCAAGAGATGTTTCATTTGTTATCATTTTTGTGGGCAAAGAGTTATTTGTAATATTCATTTATTATCCTTGTAATGTTCATGTGATCAGCAGTTATGACTTCTCTCTTTATTTCCTGATATTAATAATTTGTGTCTTTTGTCTCACTTTTGGTTATCCTGAATAGAGATTTATTGCTTTTGTTTCTCCTTTCAAAAGACTAGGTTTTGGTTTTGTTAATTTTTTTTTCTATTTTTTTCTTGTTCTTAATTCTGTTGATTTCTGTTCAAATTTTATTTTTCTCTGCTTCTTTTAGGCCTAAGTGAGGTCTAGTGACAGTGAATTCACTCAGCATTTGTTTTTTTTTCCACAAATGTCTTTTTTTTTTTTTTTGGCCTTTTTTTTTTTTCCCTAAGATTTTATTATTTACTTGACAGAGATAGAGACAGCCAGTGAGAGAGGAAACACAAGCAGGGGAAGTGGGAGAGGAAGGAAGCAGGCTCATGGCAGAGGAGCCTGATGTGGGGCTCGATCCCATACTGCCGGGATCACACCCTGAGCCGAAAGCAGACGCTTAAGGACTACGCCACCCAGGCGTCCCAGGCCTTCATTTTTGAATAGGTTTTTTGCTAAACATAGAATTTAGTAGAACGGTTGTTTTTTTCTGTGCATAAAAATGTTGTTCCATCATCATCTTGAAGCTTGATTCTTTCTGATGAGTAATCAATAGTCATTCTAATATTTGTTCCTCTTTCTGTTATGTCCCCCAGCCTTCTGGCTGACTTTATTATTTTTCTCTTCATAACTGTTTTTTAGCAGTTTAATTATGTGTCGTGGTGTAAGTGATGTAGTTTCCTTGGGTTTATCCTGCTTGAGATTTGTTGTTGGTTTTGTGGATTTTTAGTTAAAAATTTAAAAAATTTCAGCCTATTTCTTCAACTTTATTTCTATCCCCTCTCTTTTTAGTCTCTCCTTCAGGAATTGCGGTTCCACAGACTACTGGTCATCATTTTCAGTCTCCCTGCTCAACTTTTTTTTTTTTTTTTTTCCTATATTTTGAATTGCTCTGTCTTCATGTTCACTGATATTTTCTTTTATGAAATGTAATCTCCTCTTCTGTCCATTACATAAAATTTTCAATTCAGATATTGTATTTTTCGGTTCCATAAATTCCGTTTGGTTCTTTAAAAAATATCTTCCATTTCTCTCTTTATTATTCTATCCTCCTTTAAATCCTTAAACATTTATAATAACTTTTTATAGTCTTTGGCTGCTCAGTTTATCATCTCTTTCATTTCTGGCATATTATCTACTGATTAATTTTCCTATTTTTGTTTCACATTTTCCTACTTCATATTATGGGTAGTCATTTTTGAATGGATATTGGACTTTGTGAATTTTACATTGTTGATTTTTTTGCTTTTTGTTGTCTTTAATTATGATTGAGTTTACATTTCTTGAGAATCAGCTGTTGATTTTGAGGCTTGATTTAAACCTGTATGTGGGTGGGTCTAAAATAAACTTTTTTCGGGTTGCCTGGGTGGCTCAGTCAGTTAAGCGGCTGCCTTTGGCTTGGGTCATAATCCAAGTGTCCTGGGATCAAATCCCACATTGGGCTCCCTGCTCAGAGGGGATCTTGCTTCTCCCTCTGCCTCTGCCTGCTGCTCCCCTGGCTTGTGCATGCTCTCTCTCTGACAAAAAAAATAAATAAAAATCTTTAAAAATAATAAAATAGCCTTTTTTTCCTTGGGCTAATTTAATTCTACTACCAATGTGTTACCTTTTGAAGATATATACAAATGCTTTGGGTATTAAAAAAGGTTTCTTCTTTTGTTTGAGGGATTTCAAATATCCTCCAGTCCCGAAAATCCGTGAAGATTTTCCAGCTTATAGCTGTTTAGCAGCTTTCTTTGCTAGTAGTCATGAAGTTTAATCCTACACACATGCAGCTTAATTATGCAACCAGTAACTCAGATCCCCATGCAGATTTCTGATCTCTTTGTGTAATTTCCTTTTCTCTGGTACTTTACCCTGCAAATTCCATCAGCCTCAGTCTCCCCTGAACTTCCACTTCTGTCTCCTCATATTCAATGAGACCATTGTGTTCTGCCTCTGTTCCTCCCCCTGTGCCAATATTCAGAAAGTGTCTCTAGCTTAATATCCAGGATTATCATAAGGTTTATCTGATATGTTTTCCTTCTACCAGGGCTCATAGTCCTGTGCTTCCTGTTTTCTAATATCCGAAAAACTTGTGTCAAATGTTTTGTCTGCTTTTCTAGTTGTTTACAGCAGGATGGCAAGCTCAGTATCAGTTACTTGGTCATGGCAGGAAATGAATGACTACAGTTTCATTTTCAGCAGAATATTAATTATGTCACCAAAAAGTCTACCACTAAAGTAATTTGACTTCACACATTATTTAAAGTATTTCCTACCACAAAGCATGTTTAAATAAAACCTAGCAATAGTAAAATCCTTTAACTTACTTTCTGATTCTATTTTTTTTTAATGTTTTTTTTTATTATATTATATTAGTCACCATACAGTACATCCCTGGTTTCTGATGTAAAGTTCGATGATTCATTAGTTGCGTATAACACCCAGTGCACCGTGCAATACGTGCCCTCCTTACTACCCATCACCAGTCTATCCCATTCCCCCACCCCCCTCCCCTCTGAAGCCCTCAGTTTGTTTCTCAGAGTCCATAGTCTCTCATGCTTCATTCCCCCTTCTGATTACCCCCCCTTTCTTTATCCCTTTCTTCCCCTACCGATCTTCCTAGTTCTTATGTTCCATAGATGAGAGAAATCATATGATAATTGTTTTTCTCTGCTTGACTTATTTCACTTAGCATTATCTCCTCCAGTGCCGTCCATGTTGCAGCAAATGTTGAGAACTCGTTCTTTCTGATAGTTGAGTAATGACCACAACTTCTTATTCCAGTCATCTAATACTATTTTTAATTCAAACATTTAGAGACTGAGTATTACTATTTAACAGGAGGTAAATTATACTTAGTATTTATAAATATCTGTATATTAGCCTAAATGTGAACTAAATTGTATTGTTCTTGGGTGGAGAACTACAGGTGTCATGAAAGTACCTAATTTCTCAATTTTATTCCCGCCCCCCCCCCCCAAATTGAGTGCTGTCCCTGAGCTGTTTCTTTTGTTTTCATTCAGTGTTTCCTAGATGGGAACACTAAGTTTGGTGAATAATGTGGCACCACATTATTCATTGGCACCCATTGTAAAATTAAGACCCATATGGTACATAGAAGCATCTAAGATAGAGGCAAATAACCATGGCAATTATTGTCATCCATCCCTACATGGGGCTCAATTCCAGGACCCTGAGATCATGACCAGAGCCAAAATAAGAACCTAATGCCAACTGACTGAGCCACCCAGGTGCCCCGCAAATACTGATTTATGTACCTTTGTGATATCTGGAGCAGTTACACAGATATTAAGTACATCATTGTCAGCCATGAGTTCCTCTAAGTGAACAATTCATAATATTCTCCAGCTACGTTATTATGGCATAAGTAGGCATAAGTTTAGCAATGGCCATAATTACAATTCTTACATTCCTTGGTATATATCCCCAAAATATTTTTAATAAAAATTGATTGTCATGTGAGGATAAAATAACTAATTGCTGGTCTAGTAGTGGAGTTAGTTTGAAAATAAGCATTGTGGAACTTTGTGGGCCCTCATATGAATACTGGCATCTATCTTAATTTTTTGAGCCAGAAAGGAGAAGGAAAGATCATAGTCATCCAGAGAATTCATCCTGAGTCATTGATCTCAAGGTCATGCTTCTTCACAATATCAAGAATTTAATTAATATATTTTCTTAGAAACTTTAGAATTTCCACTTTCAACAAAGATCAAAATGTCCCCTTATACTGTATATTAGACTTATATTCAGTTTATAAATGGCATGAATATGTCATAATCAGTAACTAAGCCAGTAAAAGAAACAATTCTCCTGTGTCTCAGGTGTGGTATGTACATCCCTGGGGGTACATAAGATAATCCTCTGGGGTTCAGGTTATAAATTTATTAGCATTTCTATAAATATATTGCTTATCTCATTCTGTTTAAATTTATTTATATTTTACAGTGTATATAACATTAGTACAATAGTCCATGTATGTAACTTATAAATAAATATACCTAGGTAGAGATGTATGCTTAGGATTTTTTTTTTTTTTTTACTGATGGTATGTGTTGGGGAAAAAAGTTTGAAACTATTATTCTGTTTTATTGAACAGTGGTTCTCAACTGGGGGCAGTGTCTGGAAGCATTTTTGATGGTCATGAGTAGCTGGTATCTAGCCAGGCAGGGGTGCTGCTAAACACCATTCGGGTCACAGGACAGTTCTCCCCAGAGCACATCCTTGACAAGCACAAAAAGTGATTACATCTAAAATGAGTTTGAGAAACCTTGCTACAGACTATATTTCCTAGTCTCTCTCTTTTTTTTTTTTTTTAAGATTTTATTTATTTATTTGTCAGAGAGTGAGAGAGAATAAGCAGAGGGTGCAGCAGGCAGAGGGAGAAGCAATTTCCCCGCTGGGCAAGGATCCCGATGCGGGACTTGATCCTAGGACCCTGGGATCATGAAGGCAGGTGCTTAACTGAGCCACCCAGGTGTCCCTGTGTTTCCTGTTCTTTGATGGACAGATAGCAAAGAAGTGAGTCTAGCTTATGTTTATTTTTCATCTCACTATGGACTACTTGAATTTCCTTTGTGTGTATCTGTATTTTCTAATAACTAAAAATCAGTACCAAAAGAATTCAAGGTATTTATAAACTTCCAGAATTTTGTAAAACCAAAATAATATTCTGAATAATTAGAGGAAAAGAGGTAACAAAATATATGAAGCCCTAAATAGTAGTATTTTAAATATGTGTGTGGTTTCATACTTCTGAGATTACCTGAATATGTTCATTAAGTGCTACCTTAAGTATTTGTATACTACCAAACCTTTTGATATTTTATAAATTAAATTGGTATCCTGATTCACTGAAATCTAAAAAGAAAGCGGCTACTGGTAAAATTGACAGAAGAGAAGCCATCGTCAGCTAGAATGAACTGTTTTGCAAAGTAAAGAACAAAGACTATATGATCTAATGATTTTGGTGAAAGATTTAACTTGAGTTTTTATTTCCGAGGTTATGTCTTTGGTATGATCCTATGCATATTCAACTTTGGGTTTCAACTCCTGGGGAGGGGGAAAACCATATTTATAGCAGGAATAGGCATCACTATGAGTTTTCCATTTTAGAGCATATGTTTTTAGATAGTAAAGACCTGTCCTTACTTGAGTTTATATCTGAATCAAACATGTCTTATTTCTATATGTACTTGTATGCTTTAAATAAAGATGATTACAAAGAGGTGCAAAGGCCTACTTCACAAAAGAGTGGCAAGGATTAATGGCTTCAAGTATTAGAAAAATTAAGTAGAACAACATTCTACCACCATCTCTAGTTGCTTCTACTTTTGACAACATGTGCCAAAGAATGTGAACCAGCTGCTCCTCCCTCTACTGAAATGTTTAAGGAGTTTGGTCAGCATAACTGAATTGCTAGCTTGATCCTTTAATTAAAATGGATCATCTAATTGATACATAAAGTTCTTCCTGAAGTCAGGGGATAAGCCTCTCAGAGTTCCCAGCAGATCCCAAAAGAAGCTTAAAATAGGGAACAATTTGAGAGTTATAGTCAGAATTAGATGCATTTTAGTAACAGCACTACTCAAACTATCTGTGTGGGTTTTTAAACATTTTCAATCTGTTGGGAACGAGTGCTTTAGCAAAATACAATAATTAATAACTAGAGAGATGAAATAAAAAATGAGCTGTATGCTTTTTTTATTAGATTCAACAGTCATAAAATTGCTCTATTATATTTCTATGAGGGTTTCTAAACACTTATTCTCTATTTTTGTATTCATCTTGACTCAGCCTCATGGCAAATAGTTTGTGGACTACCAGAGGTCTGAGAACCAAGCTTTGAGTAGTGCTGATTTCAATAGAAATTATTTGAAATAAGATTTCGTTTTCTCTTGTTTACATCTTTGCCTTCACTAAGTGTAAACTCTTGCCTAATCTCACTTGAAATATTACCTTCTCTGCAAAATGTTCTTTGACTTCTTCAAGCTGACTTGGGTAATCCATCGTCTGTGCTTTCACTTCATCCATAGAGGCCTCCATTATATCAGTTATCATTTTAATGTATTTATTTCATTTAAAGAAAGTGTAAAAACAGTTGTTAAGAGCTGGGGACCTATGGCAGTTTGTGGCATACAGCAGACAATATGAAAACAATCAGCTTAATGAATGAGATGAGAAATGAATGAATAAGTTGCAGCAAAATGCTGAGGCTCTAGCTGGATGAGGGAAAACTTCATTTTGTGGAAAGAAGACGGACCAGTTTCTTAGTCTCAAAAGTTAGACTTATATTAATTAATTATAAAAAGAACCCTTGAAAGACAAATGAACGCACACACATTTTTTAACTGTAAAACACATATTGGGAGAAAAAAGGTACATGGGTACAAATAAAACAAAGACTCAAACCACTTAAGCTAACTCGATTGGCAACAGTGGTTTAAATGATTTTTGGCAGAGGAGATAGATGTTAAGTTGGGGAATGGGCTGAAAGCTAGTGCCCCAGGAGTTTTAAGGTAACTTTGTGCTGTTTCTTTTTTCTTCTCCTTGACCAGCTGTAAAAAAAAAACCTCTGGTATTCTATCATACTCCTTCAATTCATTTCAATGCAAATTCAACAACAGCCTACTGAGTACTCTGCTAGGTGCCTGGGAGAATACAAAGGAGCTTGAACATGAGGAGATTAAAGTCTTGTGAATAAGTCAGAAATACATAAAACTAATTAAAATACAAAGGAAAATGCATTAGTGCAATAGAGGCATGATCAGGAAGAAGAAATTTTAAAAACAATTAATTTACAATTAAAAGTGTTTACAGACTGCTTTTCCTAGTTTTATGTCTCTTCTGAGTCAGTCTGGGATAAGTAGGACAGCTGTTATAGATGACATATCTATAATGAAGTGGATTTAATATTTTCTTTAAATAATAATAAAGCCAGTACTTCAGAGATCGAGGAATAGATGCATCATATTTACCTAGCTTAAGCAACCAATCAATAAATGGACAAGTTTAGCTTCCAAAGCTAAAAATGAATCTAATGGGGGATGAAAATGGGAAGGAATGTAGAGGCTACAGTTTTTTCCTTTGAAAGTGTGACTAAATAGGCAAATGAATGTATAATTTTCAGTACTTCCCTCTCTGAGGCTGCACAACTATTTCTTTTGCATTCCATCTCCTAGAGGGTGGTTCAGGAGAGGAAGAAGTACAGAAGTCTGAAGTCCTAGGATGCTGGCACTGCCCTTGGGGAAAGTTCAGATCTTGCATCACTTCTTGGGTATGCGCACATTTCCAGTTCCCACAGAGAAGCTGATCCCTGGCAAAAGGCAAATAGACACAGTCAGACTGAGTCACGACTTGAGAATCAGGGAAATTATTTTTTAAAGGAATAAAGGCCCTTAGTAGGATCAGATTTCTATACTAAACAGGAGGCAATGAAAAAATATATTTAAATCTGGATCACTTTTGAGGGAGTCTGTCCCAACATTTTCAGATTATTCTGCCATGACATAAATCAGTGTAGATTCATGTGGTGATTATCTTTATTGATTCTCCTTCACAAACATTGACTGATATCTTCCATTGCATTTTAACTCCACCTGCCAGCTCTGTAATGCCCTTTAAATGTGGTCCATAGGATAAACACATGACAGCGGTCATGTATTAAGTGAATGTTAAAGACCACAACAAATGTCACAAATCCTCTTTTCTTTTTTTCTGATTAAAAGTTTATTTGCTGGAAAGTCTTACAACAGGAAAATAAATTACTTTTGTTTATAATTTGTATGAGTCCTTTATATTGAAAAGAATGAAAATTAAATAATTAGTACCATCCTGAAAAGTTGAGGACATGATTTTATGGTATTATGCTTCATAAAACATTAGTACTATTTGAAAAGTCTTTAACCTTTCTTTGTTTCTTTAAATTTTTTCTTTCTTTTCTCTCAGCAGCTAACACAGGTACTTGATATAACACTTCCCTACTTAGATTGACATGGCCCGAGAGGGAAACTACTCTTTGTTTCCTTGTAACTAACAACCTGTATTGCCTCATACATACACGTGACTTAAGATAATAGTTTCTGCATCAACTAAATTTAGGTTTCTGGGAAAAAAAATTTAACAATTAGAAGAGTATTTCATGCTTCTTTCTTGTCCTCTTCCCATTTTGCTTTATTCTTACTTTTCCTCCTTTAATACTTCTTGCTATCCATATCCTTGAAGAAACAAATACCTACTTGGTTCAAGGAAAACAACTGCCTGCAGTGTATTATATGACTGTTTTCTCTCCCTATTCTCTCCCTCTCTCCCCACAGTATATATTTTGATGTGATCTTCATGGTATCAGAGATAATGTTAAGTAGGTGCTATTAGTCTGAAGTTAGGTACTTTTATTCTAGATCTTTCTCAGATTTTATTAATTTAATAAATATTTATTGAGTGCCCATCATTGCCAAGCAGTGGGGATCACTATGGATAATACAAACAGGCATGGAGATTATAGCCTTGTGGGTAAAACAGGCGTTCATTAATAATCTCACAAGGAAATGACCAAATACAAATGCAGTTGTAATAGAGAGATGCATGAGGCTGTGAAGGCCTACGATAGAGAGATTTGACTTAAGGAGTTCAGGACAGGCCTCCTCCAGGAGGTAACACCTAACTGCAATCAGAAGCATGAGTAGGCAGACGATGAGGGGAGGAAGATCCGTCCATAGGTAGAGGGAGCAATGTGAGCATGAACCCTGTGGTGGGAAGGTGAGTAGCTAGTATGAAGGACTGAAAGGATTTAAGTTTGTCTTTAAGAGGGAAGCTGAAGGGGTGGGGTAGGTAGGGACCAGGGGTATATTAAGGAATGTTGGCTTGTTTTGTGTTGCTTTTTATAAGAGTAGTGGGAAACCACTGAAAAGTTTTAAATAGGATGCCATAAATCTGTATTTTGAAAAGATTCTTCTGACTATAGCAAGAATAATGGTTTATACGGGGCCATAGTAGATGAATTTAGGAAGCTGTTGTAATCTAGGTGAGAAGTAATAGTAGGTTAATTTAGGGGAAATGGCAAGAAGTAGATAGATTAATTAATACATAGAAAGAAAAATCAGCAAGATCCATGGTTTGTTTATTGAATGGTAAGAGAGGGGGATGACTGAGGTTTGGGGCTTGAATAGCTGAATGGACGTGGTGCCCTTTATTAGGTTAAGGAACACTGGAATGAGACCAGATTTTAAAGAAAAGACCATGGGACTAGGTTTTATACATTTTGAATTTGAGATCAACACAAAATGTCGAATTGAATATATGACTATGTTGCTCAGTGGAGACAAGGTCTGAACTGGAGGTATAAGTCGATATGGTAACTGGGAATGATGATGTGCATAGTGAGAATTTGGGGAGTGGGTGCTAAGGACCCAGCTTTGAAAAACTCCCATTTCGACTACATAGAGAAGGCGTGATCAGAGAGGTTAGAGGAAACCAGAGTTTTTATTTTTTATTTTTTAAAAGAGACTTTAATAATGGCATTAGGAATCATCATTTTTGTTTTTATTTTAGAATGCTACCTTATTTTAAAAGATCATTGATTCCAGCACTTGTCTGTTAAAAATAATCTTCATCTGACCTTTCTAGACATATCTTTGTCTCTTCAACAAGAAACAGTTGTGTACATGTCAGGTGTATCTTTGACTTTTACTACTTAGAAGGGAGGTAGTTTTTGCCACAGGAAGTGTTTCATCGGGAAGCAGATGTGCTCCAGTGATAGGAGATGGGAAAGGGATGTTTTGTTATTAATTAGCTTTGTATAAAGAAAGACTTTATATTTTTGAAAGATGTCGTCTTCTAGTTAAGAGAAGTGACTCTATTTTTAAAGCTTTCCATGAATTGATCTAAGAAGGTATGTACTTTCTTATTCTAGTAACAGAACTCCAGAACTCTGTTTATTGTAGTATATGTCGTGTCTTCTATTACAAAAGGGCATGTGGGATATATAGAATAGAATTTCAGTGTAGAAAAGGTATGTCTTAAGATAGGAAGTGATGGCAGGCTATTTGTACACTGAGAAAGCTCAAGTTTTGCCTTTTCGTCTCTGCTTGCTTCCCTTAGTTGAAGTAAATCTGAAAGGACATTTTAATGAGAAAATGATAGCCTATTTTAAACTTTAAATAAGAAAGAATTTTAGCATTTAAGTAACAGTACAATAACTGGACTTAATGTCACACTTACGCTCCTTAAGTTTAAAATTTTCAACTGTGTTCTTGGGAAGACTAATTTGGAAAATGTTAATTTAAGAAGGTTATAGAATCCTGAACTGGGAATTGGGATACACATGGTTTTGTTTGTTTGTTTTGCTGTTAACTGAGTAACTATAGACAAATCTCTTTGCCCTGGCCTTGTCTGATTATATGACAGAGTTGGTTAAGTTGATCTCTGATGACTTTTCTAGGTCCCTGTTCTCTAATTCAGATTCTTTGAGTTAATGTTAAGGCTTTTATTTTGGCTGTTTGTAGATTTTCTATATATATATTTATATGAAGTTTTATATATATTCTGTTTTCAAAAGGAGCAAAATACACATGCTAATTGTAAAATTACATATATTAGAGAAATTAATATAAAAATAAAATCTCAATAGATTTTATTGTTAAAAAAGAAAATGACTAAAAAAATAGCAACGAAGGAGACAAGAATATATGATGGGGAAAAGACAGTCTCTTCAACAAGTGGTGCTGGGAAAACTGGACAGCAACATGCAAAAGAATGAAATTGAACCACTTTCTTACACCAAACACAAAAATAAACTCAAAATGGATTAAAGACCAAAATGTGACGGCTGAAGCCATAAAACTCCTAGAGGAAAAAAAAAAAACACAGGCACTAATCTTTTGGACATCAACCTTAGCAACATCTTTCTAGATATTTCTTCTCAGACAAGGGAAACAAAGGCAAAAATAAACTATTGAGACTACTCCAAAATAAAAAGCTTTTGCACAACAAAGACAGCAACAACAACAACAACAAAAACCATGAACAAAATGACAGTGCAACCTACTGAATGGGAGAAGATATTTGCAAATGATATATATATATATATCTCCATCCAATAAGGGGTTAATATTCCCAAATGTATAAAGAACTTATACAACTCAACGCCCAAACCCACAAATAATCCTTTTTTTACCCACAAATAATCCTATTAAAATGGGCATAGGACCTGAATAGACATTTTTCCAAAGAAAAAATGCAGCTGACCAAAAGACACATGAAAAGATGCTCAACACCACCCGTCATCAGGGAAATGCAAATCAAAACCACAATGAGCTAATCACCTTACACCTGTCAGAATGGCTAGACTCAAAAACATAAGAAATAATGAGTGTTGGTGAGGATGTGGAGAAAAAGGAACCCTTGTGCACTATTAGTGGGAATGCAAATTGGGGCAGCCAGTGCGGAAAACGGTATGAAGGTTCCTCAAAAAATTAAAAACAGAAATACCATATGATCCAGTAATTCACTACTGAGTAGCTACATAAAGAAAATGAAAATACTAATTTGAAAAGATATATGCACTGTGTTTATTACAGCATTATTTACGACAGCCAAGAATTGGAAGCAACCTAAGTATCCACTGATAGATGAATGGATAAAGAAGTCATATATATAAAGGAGTATTACTCAGTCATAAGAAAGAATGGATAAAGATGAATAATAGATGAATGGATAAAGAAGTCATATATATACATATACATATATATGTCATATATATACATATATATATGTATATATAAAGGAATATTACTCAGTCATAAGAAAGAATGAGAAATTGCCACATGCAACAACATTGATGGACCTAGAGGGTATTATGCCAACTTAAAGTCAAAGAAAGATAAATACCTTACAATTGCACTTATATGTGGAATTTAAGAAACAAATGAACAAAAAAAAGACAAAAACCAGATTCTCAAATACAGAGAACAGTTGTGGAGAGGAATGGGGGATTCATGAAATAGATAAAGGAGATTAAGAGTACACTTACTGTGATGAGCACTGAGTAATGTATAGAATTGTTGAGATATTACACACATGAAACTCATATAGCACTGTGTGTTAATTATACTTCAATTAAAAAAAGAGCCACTTCTCTGCTGCTATTCTGCTTTCCAGTGGTAACGTCTCCTAGATTTTTACCTCCTTTTTACAGTTGACCGTTGAACAATGCAGAGGTTAGGGACACCGACCCGTGTAGTCAGAAATCCACATGTAATTTTTGACTCCCCCCAAACTTAACTAGTAATAGCCTACTGTTGAGCAGAAGCCTTACTGATAACATATTTTGTGTATGTGTTATATTCAGTATTCTTATAATGAAAAATAAGCTAGAGAAAATAAAATGTTATTAAGAAAATCACAAGGAAGAGAAAATACATATACAGTACTGTACTGTATTTATATTAATCCCCTGCCATGTATAAGTGGACCTGTGTGGTTGTTCACTGGTCAGTTGTATATGGAGGGGAGAGGAAATACAGTTGGTTCTGTTACCATGCTTGTTTTCAAAACCAGAACTTGTACCATGTGCTTGATGTTAAGGAACAATTTGAACATTGCGTGGATTTTGTGTTTGCTTATGCCATTCATCTGAGAAACACTAGCTGAACACAGAAAACTGTATCCACTTAAACTGTATAGTATAGGAAATACTTAGAAAGCATACATGTCAACTGGCTAGTGGCTACCTCAGTTCTCCACTGTGTTATGAGCCATGTCCATCTACTCAGAATACTGCGGCTCTCTTTCAGATTTCAGATAACCCTCCTTCCACTACTTCATGAAAAAGCAGAAGCTGCAACCCGTCTGATGCCCACTTCCACAGGCAAACTTAAAATTTTTTTCAAACTAACCTGCCATATTTATTTTAGCACATAGGTGTTTCTTAACCATTTAACATGTGTAAGATGGTCTATAGTTTGTATTAGCTTTCTATTCTTCTTACGTGTCTTGTTGTTGTTCCTGAGTCTGGCTCCCTAACCCCAACTTCCCCATAAGCCCTGTAGTTTTATTGTGCAATTTTGTATAGTGTGGTGATTTTTCGGAATGCATGTCACATGTTAGTAGAATTGACTATAATAATAGAATCTCAAGATCAAGAGAATCTCGGAAGTTGATTCTATCTTTAAGCTTTAGACTTGGTAAAAATCCTCTTACTAAAACACCTTGTATACTTTTCCCTTCCTAATGTAAGCGTTTCCTGATCAACAGGCAGTTCCAAGAGGATAGGGACAGGGTCTGCCCTGTTCTTTTTTTTTTTTTCCTTCTTTCTTTAATTTGTTTTGACCTTTTTAATTTAAACTCAGCTAGCCAACATATAGCACATCATTAGTTTCAGATGTAGTGTTCAATGATTCATCAGTTGCATATAGCACCCAGTGCTCTTTTTGTTCCTACAATCCTAATACAGTGCCTGATACATGGTAGGTGCTCAATTACAATTTGAAATATTATTCTATGCAGATGTAAGTACTTGCATATTCATTTAGATAATTCACCTGTTTCTTTTGACTTAGCAACCAGAGTGATTCCTGAAGCTGTGCTTTAAATATTACATATTATTATTGTGAAAATTTTTAAAGTAGTTGATTGAAACTTGAGGTAGAAATGTTCGTGTACTGACACTTCAATCTGCAGCCAATATTTATAGTAGGATTTAGAGTGAATGTGGTAATTCAGTGGTACTGCTGTCATTGTTTCTAATTTCAAGAAACTGTAAATCCTGTGAATACTTTCTTAAAAATTCATGAATTCATTATATATAGTTTGAGAAATTCAGAAAACGTAGAGTGGCAAGTTATTGTCTTAAATTCAGATAAAAGATAAAACTTGGAGAAATAACATAAATGATCTCAGTCTTTCATAGCGATGAGATAATTGAAGCACTTGACTCAAACTTTAGCAGCTATGAGAGAGACGAGTCTTCTCCTTTAGCTATTCTTAGAGACTGTCACTTCCTTGGTCTATTATTCTTTTGCTTTCTGGTTTCTCTTGAATCTTTTTCTGTGTTATTTAGTATTTTCCAGTTCCATATTCCTTAAATAAAGACGTTTATGGTAAGAAGATCTGTGGTACTTCCTCAAAAGAATTGAGTTGATGAGTTTAGAAACTATGATAATTATTTTTGCCTTACCTATTTAGTGTATAAAAGATTTTTCTTGTTTTAACATTAGTCTCTGAACTTCGCAATGTTGGTTACAGGGCTCAAATTCTCCCACTGTGCAACTTTTCTCAAACTTATAGTCTGTTTTTTCAAAAAAATTTTATTTGCAAGAGAGAGAGAGATGTGGGGGGGGAGGAAGAAAGAGCATACTAATCGGGGTGGGGAGGGGCAGAGGGAGAGGGAGAAGCAGACTCCCAGCTGAGCAGGGAGCCCAACACTGTGCGGGGCTTGATCCCAGGACCCCAGGATCACGACCTGAGCTGAAAGCAGACGCTTAATATTAAACTGAGCCACCCAGGCGCCCCCTCAAAATTATAGTCTTAATTTAATTTTCCATTGAGGTATTTTAATAGGGGATGATCTTGATTAACCTCCCTCTCCCATAAAACCTATGGAACTAGATAATTCTTTATATTAGTCAAAAGATACTCTGAAATGCTCTCTATCTGTATTATAGACCCAAACAAAATAATTGCAGAGTTAAAAATTTTACTTGTATAATATTTTATTTTGATGTAATTTCAAACCTATAGAAAATTTGCTGGAATGCAAGAAACTCCCATATACCCTTTACCTACATTCAGTAATTGTGTACATTTTGCCCCATTTGCTTTATCATATTTTATCTACTTTCCTATGCGTAGTTTTTTCTTGAATCATTTGAGAATAAGTTGGAAACATCATATCCCTATGTCCCTAATTAGTTCTGTGTGAATGTCCTAAGAATAAGAACATTCTCTTTTGTAATCTTAGGAAAATTTATCAAAATCAGGAAATTTAATGTTGAGATGATTCTGTTATCTAATCCATAATCCATGTTCTAGTTTTGTCAGTTGTCCCAATAATATCCTTTATAGCTATTTTTTTTCTCAGTTCAGGATCTAATCCAAAATCATGCATTGCTTTTAATAGTCTCTTTTTAGTCCCCTTCGAATTACAACAGTTTCATAGCTTTTCTTGACCTTGACATTTTTGAAGCAAGGACAATTATTTTGTAGAATTTTAATTTGAGGTTATCTGATATTTCTTATGGTTAGATTAGATTTAGGTTGTGTAGTTTTGCAGAATAATACACAAGTATGTATCCTTCACAGTTCAACATATTGGGGGGCACATGGTGTTAGTTCTAATATTAGTATATATTTATATATTCATTCATCCATCCATCCATTTATTCTCTTCGATGTGTTTACGCCTTTCTTCAAGCCTAAACTACACAGAAAGTAGTTTCAGAATCAGTAACCTGTAACACTGGCTAAGCAAACCTATTAACTAAAAGTTCAGTATTGCTTACAATTTTTAAGGTAAAATTTAATTATGGAAAAATGCATAAATCTTTTTTAAAAAATAATTTATTTTAAGGGGGAGACAGAGCCTGCATGTGTACAAGTGGGAGGAGGGGCAGAGGCAGAGGGAGGGAGAGAATTTCAAGCGGACTCCATACTGAGTATGGAGCCCGATGTGGGCTCGATCTCACAACCCTGAGATCATGACCTGAGCCAAAATCAAGAGTCAGATGCTTAACCAACTGAGCCACCAGGTGCCCCCCAAAATGCATAAATCTTAAGTGAATACTTGGATGGGTTTTTATAATTTTATAAACCCATATTCCTATCTCTATCAAGACTTAGAAAGTTTTCATCACCCCAAAAAGCTTCCTGGTGCTCCTTTCCTGTTAATAGTATCCTCCACCACTGACCACTGCTTTTTCAACTTTTTTTCCATTATAGATTAATTTATCCTGTTTTATAACTCTATAGAAATGGAATCTTACAGTATGTACTCTTTTGTGTCCAGTTCCTTTTGGTATCATAATATCTGGGATCTTCATCTACATTGTTTTTTGTTGTTGTTGTTAATAGTTCATTCTTTTTCTGGCCGAGTAGTAAGTACATCATTGTATGAAAATACCACAGTTTGTTTATCCATTCTACTGTGATGGGCATTTGGGTTGTTTCCAGTTTGTGGCTTTCTAAATAAAGCTGCTGTGAACATTGAAATACAAGTATGTATATTTTCATTTCTCTTGAGTAAATGCCTGTGAGTGGAACTACAGGGTCATAGGGTAGATGTAGGTTTACCTTTATAAAGAAAATGTCAAATTTGCCTCATAGTAATTGAACCATTTTATGTTCCTATTACCAGTTATGAGTTTTCTTGTTGCTCCACATCTTCACCAACACCTGTGTTCTGAGCCCTTTAAATGTTAGCCATGCTATTGGGTGTGATATCTCATTATAGCTTTAATTTGTATTTCTCTAATTACTAATGAGGTTGAGTGCTTTTTCATATGCTTATTGACCATTTATATAGCTTTCTTTGTGAAGGGTTTGTTCAACTCTTTTTGACTATTTTTTTTGACTATTTTAAATATTTGGTTTCTTTTTTTACTCATTAGCTGTAGTTCTTTATATATTGTCGTCAGATTGTGAGATGTTTGTATTGCGAATATTTTCTCCCATTTTATGACTTGCTTACTGATTTTCTTAATATGTCTTGTACTAACAGAAGCTTTTGATTTTTGTGCATTTATATTTATTCATGTTTTCCTATCACAGTTACTGCTTTTTTATGTTCTAAGAAATCTTTGTCTTCCCTCAGTTTGCAAATATGTTCTCCTATGGTTTATTTTTTAAGCTTTACAGTTTAACATGTTACCTTTAGGTTTATTTTCATCACAGATTAAATTTTGTAGATGGTGTGATATGCCATTAATAGAGATTAGAGCTCAATGTTTATTGTTTCTCTCTGTGCAAAGTCAGATTTCTGAGGTTTTTTTTGTTTGTTTTGAGGTTTTTTTTTGTTTTTGCTTTTTTTTTTATAACGAGAAAATTTTACATCTGTAAGACACTCTACTTTGATATGTTTTTGGGAAAGCCAAGTACTTCAACATTTCTTTAATACAGACATATAAATTTCAAGCCTATATAAACAAACAAAAATGGGATTATTGTCTTATGATAATGGAAATAACTAGAATATTTTAATATGTTTAAAAGAATAGATAAGGTACTAAATTTCCTATTTCTGCAGTAGCAGGACTTAGTGTGAGAACGGTTTTTCATTGGACACGTTCTGCAACTACATGAATAGGTTTTTAGTTTTCCAGATAAAATTATTTTTTCTACAACTTGCAGAGTGATTTGATTACCACGTTATATCTCTTTTATTGGTGGCCTAAAGTCTGTCAGGCTTTCCATTTGAAACCCCTGTTTTCAGGAGTTTATGAGCAGACATTTGAAAAAAAAATTAACCAGCCAAAAACTTGGCATTCATAATCTTGGTTCACTATAAGGTACTTGCTTTAACAAAATTTTGAATAGTCAGCTCTTTTTTTAAAGTTGTAAGCAGCACAAAGAAGAGTAAAGGAATTTCTTTGTTTAAACAGATAGGGAATATATTTCCAGACAACTTATCCCAACTAGATTTATAAAGCAAACTTTCCCCTTCTAGAAATCATCTAAATATGTATGTTCCTGTGTTCCGGTTCCCACAAGATATTGCCTCAAGACTTTGCTTTTCCTTTGCTGTAGTTCATAGCAAATATCTTCTGTCCCTGTTCTCTTTTCTGTCCATTTATGCTTTTAAAATTCTCCCTAGTATATTTTATTTTTTAAAATGGCTTTAAATTTTGGCATTCTTTTGCTCATTTTTCCTCCTCCTTGTAGTGCCTCCTTGAACAAAACAGTATATGACTTTACCTATTGGTTGAAAAACAGCATTAGTTTTGAAAGAAGTTGTGGTATAAATAGCAGTGATTCTCTTGAAATTAAATTTCTGAAATATAGACTTTAAAAACTATTCTGAAGAGTTGTCACTTAAAGGGCAGGCTTTTAGGCAAGTTTTCTTTCTTCTTCCGTAAAGTGTGCATGTCAGCTTGAGTACTTTCACAATCTGTTTTTAACCTACTATCATTTGCATGGTGAACACTTAACTGCTATTGGTCCATAAAGGTGTTTGTGGGTTTTTTGTCGCTTTTATTTCACTTCTTATTTTCTTTAAAATCATTTCCTGAAAACTTAGTACAGAAATGTAACCTACAGCAGGAAGAAAGATGATCTTCTGGAAATCTTTACTTTTGCTGCACTCTGAAGATATTTGCTTCAGGCAAGAGATTTTTGGGTGCTGCTGAAATTTCGGAGATCTGGGAAAATGGGGTAATAACATGACACCAGCTCTTAAGCAGCAACATCTGCTGTGGTTCAAAGCCACACAAAGAAAGCTGCTTAAGCAGTTGAATATTTTGGACTGCACGGACAAGTGTGGTTCGACTGCAAAGACTGCAGAGTAGAGGAAACTTAAAGTTTTAGAGAAGTTGTTAAAAAATGGAGTCGTGGAAGATGAGCATCTTTAAGAGACAGACATCACCTTGTCCTCCAAGCTATCGAAGATCTTTGTCAGAACCTGCATATGCAAATTCGGAGATAGGAACAAGCTTAAAGAGCTATCCATGGCGTGGTCCAGTGAGAAGCAAGAAGAAGAAAAATGAACGTGCAGTTTCCAATCTAGGAAAGCCACTGGGTGCTTATCGGTGGCAAACACATCCCAGCTTTAGGTGGAAAGGGGGCAAAAGGGAGAGCTTGGAGACTAATAAAGAAGACTTGGATGAACCGCAACAAAAGGTCCTGCCAAAGATGGTTGGCAGTAATGCTTCTTCCTCTGCTAACGAGGTCCATGGAACATCAACAGAGAAGCTGAACTTGGTCAACACCCGGTCACTTCGGGTTCCATTCACCAGATCTATTTCAGAGCCAGAACCCCGCTGCAATATCAGATTTGTTAGACCGTGGTCAACTTCAGGGAGGTCAGAGGAGTCTGAGCAGCAGGGATATTTCATCCGTGGCATTTTCTCTACTCTTTCCAGTGGCTTCTCCAGGATGCTGAGTCTAAAAGGAGAATCAACCAATGAGCCAGTAAGAGAAGGTATATTGTGATGAATAAGGGGAGAAAAAAGGGATGGCTCAATTTCAATTACTATTGGAATTTTAATTATTTGTGTTTTCAATAAGATAAACCATTCTGTTTGCTCATTATAAAACAAATTTATTTAATTTGTATAATTTTTAACGAGTGATAAACACTACTTCAGAAATCCTCTTTCAATGAATGGTAGTAAATAATAGTAAGAATAGATTTGGTTAAATATAAGGAATTTTTATATCATATGCTATACTCTTGAATTCTACTTTGGAGCCTGTGTAAAAGGGTTTGTTTTGCTTTGTTTTTTAACCCTTATTTATCTCCACTGATACACTTTTGCAAGTTAAATGAGATTTAGAGGAAAAATAATCAATTTCTTCATGAGAAAGTTGAGAATTAAACAGAATTTGTATTATTACCTTTTCATAAGAACTAACAAACATTGTTAGAACTATTTAGAACAGAATTGTATTGATAGCTTTTAATTGGTTGGAATTTGATTTGCTTATGTCATAAAAATACACAATTTGAATATGGAAGCAAGAGATGCAAATCTTGAGTTTGTTCAGATGACAGTATAGAAGCTGGTGCTTGATTCATTTCAGACAAAAGAATCATCTGTTTTTTTTAAACCTCATTTAGGACTTGTTTAAAATTTAAAAATGTTTTATATTGATGCTAGCATTATTAAATCCAAAAAAAGAACTCTTAAAGTTTTATGTGATTGCCTTGGAAATGATTGACCTTATCTGCTGAACTATTTCAGTTATGTGTTACGACCCATGTTTGTTTGTTTGTTGTTTTTGGAAACCTCAGCACTGAAACTCTGATAATATCTCCATTCAGTTGAGGTCATTTTTGGACAAGCTCTTGCTATTAGAATACTTTAGCTTATCTTTACTGTAAGGTTGACCACATCACGAAAATTTAAACTCTTTAGAAAATTATGAGGGAGTTGTTGAAGAGTTTTGTTGTTGGAGTATAGTTTTGTTTCTTTTAAAATGAAGAATGCGAAAGAGTGACATATCACTGAAAAGTATATGTGTGTTAGTAATTCAGTATTCCTCGTAAATCTTGTCCTCCCTAGATTTTCTTTTGCTCAGTAAGTTTTAATACTATTAAATTTATCCATTTACTTCTTACCCTTGGGTTATAAATAATTACCAAGAGTAAAATATTTTTGATGTACCTGTGTTAACATTCTGTTGAAATTTTTGGAAGACCAGGTTGTTGGATTTCCTTGGATGTGTGCTTCCTTGTCAGGTGATGACAGGATGATGTAAAGGAGTGTTAAAGGAAATTAAGAGTTTGAAATAAATTCTTAGGATCAGTGTCTTTCAATAGTTAATATGTGTGCATTTGATAAAAGAAAGCTATAGGGTGTTGGGGGTTTAGGGTGGGGTTGTGTGTGTGTGTGTGTGTGTGTGTGTGTGTGTGTGCGTAAAGATTTAGGGCTTTCGTAGTTAACTTTCAGTTTCTAGTAAATTTGCCAAGCTGTTGACTGCCTAGTATGTGTGATGTGCTCAAAGATTGTGTCCCTTACTTTTTATACATTTATGGTTTACTTAAGGAGATACAAAATATTCTGTATTTATTATATTCCTAATATATTTCCTAATATTCTTTATCGCTTATAATCATAGAATAATCATACATGTGGAAGCATAAACAGTTTAAGGTGCTATTAAAAGTGATTTCAAGTCCAATAATTAAAGAACAGTACACAGTATTTTTTCCAGTCAGATCAGTAATTTTTATTAAACAAATACTGTGATATCCCCTAAGCGCTTCACCAATGAAGATTCAAGCTCTTAAAACTGAAATGTGCTATTTAATACAAAGATTGGAGCTCATTGTTATCTGGAGATCTTTTCTCTTTGGGCAATAGCTTGTATTCAGCAGAGAGTCCAGGTCCGTGGTTTTCTAACCTCCTGCAGGTATGAACCTTTCTGCATTTCTTTTTTTTTTTTTTAAATAATAATTTTTATTATGTTACGTTAGTCACCATACAGTATATCCTTAGTTTTTGATGTAATGTTCCATGATTCATTATTTGCGTATAACACCCAGTGCACCATGCAATATGTGCCCTTCTTAATGCCCATCACCGGTCTATCCCAGTCCCCCACCCCTCTCCACTCTGAAGCCCTCAGTTTGTTTCCCAGAGTCCATAGTCTCTAATGGTTCCTTCCCTCTTCTGTTTACCCCCCCCCGTCATTCTTCCCTTCCTTCTCCTACCGATCTTCCTGCTATTTCTTATGTTCCACAAATGAGTGAAACCATATGATAATTGTCTCTCTCTGCTTGACTTATTTCACTTAGCATAATCTCCTCCAGTCCCGTCCATGTTGCTGCAAATGTTGGGTAATCGTTCTTTCTGATGGCTGAGTATATATGGACCATTGTATATATGGACCACATCTTCTTAATCCAGTCATCTGTTGAAGGGCATCTCGGCTCCTTCCACAATTTAGCTATTGTGGACAATGCTGCTATGAACATTGGGGTGCATATGGCCCTTCTCTTCACTACATCTGTATCTTTGGGGTAAATACCCAGTAGTGCAATTGCTGGATCACAGGGTAGCTCTATTTTTAACTTTATTGCGGGACCTCCACACTGTTTTCCATAGTGGCTATACCAAGTTGCATTCCCACCAACGGTGTAAGAGGGATCCCCTCTCTCCACATACTCTCCAACATTTGTTGTTTCTTGCCTTGCCTTGTCAATTTTTGCCATTCCAACTGGCGTAAGGTGGTATCTCAATGTGGTTTTGATTTGAATTTCCCTGATGGCTAATGATTTTGAACATTTTTTCATGTGTCTGTTAGCCATTTGTATGTCTTCATTGGAAAAGTGTCTGTTCATATCTTCTGCCCATTTTTTGATTTGATTATTTGTTTCCCGTGTATTGAGTTTGAGAAGTCTGCATTTCTCCTTCCCCACAAGAGAAGGAATACTTAGCATTTGTTCAATATATATTAGATCTTGTTTCTGTTAAGAAAATGAACTTATATTGATAGAGTTTTTTTTTAAAAATGAGGAGAAAGAGGATACCTGATTGTTGAGTGTTATAATTAACAAATGTAAGTATGTAGAAATGTTTTAGTCTTAAATTCTGTGCACCTACACTTGTTCTGAGCATGTGTATGTTCCTGAGCATAAGCAGGTTTCTTGTGCCATTGCTGACCATAATTACCCTCATGCTTAAAGCAGTGTAATATATCATGCTCAGGGTCCCTAACCAATTTAAGAGGGAGAAGCTCAAAGGCTTCACTATTCATGTTCAACCCTCCAGTTGTGCAATATATATTCCTTTATCTGATGTAGATCAGATATTATATAGGTCAAATGATACAATATAAAAAATATAACTTGTACCTTTTATGGCTAAAAGTAATTCCAGCTTCTTTGGGCCCATGTCTAAGCACTGAGTCAACATGTTTGCAGTAGTGGAAATAAATTGAAACACCCAGGAAGAGAGGAGTAACCATAAGCCCATCATAGCATATCAAATCAACAAAATATCATAGGGCCTACTAGTTGCCACTTACTATGTGAAACTTAGAAAAAATGTGTAAACATGCATGGAATGTAAACTCTAAATTACTAGGAGGCAGTTTCATTCCTAAATTATTTTTCTTCCTCTGTCAGTAGGTAGGGATAGAAATGAAAGCTTGAAAGAAAGAAAGAAAGAAAGAAAGAAAGAAAGAAAGAAAGAAAGAAAGAAAGAAAGAAAAGGAAAGGAAATTAAATATACCCCATGTAGTTCTCTTTCTGATTATAGTTTATGTCTGGTTAAGCTGACATTATTTATAATGTCATAGTAATAATATTCTCTCCCCAGTGTTAATTATGTTTTTAAAGACCCCTCACTTGGGAATTAGAAGACTATTTTTTTCTAGATAGTTTTCTTTCAATATGCTTATTCAATTTTTAACCAGTTTTTCATTAAAAAATCCTATTGGAAAGGACCTCATACCTAAATTCATCAACTGTTTATTGTGTTCCTAAGACACTAGTTCTGGGAATATAGCACATTATTTTATTAAGTAACTAGTAGCTTCCTCATTTATTCTAGGAAATCATTAACCAAATTAGAAAAAATAAAAGTACTGTAAGTTCATAAGATGTGCATCTAATAAATAGTGGTAAGGATTAGTTAGTATAAGAACTTATATAGTGCCTCAGATCTCTATAATTGGGCCTTCTTTTTAACTCTTCATTATAAATTAAAAGAGATGTCTGCAAAGTACAGAGAAATATGTTCCTTTCTGCCATTTCTCATAAGAATCACTGCATTTCAGGGATGCCTGGGTCTCTCAGTCAGTTAAGCGTCTGCTTTTGGCTCAGGGCATGATCCCAGGGTCATGGGATAGAGTTCTGCATCTGGCTCCTTGCTCAGCGGGAAGCCTGCTTCTCCCTCTGCCTGCCTCTTTCCCTGCTGTGTGCTCACTCTCTCTTTCTCTCTCTGAAAAATAAATAAATAAAATATTTTAACCTTGCTAGGATATTAGCTATTAATATTTGCTATTAATATTAGCTATTTATATCTGCAGTATTAAAATTTGCATATTATATATTAATATGTACCAAATTATTCTTTTCTGCATGACTTCAGCATATGTTTAAAATATTCTGAGTGTCTCTATATTTAAAAATGTTTCCTGGAATTTCTCTTATTTCACAGATTTTTCTATTTCTGTAAGCAATAAGATTTTTCCCCTGCAAAATCAAACTTTTCTCCAATTATAAAAGCAAAAAATCACTGTATAAATTTTTTCAGAAAAAATATAAGGAAGACCATTAAAACAGGTCATAATCCTTAGTAACAAAGTAAGGATTTTAATTTTAATTAAGTAATTAAAATTTCTAATTTTATTTTCGGGTACCAAACAGGTCGATGATAGTTATATAATATACTGCTTAGTCCTTATGTTGGAGTTAGATCAAGGTTAAATTTGGCTCTTCTTCCTTTTAGCTGTGAAGTAGACATAACCTAATTCTGTTTTCTTTATAAAAAAAAGAGCTGTCCCCAAGTGTCCTTCAGCAGATGAATGGATGAAGAAAATGTGGTATATATATCCAATGGAATATTACTCAGCCATAAAGAGAATGAAATCTTGCATGTGCAGCAACATGGATGGAGCTAGACAGTATAATGCTAAGTAAAATAATTCAGAGAAAGACAAATACCATATGATTTCACTCATATGTGGAATTTAAGAAACAAACGAGGAAAGGGGGAAAAAAGGAGAGAGAGACAAATCAAGAAACAGACTCTTAACTATTGAGAACAAACTGGTGATTACCAAAGGGGAGGTGGGGGTGGGGGTGGGGGAATGGGTGAAATAGGTGATGGGGATTAAAGAGTATACTTAATCATGATGAGCACTGAGTAATGTATAGAATTGTTGAATCACTGTATTTTACAGCTGAAACTAATATAACATTGCATGTTAACTATACTGGAATAAAAATTAAAAGCTTAACAAAAGAAAATAGAGCTGTCATATAGATGCTATGGAGTTGTAACAAGGATTAAATGAGATAGTATGTGTCAAGTGCTTTGCGAAACTAATAGTGGGACCCCAATTTTTAGGGGCACCTGGATGACTCAGTCGGTTAAGCGTCTGACTTTGGCTCAGATCATGATCTCAGGATCCTGAGATTGAGCCCTGGCTCAGCAGGGAGTCTGCTTGTCCCTCTCTCTCTGCCCCTCACCCGTTCATCCTCGCTATCTCTCTCTCTCTCTCAAATAAATAAACAAAATCCTTAAAAAAATAGTATAACGTAAAAATAAAACCATCTGTTCATGAGGATATCCTGGAATCTTCTTGGAGTGGACTTAAGAAATGTTTCAATCTTAACTGTACATTTATAAATAATTTTTTTCAAGATTTATTTATTTGAGACAGCAAAATAGCAGGTGGGAAGGGAGAGAGAAAAATCTCAAGCAGACTCCCTGTTGAGCATGGAGTCCGAGGTGGGGCTCAATCTCATGACCTGGAGATCATGACTGTAGCTGAAATCAAGTCAGACGAGACTGAGCCACTGGATGCCCCATTTATTTATTTATTTATTTATTTATTTATTTATTTATTTATTTTCTTTCTCTTTCTTTCTTTCTTTCTTTCTCCTTTTCTCTTTCTCTTTCTCTTTCTTTTTTAAGATTTTATTTCTAAGTAAGACTTGAACTCACAACCACGAGATCAAGAGTTGCATACTCTGGGGCGCCTGAGTGGCGCAGTCGTTAAGCGCCTGCCTTCCGCTCAGGGCGTGATCCCAGCGTTCTGGAATCGAGCCCCACATCAGGCTCCTCCACTAGGAGCCTGCTTCTTCCTCTCCCACTCCCCCTGCTTGTGTTCCCTCTCTCGCTGGCTGTCTCTGTCAAATAAATAAAATCTTAAAAAAAAAAAAAAAAAGTTGCATACTCTACCGAGTAAGCCAGCCAGGCACCCCTAAAATCATTTCTTAAGATAGCCAGTTTTGTCTAAGTGATATTTTCTAAATGTGTTCTTAAATTCTGGGAGTACTTAATTTTGGCTTCTTATTTACTAACTGCTTAGTCAGTGGAAGAACCATTGCTTTTTTTTTTTTTTTTTTTTTTACAATATGTAGACTTCCCACCCAAGAGCTCTGTGTGTGTATGTACACTTCCATTTGTTCCTGACTTCTGTAATTTTTCCATCAGGATTTTGAAAATGTTTTTAATAAAAGGAAATTATCTGTCACATATTTTATACTTGTGATTGAACTCTGTTTTTATTGCAGACTTTACAGTTAATTTTAAAGATGATAAAGTATGTTGATTTTTGTACTGAACTCTAGTTTATTACTGATTATTTATCTGATATTTAAAATCAGCATCCCTTATTTTAGAAGCAGAATATTTTACAGGAAAGAAGATCAGTCTTTGGGGACATGAAGACCTGTTTCCAAACTCTTTGTATGTCATCAATAATAGTACTACAATAAATATCAATAAAAAATATAGGCTCAGGTCATGATCTCATTTTTCTTATCAAAAAATATTACTAATTACTGTAGTACTACAAATAAGTAGGCAAATGGATGAGTTAATTCATTTAAAAATCAGACCCATTAATAACAATGGGTTGGAATGAAGAATGATAATTAAAACAATTAAAAATATTTTTAAATTCTGGCTCTGCCCCTTATTAGTAATGTGACCTTGGGCAAATTACTTTATCTCTCAGAGGCTCAGTTTCCTCATTTGTAAGATGAAGTAGTATATCCTTTGTAGGTTATTGGGAGGATTAAATGAAATGGGCTATGTTAAGTCTATAGCAGAGTGCTTGTCAAGTAGTAAGAGCTCAATGCAAGTTAATTCTCAGTGATGTATGGGAGCCAGCTTGCAGAAGCCTATTTATTAATGTGTATCTAGTCTTAATTACCATGTAGTGACATTGTATTGATATCTTCAAATTAACCATGGTGGGGCTATTAATACCTTAGAAATATTACAAATCAAAAGGTGGTGATGGTTGTGGGTCCTAGTGTTTCAGAAGTGGTAGCTATTAAATTTTTAGCCACATACCACTGGTAACACCTATTTTTATTTAAGTCTTTAGAGTTAATAACCAGTATTACAAAAAATATGATTTTGACTCTGGATTTAAATATACTTCCCACATTAAGAGATTTTATATTTAGTATTTTAGAGTATCAAAGTTGAATAGTGAGTTGTATTAAATTGGCATATATTGAGACGTATTTTTTTTATCATTCTTTTTCCTATTACTTTACTAGCATTGAAATGTCTGGGATAACCTATGTATGGTGGACAATTATTTTAAGGTGTTTTTGCTGAGGTATGCTAGCACTTTTGGTTAAGATCATTTTTTGTTTAAACAGTTTTGTTTTGGTAAATTACCTGAAAACTACGTTCCTACCTCTCAGATTACACAGTAATTTTTTTGGATCCTATTATCAAGTGCTTTTGAGATCAAAACTGTGTATTGCTTTTTTAGCCCATTGCATAAAATATAATCGTCTTCTAAATTTTAGAATGTAAATGACGCTTTAGAAATGATCTCTAGTGGGGGCGCCTGGGTAGTTCAGTCAGTTGAACATCTGGCTCTTGGTCTCAGCTCAGGACTTGATCACAGGGTAGTAAGTTCAGGCCCCGTGTTAGGCTCTGCGCTGGGCTTGGAGCCTACTGGGGGGGGGGGAGAAAAAAATTATCTCTAGTGAATTCATTCATGGTGCTTTTATTATTTAGCAATTTTACTTTGAAATGATTTAAATTTTTGCAGTCACTATTACTGATAACTTTTTCTGCTGCTTATTTCATTTTGGTACTTTATGTTTTTAAAATTATTTTCACCTGGAGTTTTAGTTTATGTGCTAAGTAAAATGACCTCCAATGTTAACAGAGTGAATAATTATTTTTGCCTCATACTTAAGTAAATCCAACTAACATAAAAATTCAAGCTAATTATTAGGTATAATTGATTTAAAAAAAATCTTACTTTTATTTTTAGTTTACTTCCCTCATTGAATTTGTACCAAAGGTTCCAGTGAAGCTATTCTTGAAAGTAAAATTTTCTTGTTCTTTTTGTCTCATGCTTAAATGATCAGATTTCACTCTTTCCATGTGGTTTTGCAATTTCTGAGCAATCTGACAAATAAAATGAAAAAAATATGTGCTCTATGTGCGAAGACTTTCCTTAACAAATAACTGGCTAGCTTGACTTTTTTTAGCCAAAACAAAGTTATTTAACTTATATTCACCAAGTCATTAAGTTGAGAAATAAATATATAAGAGAGCCCAATATCCTAAGTAATAAAATTTCTTAGCCAATTTATTTATTTATCTGAAATATCCTAGTCCATTTCCTAAAAAAGATTTTTTAGCCGTTATCCAATGTTCTGGCTTCCAGTATCTTTTTTCATGCTAAATTTCTGGAAATTTGAGTTGTTGAGCCTTTTATTACCAAACCCTGAGATAACCAGAAGACATTCTTTGTTGAGATACTAGGTTATTGAGATACAACATTTTTTGTTGAGAAACAAAGGAGCCAGTCCATTGTGGTCAATGGTAGTTAATGGTGACATCAACCACAGAGTAGTTTTTCTGGACTATGCCTAATAATCTTGAGTGCTGAGCCACCTCTAACCTAGGATAGAATTTATTTCTTCATAGGTAAGTAATCTGGTGGTTCACTTAGGGGCATGATGCCATAAACTTGTACCTGTCTCTCAGTGTTAGAGTTTGCTATTAATCTCAGTTTCCAAAATCAGAGATTCTAATGTTAGGGCCTAGCCTAAAAACCAGTAGAATTCTCAGTTAACCATTCTAAAACTTGCTTTGTCATCCAAGAAATATTTTTTGATGTGTGTCGCAACTAGATCATTTTTTTACTCCTCAGGCCTTTAAAAGTGAATAGTTCCTTGGTTTTCTGGTAAAGTCTTAAGAAGCAAAAAGCAAACAACAATAATAACAAAACAGAAAGGATTTGGTTTTGGTTTTAAATATTATGATTAATAATTTATTTCACTGGCTGAAACTTTATGGTGTGATTTATACCAAATAGTAGGTGTCTCTGGCATTTACCTTAGAGCAAAAATTTCTTAATGTAACTGGATATGGATCTTTAGTGCTGACTCCCCCCTTTTTCTTTCATCACTAGCAAACAAGGGTGATACAGAATGAACGTAGCCCATCATCCGTGTTCTCATAGTTTACAACATGGTGAGGAGGTGGATATGTAAAAGATAAATAACACAAATCATCTCTGACAGCATGTCATTTGAACTAGGTTTGGATTAATAAAAGTCCCCCAAGTTAAGGAAAGGAATTAGGGGTATTCTACACAGGGAACAATGTGAGTGTCAGGAGTGCAGTTAGGGAATGGTGAGAAGTTCACAAAGTAAAAAACGTAGAGCATGGGAATGTGAGTAGATGTGACTACAAAGGAAACTGAGTTAGTGTTTAAAGAGTTCTTTGCCGAATACCAAGCTAAGGCTTTTGGATTTCAAAGGTAACAGAAATTTTAAAGTAGGAGATAAGTTTCATTTTTTGGAGGACAATTTTACGTTAGCATGGGTGATGGACTGATGATGGAGAGATAAATTGTGTCAGAGTTTAAGTAAGACATAATAGAAGCCTAAATTAAAGAAGTGTCAAAAATAAATGGGGGTAGAAATTCTAGTAAAAAGGCATTTCTGAGGTGGATGGATAGAATTTCTAGAATAATGCAGAAGGCCAAATAGGGATCAGTAATAACAAGGTTTATAGATTTGGAAAATGGTAACATTTTTAACTGAATTTGAGAATAAAGAAGTAGAGCAAGTTCAAAGGGGGAGACAGTGAACATGTGTTTAGTAATTTCTATATGCTTGGTTTTTCAACCTCTGAGTATTTTATATGCATTTATCTGGTTTACTCCTCTGAATAATCCTGTGAGGTAGTTGGAAGGAATCTCCTTTTAAAAGTAGGAAATTAGAGAATCAGAAAGGTTTAGTTACTTCTCTAAGACTGCCCAACTAGTAAGTGGTAGGTCCCAGGTCTCTCTGACTTCAAGCCCCTGTTCTTACCTCTCCATTTTATGGCCTTCTGAGCATATGATGTCTGAGAAGTTTTCAGGAACCTGGGAGCATCTGCCCATTGAGCACTTAGGAATAATGGGGCAGCAGTTTAAGAGCAGAGGTCGGTTTCCATATGAAGATGTACATTTGGGAATCATGAGCACATGAATGCTGAAGCCACAGGAGTGGATAAAGTCACTCAGACAGGGCTTGTGGGGATAGTGAGAGTGTCAAGGCTAGCACCCTGACCTTGGCACATCTGGCCATCTTATTTGAGGCTAACCAGAGTCTATTAGCAGAGCCACTCAACTTTTATGATTATAGATAAGGAGTTTACCCACTGTGGTGGCACGCTTACTATTCTTTCTTTTATACACACACACACACACACACACACACACACACACCCCTACCTTATTTATTTTTATTTAACAGCTTTATTGAGATATAATTTACATACCATACAATTTATTCACTTAAAGTATACAGCGCAACTGAACTTTTCAATTGTGGTAACATATACATACCATAAAATTTAGCATTTTAATCTTTGTAAGTGTAGAGTTTCAGTAGAATTAAGTACATTCACATTTCTGTACAACTATCACTATCATCCATCTCGGAGTATTTCATTTTCCCAAATTGAAACTCTGTATCTGTTATGCGGTAACTCTCCTTTCTTCTCTCTCCCCAGCCGCTGGTAACCAGTGTACTTCCTGTCTGTATGAATTTGACTACTCTAGGTATCTCATGTATGTGGTAGAATCACGACTCTTTTCCTTTTCTACAATTTAACTGTTTTTAGTATATTCACAGAGTTGTGTAACCACACTGCAATAAATTTTATAACATGAAAAGGAAACTGTATTTATTAGCAGTCACTTTCCAGTTGCGCACCACCCTGTCCCACCCATAGGTAACCACTAATGTGCTTTCTGTCTCTATAGATATGTCTGTAGATTTCATATAATGGAATCCTATACTATGTGGCCTTTTGCGTGTCGCCTCTTATTAGTGCAGTGTTTTCAGCGTTCATCTATGTTATAGCGTCGGTCAAGCACTTCATTTCCTTTTATGGCCAAATAATATTCTATTATATGAATATAACACATTTTGTTTATATATTCATCAGTTGGTAGACATTGGCTTATTTTACTTTTTGGCTATTATGAATTATACTGCTATGAACATTCATAAACAAGGTTTTACATGGACTTATGTATCATTTCTCTTTGGTATTTACCCTTGTATTTTGTAAAGGATCTATCCTGCATCCAGTATAAGGATGTGGTGTTTTGAGACTTTTAGTCATATTCATTTTTCCATTTGTTATCTAAACATGTTACAGTCTTGTTATTTGATTTGTATTTTATATCTGTGTTCATTTAATAAATATTTGTGTAAGATAGTTATAAGATTGTAGTCTTAATTTGAATACTTTGAGTAATTAACAATTTCCTACACCTGTGTTTTTAGTTCATCGTGATCTAGTGTTTCCCACTGGTAGCTTGATTAATGAACATGGCAATTTGTCTTCATTGCGAGGACGATTGCCATATTTTTATCTGCCTGAGGCAGTTTTTAGTCAATTTCTCACACTCAAGGCTGGTATATCTTTGTGAGGAAGCAAAGAGAAGAGTAAGATGAGTAATGACTCTGAATCTATGATTATGAAACCTTATCCATATGAGTATACAGGTTCTTAGTGACTGAGCTTGAGTCAGTAAACCACAGGCATTTTTTCCTGCCATTCTCATGTGAATTTTCTCATTGAGATATCCTTAGTTTGTCTCTTAATTTCCAATATATGGATTTGATGATGATTATTTATTCACTTGCTTTTACAAAACAGAAATCCTGTGTTCTGTCCATTTTTTAAAAAGATATTGTCACCAAAATGTCAAAATAGTTTGAGGCTTTAAGGGATACCAATACAATTATAACTTAGCACAGTATATAACCATAACCTTGGCCAAAATAAAGGGTATTTTGAATGCTATGTGTGTGGTTTGTTGTTCTGAGGAAAAGTGGTATCTGGTGGTTAGAACATATGAGTTGCTGTCAGCATTTGTGGGTTTATTCCCAGATCTAAGCTTTTTTAAAAGAGAGGCAGAGCCTATGCCTGGTTTAGTACAGTATGTTATGTACTATAGATGTACAGTAAATACTAGTGATGATTTTATACTACTGACAGAATAATATACAACAAATTACTGACAATAAATGTAAAATAATGATCACTGGTCATGGGTATTTAGTGATTCTGTTCTTCAAACTTTCTTTGAGAAAGGCATGATTAACATTCCCAAGTAATAGTGATGGTATTTTAAGCAACTTATAATGAACATTTTTTTTTATTCAAAGTGTTTAGACATTGCTCTCTATCCAAGGGACTACTGAAAACTCTACCTAATGGAATTCATCCATGTCACAGAACTTGCCAGAATCTTAGAGTAAGGACATTTTTAAGATTGTATGATGATTCTAATGTGTGGAGACTAGGCATTGATAGTCTAGTATTAATGTTTTATTTACCTCCAACCTCTTGACAGCATCCCAAGCCAGGAGTTTTAAGCAATAAGCCTTCTTGTAATATTACTGGCCCTTGAGTTGGGTGGAGGTGTTCTGCCTTTAAAATAAGGTGATAAAGGTCCCTTTCTAGTTTATTAAAAACGGATTAATGGCATTTAAAAGTTGTTTTCAATTTAAAAATTTTAAAATATTTCTTAACATTTTGGTACCTGGCTATGTCTATAATAAAATCTAAAGTATTTAAATGAATTCAAGTTTACAGATTTGATTATTTTATATTTAACAGTGACTTGTTGAATTGCTTTTTGGCCTGTGAATTAACTTCAGGGCATGGCTTTTCTTTTTTGTTTTTTTTTTCTTCTTCCAACTTTTTATTCAAATTCTGATTAACATAGAGTGTAATACTAGTTTCACATGTAGCATTTACTGATTCACCACTTACATACACCACTCAGTGCTCATCCCAACATGTAGGACATGGCTTTTCAAAGTATTTTATGAATACCTGTAGTCTACAGTGAACAGAGGTTGGTTGCTAGTAGAAATCATGGTTGTAGCTGGTTTATTAATCCTCTCTAGTCTTTATTCCAATTTATTGGATCAACAGTTATGCTTCAGATATTGCTGTTAGTCTCTAATTTGAATAATGCTTTCATGTTCCTATCCTCTGTAGAATTCTAAATGTATCATTTTGTTCAGCCAAAGGGAACTTAATATTTTCTTCTGAATCCCATTCCTTCTGAAGCCTAGTGTTCATTACATAAACAATGAGGAATGTTCATTGAAACTCTATTAATAGGGCCATTTTTGTTATTTTTTTTTAGTATATGTGCTGCCGAAGCGAGCACCATTTTTGTTATTTTTAATCAGTTTTCTTTGTCAGCATTAGATTACTTCGAATATTAGATGCAAAAGGACCTTTTATCCAAGAGTAAATAGTATCGGAAAAATACCACTTAAAATAAATAATTTAAGGCAGTTGCCAGAATTTCATACTAAATAATGTATATGTGTGTGCATAGGGGGGAGGTAGTGGATGATTGAGAATTTATCTTGAAAAAGTATGAAGTGGGAATTTATGGAAATTTTTTATTTTAAACAAAATTTGGGTTATAATTGCAATTGCAATTATGCACTCATTATTAAAATAAACCAAGAACTAGAAGTGAAATTTTGTTTGGAATATTTTTTCTGAACAAAAGTGTGCAATTGCAGTATGACATCCTTCTTCACATTTTACTTTCCCTGTGCAATTATTTTATTACTGTATATATGTGTGTGTATGTGTATATACAACAAAATCATTAGAAGAATCTATTAGTTCTTTCAAGTCTCCTTTTTAAAATTTATATGTATTTCAGTTTATTGGAAAACTAAGCCCTTGTGTTATATTCTATTGCTACATTGTTTTAACAACACAGTTTTAAAATAAAAGTGTAAGACATGAAGCATAAGGTAGAATTCTGGGGAAAGAATAGTTTATAATTTATAAATAAAATGAAATAGGTTGAAGTTATAAATATATCTGAATATTTAGATTTTGATAATCATGCTTCCTTGTGGAGTTCTATATTTTTAGTATGTATATATCCTAAATGAGTATTATTAATGTAAATTGTGTCTGCACTTGGGGTAAAATACAGAGTGCTGAGTAACTGTATTAAAGAATGAAATGCTCTCTATCTATAGATATCAAAAGATCTCTGAGCTATGTTACAAACAAAGCAACAGAAGTACTGCATATTTTGGCGGTTCTTTTTAGTTTTTAGACCCCTTCACATGTGTTATTTGATAATAAGTACATTGTAGAGAAAGTAGTAACTTTATTTTACGGGAAGAAACACTTTGTATTTGGGGATAAATACATTTCCTGAAGGAAGTTCTTTCCCCTTTTAAGGCAGCTTTGGATTTGGAAATGAGAAATGGAAGACCCTGAGAGTTAGACCTGAATCTTCTGCCAATCTACTATCTCTATTTTTCTGTCTTTATTTTATTTTATTTTATTTATTTATTTTTTTAAGATTTTATTTATTTATGTGACAGAGATAGAGACAGCCAGCGAGAGAGGGAACACAAGCAGGGGGAGTGGGAGAGGAAGAAGCAGGCTCATAGCGGAGGAGCCTGATGTGGGACTCGATCCCATAACGCCGGGATCACGCCCTGAGCCGAAGGCTGACGCTTAACTGCTGTGCCACCCAGGCGCCCCTTCTGTCTTTATTTTAACTAGAATAAGTTGAACCTTGATCATGGTTAAGATTCAATAACTTTTACTGAATACCTTCCCTTCCTCTGCCAGAGATAGACCAAGGATTACAATGAGGAAGGTGATCAAAGGATGGCAAGCAACCTACCAATATCAGTGCAGTATCTTGGATGACTTTATTTACTTTTCATATGGCTAACTGTTAAATGCAGATGGTACTAGTACAGATGAATTGTGCCTCCCTCCCCAAACACATATGCGTATGCAGAGAAGTACATGTAGAGGCTGTAGTTGCACCGCTTAGTCTGTAAAATCCTTTCCGAGTGAAGATTCTGTGTTCTCTTGCTGTGGTGTTTACCTCAAGCTGTCTCCTCAGTTCACTTGGTCACTCCCTCAGGGAGCACTATCCAGAGCACCAGGATTGAGAACTGACTTATTTCAACCATAAGTTTGTTTCTTGATTGGCTCACAGTGTTTTTGAGTGTATTACTTTGTATAGATTTCTTAGTGATCGCTTGAGATCTATTACAATATTCATCTGTCACATCACACTTCACTGGTGTCAACATTTTACCACTCTGAGTGAGTGAAGTATGGAAACCTTTTCTTCCATCTAGGTCCCTTTACCCTTCCCACTTTAAAATATCATTGCCTTGAGTATCAGATGGTATAGTAATTTTTGCTACTATCAAAAAATATTTATAAAGCTCATGAGAAAGATAGACTTATGTGCTCATATTTCTGCTCTTTCCAGTATTTTTTCTTCCTTCCTGATTCTCTAAAATTCCTCTGTCATTGTCTTTCTGTTAGAAGAACTCTGCTCTGTCATTCTTTAAGGGTATATCTGTTGGTAAAAAGCTTTTTTTTTTCCTTCGTCTGAGAATGTTTTTATTTTCCCTTCATTTCTGAAGGGTAGTTTTACCAGGTACAGAATTTACAGTTGACAGTTTTTTTCTTTCAGCACTTGAAAAATGTTGTCCCACTTCTGTCAGGCCTCTGTGGTTTCAGATGAGAAATCCACTGGAATTTGAACTGGTGTTCCCCAGTAGGTAGTATCTCTCTGTTTGCTTTCAAGATTTATTCTTTGTCTAGTTCTCAGAAGTTTAATTATGATATGTCTTATCATGGATTTCTTTGGGTCTGCCCTATCTGGGTTTGCTCAGATTTTTGAAGGGTAGGCTTATTTCTTTCACTAACCCTTTTGGGAGGACTTCAGCCATGACTTTTTTCAAACACTCTTTTATCCCTGTTCTATTTCTCCTATCCTGGGATCCCAGTGATACCGATGTTTGATCTTTTAATATTGTCCTGCAGGTCTTTGTTTTTTTGAACTTTATTATTTTTTCAAGCTGTTTTATCTCTGGAGCTCATACTTAGTAAATTCTGTTGATCTGTCCTCAAGTTTGCTGAATCTGTCTTCTGTCATCTCCATTCTACTGTTGTGCTATTCCAATGAGCTTTTTATCAATGTCATTTTATTTTTCAGTTCTATTATTTATATATGGTTCTTTTTTGTAACTTCTATTTCTTTGTTGTGATTTTCTATTTTCTTAATTTGTTCCAAGAGAATTTCCAGTTGATTGTGAAGCACTTTATGATGGCTGCTTTAAATTCCTTCTCAGTTTAAACATCTGATTCATATCAGTTGATTGTCACATTCAAGTTGTAATATTCCTATTTTCTGGTATAATACAGAATTTTTTTTATTGAATCTTGAATACTTAGCTATTGTGTTAGGAAACTCTGGGTCCTATTTAAATCTTTTATTTTATTAAAAAATTTTTAGGGGCGCCTGGGTGGCTCAGTCATTAAGCGTCTGCCTTCGGCTCAGGGCGTGATCCCGGAGTCCTGGGATCGAGCCCCATGTCAGGCTTCTCTACTGAGAGCCTGCTTCTTCCTCTCACACTCCCCTGCTTGTGTTCCCTCTCTCTCTCGCTTGCTGTCTCTCTCTGTCAAATAAATAAATAAAATCTTTAATAAAAAAATTTTTTTTAAATCTTTTATTTTAGCAGGCAGTCACACTATTTAGGTTAGCATATATCTACAGGCTTTCTGTTAAACGGTATGGTTCCATTGACAATTTAAATTTCAGATCCATTTCAATACTGTTTGGTCTCCTTGGTTTATCTGGGCCTCCTAATAGTCCTAATAGTCCCTGCTGGTGTTAGGTGAGGGATCGAAATGAGCTTCCCCAGAATAAGCCATCTGTTTGTCTAGGAGGGAGAAAGTTATCTCCAGCCCATGGGGACAGAGCGGCTTTCGAGGCTGGGCTGCTGTGGCAGTATTCCACTGCCTGTGGGAGATGGAGAACAGTTCCCAGACTGGGTCCATGTTGTGGTGGGACACTCTCTCCAGTGCCCCACTTAGCTACCTAATGTGTCTCAGTGGGGGAGGGGAGTGTTTTCTTTTGGCTGCTCAGTTTGCACTCCCTATCACTATGCCCTCACCAGTGCTGTTAGGCTTGCCTATAGTGTTGTCGAAAGGAATGAGCCCTACGTGGGCTGCTTTCTGGGCCGCTTTCTGTTGCTAGTTTGGGGCAAGGCCTGGGTCATCTTCTCTTGAAGAAGGGTTATAAGATGTCCTGCCACTGTGTTCCTCCAGTCCTAGGGCCCTCAGCATGTCAGCCTTATTTCCATTTACAGAGGTTGTTTTTGTTTTTTAAAGATTATTTGATTTTATTTATTTGACAGAGAGAGAGAGAGAGAGAACACAAGCAGAGAGGGAGGGAGATGCAGGCTCCCCACCGAGCAAGGAGCCCAATGAGGGGCTTGATCCCAGGGCCCTGGGATCATGACCTGAGCCGAAGGCAGATGCTTATCTGACTGAGCCACCCAGGTGCCTCTCTATTTTCAGAATATTGTGGTACATTTCAAAGTTTTAAAGTTTATAGAGATATTTATCAGGGAGTAGTAGGAAGAATTGAGTCTATACCATGTTGTCTGGCCCAAGACTCTTTCTTAATCATTTCTCATATTTTCTTTAGAGAGACTAGCTTGCCATCATCCGTATCAATTTTCTGCAGTTGTTAAATGGTATAACTCTTCCATATCCTTACTTATCACAGCTTTTACATGGGATCTGAGCTCTTTTCCAGCATAGATCTCACTAGCTTTATGAAATTCTGTCTCATTTGGAAGATTAGCAGTTTACTATGCAGTTATTTTGCACCCATACAGTATTCAGCAATGATCAACAAAGGTTCAGGAATGGGTTCAAGTGGGGATTGATTTTTATAAGGGGTCAATTAACTAGTGAACATTTTTGTGTTTGGTAAACTTTAATTTCTATATGAAAATTTATAACTGTGAGAACTACAGTGAATATTTATATAAGTAAAAACCTTCCTAGATATCTATGTCTTTATGCTTTTTAAGTTGTTACATTATTTTAGAATTAAAAAACAACTTAGAAGTCCTCTAATCAAAGTACAGTTCAGTAAGATAAAATCAAGAGAAGATAAAACACGTGCCTAATATTAAGATGACCTTATAATTTATAATCTAAACAGAGAGGCTTGTGATGTTTGAAAGGGGCACCACTAACAATTACTTAGGGACAACAGGTGTAATCATGGTACCTAGACCAAATTGCCAGTAAGTACAAAGTCTGGTTTGATGAGACTACATCTTTTTACTCCTGGGGGTAGCTCAGATGTAGCATATGATTGTGGGTAATAGAGTCAAACTACTTTGGTTCAAATCCTGACTTTACTATTTACTAACAGTGTGACTGTGATCAATTTACTCAAATTCCCTGAGCCTCAGTCTTTCTATGTGTGATATGGGAGTAGTGATAATACCAACCTCACAAGGCTGCTGTGTGGCTTAACTGAGATTGTGCATGTAAAGTCCTTAATGCAGTCAGCGGCTAGCACTTAGTAAGCATCATGTTTGTTGGTGCTATCATTACTGTTGTTATTTTGTAAAATTCTAGGATCAGAAAAGACAAGGGTTAAAAGTGAGGTCCGGTAGCTTTAATGGGAGATTTAGTGTCAGCATGGGGTTCTGTTTCTGTTTTGCTCTTGATTCTCTTGGACTCTTTGGGAAATGGCTTAACCGTTTTGTGTCTAAATCTTGCCACCTAAAGCTAGAAGAGCCTTGCCATCTGCTCAGTTCATGGAAGATGGTAAAGAAATTTTTTTGAAAATGCTTTGAGATCTGTAGGAGAAAGGTGCTATATAAATTGATAGCTTTATTCATCTCTGCATTGACATTAACTTGCTCATTAAGTATGTATACACTTTTTAATCAGCTTAACTAGTAATCCAAAGCTACTGTATATGTATAATGTGGGAGTATTGATACTTCTGGTACATTTCCTTTGTGTTTTCTTCGTCATTTAAAAAATGTAGATCCTTGTCACATTATCTTAGAAATCTGTATAAAAATCAGTATGTATAAGTTCTAGATATTGACTGAATAATTCCTTATTTTTCTACTTAGTTTTAATTAAAATGTAGTTTTGATTTCTTTTGAAGAAACAAAAAAGGATGAAAGTGGTGACAAGGAATGGTTGAATAATTATAATGATAATAATATATGCGCTAAAAATGCACCCCAATGTTCATAGCAGCAATGTCCACAATAGCTAAATCGTGGAAGGAGCCGAGATGCCCTTCAACAGATGACTGGATTAAGAAGTTGTGGTCCATATATACAATGGAATATTACTCAGCTATCAGAAAGAACGAGTTCTCAACATTTGCTACAACATGGACGGCACTGGAGGAGATAATGCTAAGTGAAATAAGTCAAGCAGAGAAAGACAACTATCATATGATTTCTCTCATCTATGGAACATAAGAACTAAGATGATCGGTAGGGGAAGAAAGGGATAAAGAAAGGGGGGTAATCAGAAGGGGGAATGAAACATGAGAGACTATGGACTATGAGAAACAAACTGAGGACTTCAGAGGGGAGGGGGGTGGGGGAATGGGATAGACCGGTGATGGGTAGTAAGGAGGGCACGTATTGCATGGTGCACTGGGTGTTATACACAACTAATGAATCATCGAGCCTTACATCGGAAACCGGGGATGTACTGTATGGTGACTAACATAATATAATAAAAAATCATTAAAAAAAATATATATGCGCTAAAAAGTACATTAAGAGAACATTTAGCTTCTGCCACAGAATTGTACTCTAATGAATTCAGTTCAATTAATTATTGATCAAGTGGCTGCTATGTGCATAAAAAAAGCTAAGACAGTTCTTTTCCTCAGATGCTTATAGTCTAATAGGAAAATAAAACTAACTATTTATTTTTCGTTACCATTAATGAATGATATAGCTAATCTAAAGATGGTTGGAAATAAAGGCAGTATATAAAATAAAATCTTATATAAGATTTTGACTATTTTAAATTAGCTAGATTCAGCTAAAAATTTTTATAAGGTTCAAAGAGTCAGATGGTCAGATCAGAAAACATACATGAAAGTTTCAAATTTGCCAAATGGTTTCTCATTGGAGTCCAGAATCAATGCTAATTTTAAAAAAAGATTTTAATTTATATATTTAGAGAGACAGCAAGAGCGCACAAATGGTGGTGGGGGCAGAGGGAGACAGAATCTCAAGCTGACTCCAGAGCCCAAAACAGGGCTCCGTCTCACGACCCTGAGATCATGACCTGAGCCACAGCCGAGAGTCGGATGTTAACCAGCTGAGCCATTCAGGTGCCCCAGAATCAATGCTAATTTGTAACTTTTTTTAGTAAATGAAAAAGCTATGTTATTCAAGAGAATAAAATGCTTGAAAACTTGTTTAACCTAAAAAACTATTTTATGAGGTTTTTTTTCTTTAGATAATTTCCCCATAATTCAATTTGAGATTGTGATTTAGTCTGAATAATTTTTATTACAAAAGTAATTCTGAGGAATTGAAAGAAATTCAAGATTTGAAAATAAAATTAAGTGGAAAATTATATTCTAAACTTATGAAATGTATTTTAAACGTAAAATTAGAATAATAAAAATCCAGGTATAGGTTATGAATATTCAAATAATTTACTTACTCTGAGCTTTTTCTATTCACTGATACATGAAAGAGAATGTTAGGATAGGAATAAGTTATCCCAGTGATAGGGCAATACGAACAATGACATTTAAATAAAATATAAATGCTATACTTTAATGTTTATAATTGCATGAGGATTAAAAAATTAAAGATAATATTTTTTTGTTTTTAAGGGTGCTTTTTGGTATGTTTTGGGGCTGGCAGTCAGTCCCTTTTTATCTTTTTGCTTTAGTTACAGATCTCTGAAATGCTACCAAAGAAGATGAATGAAATAGTCTATTAATTATAAAGACTAGAACACAGGCTTTGGCCCAGAAAACTCAAGAAGGAATTTGTAGATAGAAATTAAGGGCAAAAATTTATTATACTATTTAGAAATGGATCAAATGCCAAGAAACTTTATGAAATCACCATCTACCATCCAGTTTTTTTGTTTTTTAAAGATTTTATTTATTTGACAGAGAGAGAGACAGCCAGCAAGAGAGGGAATACAAGCAGGGGGAGTGGGAGAGGGAGAAGCAGGCTCCCAGTAGAGCAGGGAGCCCGATACGGGGCTCAATCCCAGGACCCTGGGATCATGCTCTGAGCCTAAGGCAGATGCTTAACGACTGAGCCACCCAGGCGCCCCTACCATCCAGTTAATCCATAAACTGAGGGTTCTTCTTTAACACCTCATTTTCCTTTTCTGTCACCAAATCTGATTCATCATCAAGTCTTGTTTTTGTTTTTTGTTTTTTTGCTTGTTTGATTTTACGACTTAAATATTTATTTATTACGACCTTTTTAAAATTTCTTCTACTGCCATGCTGGTTCCAATTGACCATCTTAGCCTCTGTATTAATTTCCTAGGGCTAACGTAACACATTACCATAAACCAAGTGACTTAAAACAACAGAAATTTATTCTCTCACAGTTCAGGAGGCCAGAATTCTGAATCTAGGTGTGAGAAGGGTTGGTTCCTTTAGAAAGCTTTAAGGGTGAATCTTGACTCCATGACTTTATCCTAGCTTCAGGTGTTCATTGGTAGCCCTTAGCTTTTAGCTTCATCACTACAATCTCTTTCTCCATCATCACATGGCTGCCTTCTTTGTGTGTCTTTTCTGTGACTCAGATCTCTCTCTCCTTATAAGAACATGAGTCTTACTCCAGTGTGACTTCATCTTTACTTGACATTTTATGGGAAGTCCAAGACAGGGCATTAGGCAACGGAAAGAAATAAAGGAATTCAGGGCGCCTGGGTGGCTCAGTGAGTTGAATGTCTGTCTTTGGCTCAGGTCATGATCCCAGGGTCCTGGGATTGAGCCCGTATCAAACTTCTGCTCAGCGGGGAGTCTGCTTCTCTCTCTCCCTCTTCCCCCGAACCCTCCACCCCTTGCTTGTGCTCTCTCTCTCTCAAATAAATAAATAAAATCTTAAAAAAAAAAAAAAAGGCATTCAGATTAGGAAGAAAAAAAGTAAAACTTTCTCATTTTAAAGATTGATTTTAGAGAGAGACAAAGACAGAGAGTGCAACCAGGGGGAGGGTCAGAGGTAGAGGGAGAGAAGCAGGCGCCCTGAAGAATAAATATTATTAAAATATCTATGTTACCCAAAGCAATCTTACAAATTTAATGCAATCCCTTTCAAAATACCAACAGCATTTTTCACAGATCTATAACAAGCAACCCTAAAATTTGTATGGAACTACAAAAGACCCTGAATAGCCAAAGCAGTCTTGAAAAAGAAAAGCAAAGCTGGAGGCATCACAATTCCAGACTTCTAGTTATATTACAAAGCTGTAGTGATCAAAACAGTATGGCACTGGCACAAAAATAGAACAAAGATCAATGGAGCAGAATAGAAATCCCAGAAATGGACCTACAACTGTATAGTCAATTCATCTTTGACAAAGCAGGAAAAAAATCCAATAGAAAAAAGACACTCGCTTCAACAGTGTTGGGACAACTGGACAGCAGCTTGCAAAAGAATGAAACTGGACCACTTTCTTACACCATACATAAAAGTAACTTCAAAATGGATTGAAAGACTTAAATGAGACTGAAAACCATTAAAATCCTAGCGGAGAACACAGGTAGTTACCCCTCTGACAAAAAGCAAGTCTTAATAAATTTAAGAAGATTGAAATCATATCAAGCATCTTTTCTGACTACAATTTTATGAAAGTAGAAATCAGAACAGGAAAACTGGAAAATTCACAGATATGTGGAGATTAAACAACATGTCCTTGAATAATCAGTGGGTCAAAGAAGAAATCCAGAATATCTTGAATCAAACAAAAATGGGAACATAACATAACAAAACTTAGGAGATGCAGCAAAAGCAGTTCTAAGAGGGACGTTTACACCAATAAATTCCTAATTCAAAAAATAAGAGAAGTCTCAAAAAATCATCTAACTTTTCACTTGAAGGAGCTAGAAAAAGAAGAACAAACGAAGCCCAAAGTTAGTAGAAGAGAGGAAATGAGAAAGATTTGAACAGAAATAAAATAAAGAATAAGAAGATAGAAGAGACCGATGAAAGTAAGAGCTGGTTCTTTGAAAAGATAAATGAAGATGACAGACCTTTAGGTAAACTGATCAAGAAAGAAAGAGAAGTCTTAAATAAATAAAATCAGAAATGAAAGGGATATTGTAAGTATTACCACAGAAATATAAAGGATAAGAGACTATTGTGCTCAGTTACATCCTAACAAATTGAAAAACCTGTAAGAAATGGATAAATTTCTAGAAACATAGAATCTACCAAGATTGAATCATGATGAAATGGAAAATCTGAACAGATCAGTTACTAAAGAGAATGAATCAATGACTAAAGATCTTCCAACAAATAGAAGTCCAGTACACGGCTTCACTGATGAATTCTACCAACCATTCAAAGAATTAATACCAGTCCCTCTCAAACTAATCTAAAATGTAGGAGGGAACTCTTCAAATGCATATTACCTTGATACCAAAACCAGACAATGGTGCCAGAAGAAAAGAAAATTACAGGCTGATATCCCTGATGAACATAGATGTGAAAATCCTCAACAAAATATCATCAAACAAAACTTAATAATGTATTGAAAGGATCATACATTATGATCAAGTGAAATTTATTCCTGGGATACAAGGATAATTCAGCATGCCCACATCTATAAATGTAGTTCATCACATTAATAAAATGAAGGATCAAAATCATATGATTATCTCAATAGATGCAGAAAAAGTATTGACAGAATTTAGTACTCTTACATGATAAAAACTCTCAACAGCTTAGGTATAGAAGCATTGTGCCTCAACTTAATAAAGACTGTATATGACAGCCCTGAATCTAACATACTGAATGGTGAAAAGCTAAACTATCTTCCTCTGAGATCAGAAGCAGGACAAGGAAGCCCACCTTTATTACTGTTATTCAATGTAGTGCTGGAAATCTTAGCCAAAGCAATTAGGCAAAAAAAAAAAAAAAAAAAGAAAGAAAAAAAAAAAAGAAAAGAAATAAAAGGTATCCAGATTGGAAAGGAAGAAGTAAAATTGTCCTTGCAGACGATATGATCTTATATATAGAAAACCTTGGAGACTTCATCAAAAAACTGCTAGAACCAATAAACAAATTCAGTCATGTTCCAGGATACAAAGAGATATAAAAAAAATCAGTTGTATTTTTATATGCTAACAATGAACTATTGGAAACAGATATTAAGAAAACAGTCTCATCTACAATAGCATCAAAAAGAAAGATACTTAGGAATAAATTCAACCAAGGAGATGAAAGATCTGTACACTGAAAAATATGAGATATTGATGATAGAAGTTGAAAAAGGCACAAATAGATTGAATGTAATTTTGTGTTCTGATCCAAAGAATTAATATTATTAACGTGTCCAATCACCCAAAGTCACCTACAGATTCAGTGCATTCCCTATCAAAATTCCAGTGCATTTTTCATACAAATAGGAAAACAATCCTAAAATTCATACAGAACCCCAAAAGACTCCATATATCCTAAGCAATCTTCAAAAGAATGACAAAGCTGGAGGAGTCACACTTTCTGATTTCAAACTATATTAGAAAGCTATAGTAATTGAAATGGTACAGCATTGGCATAAAAACAGAGCCACAGATCAATGGAACAGATTAGAGAACCCATGCATATATGGTCATTTAATTTTCGACTAAGGAACCAAGAATATATAATGAGGAAAGGATAGCCTCTTCAGGAAATGGTATTGGGATAACTGGATCCTCACATGTTAAAGAATGAAACTGAATCCCTGTCTTATACCGTACATAAAAATCAACTTGAAACTGGTTAAGACTTGAACATAAGACTTGAAACTGTAAAACTTTTAGTAGAAAAATGTAGAGGGCAATCTCCTTGACATTTGTTTTCTTTTTTTGGATTTGACACCAAAAGCAAAGGCAACAAATGGAAAAATAAAAAAGTGGAACTACATCAAACTAAAATGCTGCTCAGCAAAGGAAATCATCAATAAAGTGAAAAGGGAGGCTGTGGAATGGGAGAAGATACTTGCAAATGATATCCAAATATATCCAAAATAGACAAGGAACTCATACAATTCAACAGCAAAAAAAATCCAACTTAAAAATGGTCAAAGGATTTGAATAGACATTTTTTCACAGAAGACATACAAATGGCCAAGAGTTGTATGAAAAGGTGTTAAATATCACTGATATTCAGGGAGATATAAATCAACTAAAATGAAGTAATCACCTCACTCCTGTTATGATGGCTAGTATCAAAAAGGCAAGAGATAACAAATGTGGCTGAGGATGTGGGTAGAAGGGAACCTTTTATATTGTCTATGGAAATATAAACTTGTACAGCCACTATGAAAACAGTATGGAGGTTCCTGAAGAATTTAAAAAATAGAACTAGCACATGTTTTAGCAATCCCACTTTTGGGTGAATATTCAGATGTACTCCCATATCATTGCAGCTTTTATTTGTAATAGCAAGGGTACGGAAACAGCATAAATATCTGCCACAGAATGGATAAAGAAATAAATATGTGTATATATATTTATATATGTGTATAAGTATATTTTATATATACATAACAATATATGTAAAAATTGATTTATAAAATATAAATGTGTAATGGAATATTTTTTAGCTTTGTAAAGAAGGAAATCTTGCCATTTGCAGCATGGATGAACATGGAGGAAATTATATTAAGTAAAATAAGCCAGGCAGAGAATGCTACATGATATGACTTATATGTGGAATCTAATTTAAAACAAAACAAAACAAAGTTGAACTCAGAAACACAGAGTAGAATTATGGTTGCTAAGGGCTGGGGTTGAGGGAGATAAGGAGAGATTGGTAAGAGTGTATAAACTTTCAGATACATATATATATATGGAAGACAGCAAAGCAAGGTTTATTGAGCAATAGCAAAGTGGTAGTAAAAGCTCCCTAGGAGGGAGGGGACCCAAGAGGGTTGCCCTAAACTTTCAGTTATAATATGAATAAGGTCTGAGGATCTAATGTGTATAACATGGTAACTATGGTTGATAATACTGTATTGTATAATGGAAATTTTCTAAGAGAATAGAATTCAGGTGTTCTCATAAAAAAAGGGTAAATATGTGAGGTGTTAGATACGTTAATTAACTTTGGTGTCCTTTCACCAGGATGCATGTATCAAGTGGTCATGTTAAACACATATATATTTTTTACCGTTTTCTTTGTCAATTATAATTCATGAAAGTGGAAAAAATTCCACAATGACATACCACTTCATACATATTAGAATGACCAGATTAAAAAAGAAATCAGATAATAATAAATATTGATGAGGATATAGAGAAATTGGAACCTTTATACACTGCCATTAGAAATGTACAGTGGTACAGGTGTTTTGCAAAATGACCTGGCAGTTAATTATACATAGAATAATCATATAACTCAACAGTTGCACTTCTAGATAACTACCAAAGATAAATGAAAACATAGGTCAACATAAAAAAAAAAAAACTTGTACACAAGTGTTTATAACAGCATTATTCATAGGAGCAAAGGTTGGAAACAACTCAAGTGTGTATTAACTGATGCATGGGAACCCAAAGTGGTATATCCATATAATGGTGTACTTAAGAATGTTACAACATGAATGATTTTTTTAAAATGTTATGCAGAATGAAAGCCCACAGATTGAATGATTCCATTCATATCAATATTTAGAATAAGGAAATACATGGAGACAGAATGTGGGTTAGTTGTTTCTTAGGTCTGAGGGGGATGAGATTGAGAGTGATAGCTAAAGCATGACAAACTCCTTTCTGAGGTGATGAAAATGTTCTAAAATCAACAAGGACTGTAATTGCACAGATCTATGAACATATTATAAACCATTGGATTGCACAGTTTAAATGGGTGTGTTTTATTCTGTTTGAATTATATTTCAACAAAGCTGTTACAAAAGAAATGTCTGTCTTCCCAAGTAAATTACATGTGTTTTGATGTCACAGGTAGTGTTTGTTTTATAACCATTATATTGCTTTTTAGACTTCAGAGTGTAGGGTACAGCCATAAACAGCCTTAGCAGTTTTGAGTTACCAAAGAAAAATATGTTCTATTTTAGACTTAGTGATCTTACAAATTGCCTAGATTTTGAGGTTTTTTGCCATCATAAAATGTATCAATTTTATTATTGTATTATTTTATTTTTTATCTTTTAAAGATTTTATTTATTTATTTGACAGAGAGAGAGACAGAGAGAGAGGGAACACAAGCAGGGGGAGTGGGAGAGGAAGAAGCAGGCTTCCCGCTGAGCAGGGAGCCCAATGCGGGGCTCGATCTCAGGACCCTGGGATCATGACCTGAGCCGAAGGCAGATGCTTAATGACTGAGCCACCCAGGCACCCCTCAGTTTTATTATTTTAAAAATAAATTTTGATAATAGTTGTTTTAGCACACTCAGAGATCCATGAACATTTGGTGTCTTTTGTCTTGTCTGTACATGCTTCCAGTTTTATCTTCCCCTACAATTTTCTGTTACATTTTTAGAGTTCTCATTAAGACTTCTGCTCAGTAGAAATCAAGTTGTGTTAGTGACATGAAAAACATCATTTGTCAGGTAGAAATTTAAACCTGAATATGAAAGATGATATGATAGTAAACCAAAGAAAGATATATAAAAGACATTGTTCTTTAGAAAATGGGTATAAAAAAGTTTGGTTTTTTTCCTCTCCAGTTTTGGGGAAAGGAGAAATATAACGGTAGATCTTAGGATTTTAGAATCTTTTTTCTTCATCTTATTTTTTACTAAGATGATTGAATAACGATTGAATCACAATATATTCATTTAGAGTTTTCATTATGTTTAACAGTACGACTTTTGCTATTGGCTTTTAAAATCAGTTAGATTAGGGGCGCCTGGGTGGCTCAGTCATTAAGTGTCTGCCTTCAGCTCAGGTCATGATCCCAGAGTTCTGGGATCGAGCCCCATGTCAGGCTCTTCCGCTGGGAGCCTGATTCTTCCTCTCCCACTCCCTCTGCTTGTGTTCCCTCTCTCACTGGCTGTCTCTCTGTCAAATAAATAAATAAAATCTTAAAAAAAAAATCAGTTAGATTAGTGATTCACACAGTGCCTTTTTAGAATCTTCAAAAGGAGAAAAAACAAATTCACTTACAAGTAAAATTATTTTACATTATTGTATTTCAATAATTCAAGAGTCTTTGTATATCCTAAATGAACAACTTCACTGAAATATCTAAAGTATTTTATAAGAGACTTGCTATATTAACTGCTACGATTAGTTCCACAAAGCTCCCCATTTCTTCTATGACACCTTCTGAGGGTTGCTCAAAGTGCACTCACATTTGAGGCTGGAGTGCTGTTCTCCAGCAAGCCCACTCACTTCTGTACCCTTCACTGAAGTTGGAAGCTTAGTGAAAATCAGTGATGTCTGCTTCCAAAATTGCCAGTTTGTTCTTTTGTTGTAACTACATTATTTTTAATGATTTATGAATTGATGAAATGTAGATACAAAAACTTGATTTCATTAAGTTAAATTTTAAAAATTTGGGAGGGCTCAATTAAGGGAAGTTCCTTCTGAATAATTGCTCCTAATCTGGTGAATCAACTATAAAAAATGGGGAAAAAATGTAGGAGGACTCTGTGCTGCAATTATTTCAGCAGAGTCTTCAAGTTTTCAAAAAATAAAACAATTGGAAATAATAGTTCGATTGTAATGGGTGTGGTTTATGCAAAAATACCATGCAGAGCTATGAATCAACATATTCATAGCACAAGGGAATGCTTGGCTCTACATCAAAAGATTGGCCAATGGGTTTATATTTATATGTGTGATTTTAAAATATATTTTTTAAGGTATGCAAATACAGACATATCTCAGTGATTTTGTGGGATCACCAGAATAAAGCAAGTCAGGTAAATTTTTTGGTTTCCTACTGCATATAAAAGTTATGTTTACATTATACTGTAGTCTGTTACATATGCAATAACTGTTAAAAAATGATGCTTATACCTTCGTTTTAAAATACTTTATTACCAAATAATGCTAGCCATCATCTGAGCTTTCAGGGAGTCATAATCTTCTTGCTGGTGGAGGGTCTGGCCTCCATGGTGATGGCTGCTGACTGATCAGGGTGGGGGTTTGCTGAAGGATGGGGTAGCAGTGGCAATTTCTTAAAATAAGACAACAATGAAGTCTGCCACATCGGTGGACTCTTCCTTTTCCAAACAAGTTCTCTGTCACATTCGATGCTGTTTGATAGCATTTTACCCACAGTAGAACTTCTTTTAAACTTGAGGTCAGTCCTTTCAAACCCTGCTGTCGCTTTATCAACGAAGTTTATGTAACATTCTAAATCCTTTTCATTTCAATAATCCTCATGCCGTCTTCACCAGGAGTAGATTCCATATCAAGAAACCAGTTTCTTTGCTCATTCCTAAGAAACAACTCCTCGTCCATTCACGTTTTACCATGGGATTGCAGCAATTCAGTCATCTTCAGGCTCCACTTCCAAGTCTAGCTCTCTTGTTATTTCTGTGACATCCACAGTTACTTCCTCCTCTGAAGTCTTGAATCCCACAGTCATCCATGAGCGTTCGAATCAACTTTGTCCCCAAACTCCTGTGAATGTGACTATTTTGACCTGTTCCCACCTATGAATCACAAGCATTCTTAATGGCATCTGAATGGTGAATCCTTTCCAGAAGGTTTTCAGTTTACTTTGCACAGATACATCAGAGGAATCACCATCTGTGGCAGCTATAGTCTTATGAAATGTTATTTCTTAAAGAATACTTGAAGGTCAAAATTACTGTGTGATCTTGATGAGCTGCAGAATGGACATTGCGTGTAGCAGGCATGAAAACAGCAGGAATCTTGTTATACATCCCCATCAGGGCTCTTGGGGGACCAGGTACATTGTCAGTGAGCAGTCACATTTTGAAAGGAATCTTCTTTCCTGAGCAGGAGATTTCAACAGTGGGATTAAAATATTCAGGAAACTGTGTAGTAAACAGATGTGCTGTCATCTGGGCTTCGTTCTTCTGTTTCTAGAGTGCAGGCAGAGTAGATTGAGCATGATTCTTATGGGCCCTAGGGTTTTCCGAATGGTAAATGAGCATTGGCTGCATGAGCCCCTGACAGAGTCAGCCTGTCCTTGGAAGCTTTGAAGCCAGGATCGACTTGTCCTCTCTAGCTATGAAAGCGCTAGATGGCATCTTTGTCCAGTAGGGAAGGAGTCAATCTGCCTAACCTTTAGAAGTAATATCCCACATTTCTGTGTGCCCTGTACTTCAGGGAACATGGCTTCTTCCATTTGTCCTGTTATTATCAGGCTATAGGCCATTTTTCACTCTCTTCTTTCCCCTTGGGTGTAATGGAAAGTATGGAATTGTAGTAGTTATTGAATAGCTTCTTGCTGCTCCAAACTTAATTTTTTTCCCGTCTGCTTTTGGTCTATTTCCCTTTGACCAGATTTGACACTGTGAAAGCAGTCATTTACAGTGAAACTGTTTTTTAATTGATGAAATCATAAAATTTTACAAAAAGGTGAGTTGCTTCCACTTAATTTTTCTTGTTGGTGTTTTTATTTTTAATTAATTTTATTTTAATTGTTAAAAAGATTTTATTTGTATTGACACAGAGAGAAAGATAGCACAAGCAGGGGGAGCGGCCGGCAGAGTGAGAGGGAGAAGCAGGCTCCCCACTGAGCAGGGGCTGGATCCCAGGACCCTGGGATCATGACCTGAGCGAGCGGAAGGCAGACGCTTAACCAGCTGAGCCACCCAAGCGCCCCTGTTGTTGGTGTTTTTTAAAGTGTTCTGTGACAATGAGGAAGGGTAGAGAAAAGTATGTATTAAATTTAGTGAAGCACTAGTACAATTTGAAGCAAAAAAAAAAGTTTAAAATATAGGGGCGCCTGGGTGGCACAGCGGTTAAGCGTCTGCCTTTGGCTCAGGGCGTGGTCACGGAGTTCTGGGATCGAGCCCCACATCACTCTCCTCTGTTGGGAGCCTGCTTCTTCCTCTCTCACTCCCCCTGCTTGTGTTCCCTCTCTCACTGGCTGTCTCTATCTCTGTCAAATAAATAAATAAAATCTTTAAAAAAAAAAAAAGTTTAAAATATAATTCTCAGTGGCCATAATCAGAACACAGAAGCAGATGATGGCTGCTGTGCCTTCTAATTCACTACTTTGAATTTTGCTAGGGCACATTTCTTTACCAAGCTAACATTTATATCCAGGTATGTTTCTTTATCCAGTAGACCACTATAATAAGATATGATTAAACATACTTTGCTTATAATAAAGCACACTTAATTTTGTTTCATATGGACACTCATGACAAGGCAATTTATTTATTAATTTGGAATCTCTTAGGAACTTATATAAAGCCCGCACACTGGCTTTCTAAAGTAAAAAACAAAACAAAAAAACTCTCAACATTTTATATCTCTCTTCTATATTTTGAAGGACTTGTAGTTGACTCTTTACACTATTTAATTCTTCACATTACTGTTTTTTTAAAAAAAAATTTGCGCAACATTGTAAATCATTTTTATCTTCACTGAGATTCTGATTTTTCTAAGGCTTAGAACAATGTAATATGTATTTTTCAAAAGTTTCAAGCAATGTGTAAGGTCCTTAAAGTATACTCATTACTTAGTAACTTGAAACAAAATAAGTAAGCAACTAATGCAGCCTTCATTCAAATGAGTTTGTAATAAAAGATGGTATTTAAAAATATATATACAAAAATGGCTAACTAGAGATACTCTTTCTCTGCCCTGTAATCCTGGCATTGTAACAATCTGAATGTGGGGTAATATAAAGAGAGAAGCCACAATGTGTGGCTTTCCATTCATTTAGCTCTGTGCTCCCTGCTGGAGCCAGCATCATCAGACAGCTCTTGGGACTCTCTAATTGCAGTTTTTGTGAGTTCTTTCTATTTTCCTTGTCAGTTTGCAGCTTGCATTTTGAGAAATAATGGCGTAAAAGATTTATCTCCTCAATAGAAAAATAAGAACTCTGGAAGTGTCTAAAATCTCACTGGTACATGTAATTAATGTAAAACATACCACAAATAAAGTTAATGTAAAGATAATATGAATAGGTCTAACTCTGGATAGATATTAGAGAAGAGCTTAGCCACAGGCCTTTTTGTAACAACTTGGCCCTAAGTACCACCTTTTAAAAGAGACTTTTATAAAGGATTATAAACTTGTTCATTTCTTAACAGTAATATAATCATAATACCTCACACTTAGCCTGTGTTTCTGTGTTGTAGTAGTTACTCTAGCTAGAATAAACAGGTTTATATACTAAACTCATATGTTAGTTCAAAGCTAATATTAAGTAAGGGAAACTAACTTCTTTTCCAGGAAAGGCACACAAGGAAAAAATTATTTTCTGTGTTACTGAAAGGGTACTCCATAACACAGAGGAACATTACTGTAGGGCTTAATCAGAAGTGTTTATGTGCATTGCATTTTAAGAATCTTTAATGTGAAGTTTCATTAAAGGACTCCAGCCTGGCCTTTTGAGAGTCTTGCCTTAATAGGCCTATGTAAATTCTTAATCCTCTTTTTTGCTGTCATTATGTTGAGAATATAAAAATGAGTAATTGAATGATTGAGGAACATTCCTGAGTATATTATTTGGAGGAATTATTGGGGCAAAATCAGTGTCCTTTCTCTGTTGGAAACAGTGACTAAAAAGAGAGAAAGTGGGCAGGCTCCTGGTATTGTTCGGAAGGTCGTGCTCCTGGGCTTTGTACAACTGTAGGGTATTTAAAGTTCCTGGTATCCTTGGCAACACAAACTGTTTGTGATACCAATTGGTGCTTGTGTTTCAATGATGTCATACAATTTACAGATCCACACAATGGAGCTCTTGTTTGTGGACCTACAGAGGAGTTCTGACAGTTTTGGAAAAGCACCTGAGTACCCATAGGAATTGAGGCTTAATTTGTGTGTGTGTGTGTGTGTGTGTGTGTGTGTGTGTGTGTGTGTGTGTGAGAGAGAGAGAGAGAGAGAGAGAGAGAGAGAGAGAGAGAGAAGGTGGGGGGAAGAGAGAGAGGGAGAGATATTTCTTTCAGGCTTTAATTTTAAGAAGCAGCGACAACCTTACTCTCTCTATTGTTTAATCTTTTAAGAGTTTGGATTCAACTTTGTTTAAAAAAAAAAAGCAAAATATATCACCCACCAAATTTCTCATTGTTTTGCATTCTCGTAATTGCATTTGAGAAGTATATACACATTTTTGTACTAATTGAAACTTGTAGAAAAACAGATGAGGATTAATTGCTCTTCTCAAGTTTAGCCATCAGCTGTGCAGTTGTAAGAGGCTTATAGAGCTGAGAGTATGTAAACTAATTGGTTAGATTAAAACAGTGCCATTAAAAAGATTATTTCTTCCTCTTCTCTTTCTCCCTCTCTTTTTTTTTAAATATGCGAAGTGATTGGTAGACTGACCTAAATGATGTACATTAAGTTGCCAAACCAGCTTAAATAAAAGAATGTGTTTCTGCCCTTAGATTCACTTCTTAAGCTTGTTTCTGTGGTCAAAAGGCTATAGGTTTATTGGCTCTTCTTTTGTCAAAGTTTGTGTCAAGAATGATGTGTGGATTCATGGCACAGTGGTGTACCAGACCCCTTCCAGTGGAAGTTTCCTTTTATTAGAGCAAACCTGTGTAGTATTTTTCCCCAGTATATTTCCAAGGAATGATTTATTTACATACATCATATAATTCTGAAGATCATTCATAGTTTAAATCGGGGTTTTTTCCTCTGACATTTTATTACAATATTTTTAGCATCAGTAGTTTTGAATTGGAATAAGAAACTAACCCATTATTTCAGATGTGGCAAGTATAAAGAATAATAGGAGCGAACATTTACTGAAGGATTAATATATGCCAGACCCTGTTCTACGTGCTGGACATTTCTTACCTTACCACAATCCTTACCACATCACTGTGAGGTAGAGACCATAATGTTCCCATTTTAAAGATGAGGAAGCTGGGACCCCAAGAGGTTAAGTATCGTGACTACAGTCTCACGGCTGGTAAGCAGTAGAGCAGCCATTCCTTTTCAGGCAGTCTGACTCCAGATTCTGTGTTCTTAACATGATGCCTCTCAGTAGCAATGATAGTAATGAGAGCTGACGTTTACTGAGCACTTCCCTGTGTGCCAGAAATCCAGAAATTGTTTGTATCTTTTTCTAGTGTGTTAACTCACTTAATCAAATAACCTAAGTTGGGACATGGGTCCTCTTGTAACTCTCAATCTTACTCTGCCAAATTCCGGTGCTTGGGTAGCCTCTAAGGGATCTTTGTAAACAGTTTGTACCTGCTTAAATCAGGATGGAGTTATGTTAAGCAGCTCTATATAAGAATCCTAGCAGAGGTAAGTATGTACCAGGGCCCTGAGTTAGTATCACCTTCCTGAATATTCAAGTACTGTATTACTTGTCTTATGGGGGAAATTAAAACCTCAGAGAGTTATATGAGAAGTATAAGTTTCAACCTGATGTTCCAAATGCTACTTAGATATTTATAAAACAAACAAAAAGCCTTATAGCCAGCATTTCTTTTCTTGTTCCTAGGGTTTTTAAGTAGACTTGAACTAGTTAAAAATAGGTGGTTCCCTAGTAACAGGTGGTTCTCTAACTAATAATAGAGGAAGTTAAGCATCTGTGGACTCAAAGTTAGCATTTCTGTGCCACCCACACTATGTATCCTGATAGAGAAGTTGAATTATGAATGTGTTGAAGTGCTTTAAACTTTGTTTATTCTTTGTCCGTGAACTTGATATTGATCAACTTAGTTTGGAGCCTCCCTTTAACCATTTTCTCATTTGGTAGGACTTAGCTGTATGTTTTTGAAGTGAATGCAATCTTAAGTCATAGTAGTAGATGCACATAATTACAAGTGTGTACTACGAGAATTGAAATGAAAAAGAACAGTTATATTCTCTACCCGATGCCTCAGCTGGTTTCTGTTCCGTAGAGGCAAACACTTTTAAGTCCTTTAGAGTTTTCCTCCACCACTTATCCTCATATTTTTAAATAACTCATGCATTCACACCTACACATATGCACACATGAAAATATAGATAGACTTAGTTTCAAACACTCTTTGTTTGGAATTGTCTTTCACTTTTAATCTAACTTTAAAATTCTTTCTACACACACACACACATGCACGCGCGTGCATGAGCATGCGCGTGCATGCACACACACAAAACCATAATCTTACTCCCTTTTATAATTGAGAAAGTGGAGTCTCAGGTTAAATCATTTGCCCCAAATCATGGAAATGATTTGGCAGATTTGAATCTAGTCATCTGACTACACAGATAGAGTCATGTTTCACATAAGTCAAATTCATTGAAAATGAGACTATATATTGATTTTCTCCCCCCTTTCAGTGCCCAGATGGTTAATCATAATACCAAACTTGTGTGCTTAGTATATGTGAGACACTTTGTTAAGTATTTGATGTGTATTATTTCATTTGAACCTCACAGAAATCCCTGAGAGTGTTTTGTCGTTCTTTTTTTAAAGATGAAGAAATTGAAGTTCACTTAGGTTGAGTAATTTCTCCAAGGTCTCACATCTTATAAATGGTAGAACTGGAATCTTTAAAGTATAATTTTTAATGGGGCATCTGGCTGGCTCAGTCATGTGACTCTTAGTTTTGGTGTTGTGAGGTTAAGCCCTACATTGGGCATAGAGCTTACTTTAAAAATAAAAAGGATTATTTTTATCGAAATATAATGTGCATAGAGAAAAGTGCACACATCCTGTAGCTTCATGTACAGCTTGATGGATTTGTATAAAGGCGACATCCTTGATTAACTTGCACCCTGCTGAAGAAACAGAACATTGATAGCAGCCCAGAAGTCCACCTTAACGCCCTTTCCCAGTCGCTGCGCATCCAAAGGGTAGCTGTGTTGCTGACTTTAATATCGTAGATGAGTTTTACCTATTTTTGAACTTTATATAAGCAAAATTATACATCTTTTGTCTGATTTCCTTTGCTTGATATTGTATTTGCGAGCTTCATACATGTTGTTCCATGTAGTTGTAGTGCTTTCACTTTCAATGCAGTTGGCTTACCCACTCTGCTATTCGTGGGCATTTTGGATCGTCTCTAGTTTTGGCTATTATGAATAGTGTCACTGTGTGCAATCTTATACATGTCTTTTGGTGAAGATGTGTTCTTATTTCTATTGGGTATATATCTAGGAGTAGAATTGCTGGGTATTTATATGTCCAGTTTTTGTAAATATTGTTGAACAGTTTTCCAAAGTGATTGTACCAATTCACACTCCCACCTGAAGTTGTTTCAAATCAGATCCAGCTTTATTTTGTTTCATTTTCTTTTTTCTTGGTGACATCTCTCTTGGAATCCCCCTAGTTTGTTGTCGTTGTTGTTTGTTTGTTTGTTTGTTTTGAGAGAGAGAGAGAACGAGTGGGAGAGCAGCAGAGGGAGAGGGAGAAGCAGACTCCCCGAGGAGCAGGGAGCCCGATGTGGGACTAGATCCCAGGACCCTGAGATCATGACCTGAGCTGGAGGCAGACGCCTAACCGATGGAGCCACCCAGTCTCCCGCTTTTTTTATATTTAAGACTGTTCCCTGAATAGCTATTGTCCTAGGTGTTTGCTTTGCTATCATCCTTAGAATTCTCTTTGCCTTTTTCTTAGGGTGGAAGCTCTATTTCCTGGATCTTAAGGCTTTCTCTCTTTCTGTTTACCTCCTCCTTTCATTCAAGCACATCCTCCAGTATTTTAAAAAAATGGTACACGGTAGCAAACAGCATGGTATGATGTCTTCAGCATGCCAATCTCTTTATTCACACTGTTCCAGTCAGGATTGCTTATATCTGGTGCATAGTTATCAGTCTCCTATTTCTCTTCATCAACACTTTGAAATGCTCTTCAGTTCTCTCCTGAGTTTAGAACACCTGTTATAAAAATATGGTGTGCTGTTTTCTTGGTTTACTCCCCTTTATGGATTGAAAGTTTGTGTTCCCCTCCCCCCCAATTATTTTATGTAACTATATCTTGGAGATAGGCCTGTAAGGAGGTGATAAAGGTTAGATGGGGTCATTAGGGTGGCACCCCAATCTGGTAGAACTGGTGCCTTATAAGAAGAGGAAGAGATACCTCTTTCTCTCCGTCATGTGAGGACACAGCAAGAAGGCAGCCATCTGCAAGCCCAGGAGAGAGCTCTCACCAGGAACCAAATTAGTTTGCATTTGATTTTGGATTTCTCAGCCTCCAGACCTATGGGAAAATAAATTTCTATTGCTTAAGCCACCCAGTCTGTGGTACTTTGTTATGGCAGCCCATGCAGACTAGGATACTCCCCAAAATTTGAGGCCTTGAATATCAAAAACGTTTTTATTTTATTCACACGCTTGATTGTTCAGCTAAATGAATAATTTAGGTTGGAATTAATTTTCTTTTGGAATTTTAAAGGCATTACTCCATTGTCTTCCAAATTCCTGGGTAGCATTTGAAACGTCTGGATCCATTCTTGTTCCTGAGCTTTTGCATGTAAATAAACTGTTTTTCTTAGCGATATATTTTGGTAGATATCTGTTTTTTCTAATATTTTTATGTTGAATCTCCTGGATTAATTTCTCAGGTTTCTTTCCCTTTTTCTTTTCCATCTCTGTCTTTTTCTGGGATATATTCTGAATTTTATCTTGTAACTGTACTATTGAGTTTTGTTTTCATTTCCGCTATCATGTTTTTAATATACAAAAAGCTCTTTTTAGTTCTATAATTGTTGCTTTTTATAAAAAGCATCCTGTTTTGGTTTAATGGACATCATTTCTTCTCATACCACTTGGAGGATAATGATGGTTGGTTGTATTTTCTCTCCTGGTATCATTTGTGTCTCCTTCAAATTGCCTTTTCCTGTTTGTTTAGATTTCTGTTTTCTCATGGTAGAGACTTTTCTTTGATCACTCGCATCTTTACTCCAGATTAAGAATGGGAGATGAGAAATTTACCCAGAAGATCTGAGTGTAGACTTGGGGCTTGTCTACTGAAGGCTTTTCTGTAAGGTGATCTAGATGGGCTATTTGTGGGAGAAACCTCTGGTTCTTTCCTCTTGAGCTGATGTGATACCCACAGAATGTTCTCCTAATTCCCAGCTGTAGGGCAAAAGTCTGTCTGCCAGTCCTGTGAGTCAGTTGGGGGAGGGGTGGTGTAAAGAGAATTTTGTGGGAAGCACTTCTTAGCATTTTATGCTCTTCTCAACTGTGACAATCATCCTTTAGTTCATCCTTGATTTTACCCTTCCAAGAGAGCAAACCTCTATTCTTTTACCTGGGGTGGTTGAGGAGTGACAGTTGCCTATAGAATTAATTAGAGAGAAGATCTTGGGACACTGACTGATTCTTAAATCTGCTTACGCAGGTGTCATTTTAGACCATCCCTCCTCCCATTGAGAGATACCCAGTACTAGCCTTTCCACATAAACTTTGAAGATTCTCTGATGTAAACTGGGTTGGTTCTTAGCTTTCCTCACTCTTAGACTAGGATTCAATTTTCTCAGGCCCGGTAAGTCAGTTAACACTTGAACATATTCTTTATAGCTTCTAAAATTTTATTTAATTTTTCCCTGTTTCTGTTTCTTTCCATCTATAAGGAGTTTTAGCTCTGTCTCTACCTATAAATATAAACTTTAGTTTCAGTGGAGTTTTGAGAAGAAATGAAATTATATATGCTTAGTCTTCCATTTTAACCTTAGTAGCTGCCGTGTATTTCTTGAAATGAAATTTGAATAAGGCATTTGTGGACTCCTTGAAGCAATTCCAGGTTCTTTTGTAGGCCAGGATTAGAGGTCTTGGACCTAGATAGATAGATCTTTGACTTGATTTTTTTTTTTTTTTTTGCCCTAATAGGACCCAAAGTAAATTCATCAGCTTACTGTTAAAACTTGGTCTTCTTCCATAATTCCTAATCTCAGTAAGTGAAAACCCCATTTACCTCTTGACAAAAATGTGTATCAGTAGTGTCACTCTTCTGTTTAAAATTCTTCAGGGGCTTCCTTTCCTTCCTAGTATCCAGACCAACAAACATCCTTCACCTGGTTCCAAGATCTCTCTGCATGACCTTGGCCCAGTCTATCTCACCAGCCTCTTAGCTCCTGCCCTTACCCCCTTGTTCCCTGTGCAGTAGCCAGAGAGGCCTCCTTTTTAGGTGTCTGAGGAGCAGAACCACTTTCTTCCTCAAAGGCTTTTGGGCCTGTGATTTCATTCCCCTGAAATGCTAGTACTTACATTCCCCTCTCCCACTGACTATCTTCCCAGCTGCTATAATGCCACAGACTTAAGTCCATTGCTGTTATTATATGCTCTCACAACACCCTCTACTGCTTCTTATAGTGTTTATCATAATTGTTTAAATTAACTGTATTCTAATCATACAGTATTTGACCCCTCAACTAAATTAAAGCTGTATGAATTCAGTGATTAGGTCTGTCCTGCTCACTGCTATTTTCCCAGGCTCAAGTACAGTACAGTATACACAATAAATACTCATTGAATGAAAAACAAAACAAAAAGGAAGAAGAAGCTCTACTGATATGCTAGAAAAAATTCTAGATTACATATCAGAAGAACGAAATTATAAGATAACTTTGCTACGTGCATCACTTTGAGCAAGTAGTTTTCTCTCTCTGAGCCTCGTTTTATTGATCTATGAACTGAAGGAGTGTGGTTTACTAGCCTTCAACATCTCTTTCAACTCTGTTAGTTTCCCAAAGGACCTCCCTCTTCCGTGCATTTTTGTGCTGACCTTTGTTTTTATTTCTCCTACTTGACACTTATCATCAACTGCTTCCCTCTATCCATTCTTTTCTCTTTACTGTCTGTAATGTGAAAGTATCTCTTGATATGTGCACTCTCAACATCCAAAGTATTAGCTACAATGACCTGGAAATTTTTAACCCAAAATTAGCCATCCAAATTGAAGTACCATTAAAAGAAGGCCAAAAACATTAAGTTGCTCATGAATCTGGGTAAGAGAAAGTGGAGTTGACTACCATCCTATATCAGTTGTTTTCCCAACAGGATTGTATTTCGTGATCATGTTGTTTAAAGGTTTCATGCAATCGAAATATCTTTTAAGATAATGGAAAAGCCTGTGAAAAGTAGGTGAGCCAAGGAGCATTAGTAAACCTCTTACAGTGGAAGAAATGATGGAGATGATAAAGGCTAATGAGAGACAAAAAACACAAAAGACGAAAGACATAAGCTTTGCTGTGCATATGTCCCCGTGTACTGTGTGCGTATGCATGTGATTCTTACCTATTTGTGAGAAACAATAAAATTATGAAAGTGGTGTTAGTTTTAGAAAGCCTTGTTAATTTTATTTTGTTGTGCTATTTGCATTCACTCTGCATCTTAACAGATTATTGTTTATTTACCTTACAGTACGTGTTTGCAGTATTATAAGAGGAAAATGTAATTTGTATCTGTTACTGTATATTGTGCATGAACATACCCACTAACAAGTTCATTAAATATTAATGATTTTGCTTGTTTGTTTTTAATTTAGAAGTTTTTGGTGGATTGCATATAGGTATATACAATTGTAATATTGTAGATATGAAGTATTAAGAATACTTACTACTTGGGGAAATTAATTGGGAGTTTTAGATAAGCTTGAACTAAATTATTCTTTTTTCGCTTGAAATCAGAATATAGTCTCCTGTTACATGAAAATTTGCCATCCAACACATTTGCAGGCATGGATTAGATTTGGGTAAGAGGGGTGTCAGTTCTGTTTGTATTGGATATATTGAAGAGAGAATGCTAAATGCTTCCTTTTACTGCTTTATAGTCTCATATTGTAGGTATTTGTTCCCTCCTCCTGATTTGAGGTCAGTTGTTTTTGATAAAAAGAAAGGTTCTTCACTTCTCCTGTAAGTCAGCTAAATTGCGTCAGGACTGAGCTGACTGAATTGGGTTGTCGACTTAGCAATGAGTGACTGATAGGATTCTTTAGAGAAGCCTATATTATCTCCTTGATAGTTTTCACTCTAAGCTCAGTGATTTGTGACTCAAACAGGTCACAATTCAGAAGAGATGCATATTTAGCTCTGTAATTCTATTTCAGTTGATACTGTGGAGAGAGGTAGAGCTATTAAAAATTTTTAATGCTGCCAAACTCTTGATAGGTTTTATTTTTAATGCAGTCTGCCTTCTTTTGCTCCTCTAGATACAGAGATACTGTTACAGTATTGGCTGTATAACCAATTGCTAAAACCTCAGAAACTGATCTCTCAATAGTGGTAAACTATTTACTCTTTTTTTCCTTCTCCACTAAAAATCACATTCCTTTTAAAGCTCTAATTCTTTCCCCACAGCAGCTGCCCCTAAAGGAAAGTGATGAGATTCAATTCAAAAAGAGGCAAGCGTGGGGGTATATTAATATAGGAAGAGGTACTAAATATAACAGAAGAAATGAGTTTTACATGGTGTTTGAGATTGATTCTTAGTAAAGTTCATTTTTCTACCAGTGGCAGCAATATAAGACACAAAAAGAATCTTGAATTTTGATCATTTCTGTAAGACCATGGTTATATTTTAGGGGACAGATTAGTGTTTTCTTACACTTTTCTTAAATTTGCACAATACTTGGCTGTTTAAGAAAAACTTACATATAGACCTTTGTTTTTCCTTCTAAGGATTAGTATATAAGTGAATTATTTTGAGTATTTTATATTTTTCTGTTTAGGTGAGAGTTCTGAGAGTATGAACTATAGATGTAAGTGGTCCTGTTGGGGTCGAAGTACCAGCTATGATTGCCATCTATCATCCGAACGTGGCCTCATTCACAACATTCCATTCGGTTATCCAAGCCATGGAGTTCCTTAAGCAGTACTTGGCCCTGTGTGGGAATTATGAGACTTATTCCTTCTAATGCGTGTCCGAAAAGCAGCATGAAACCGTATCATCTGGTCTGCTTGCTCTCGCACAGCACATGTGATCAGGTGCAGTGCAAACTATACTAGCGACATGGAAGGGAGAAGCAAGGTGGAACCATCAGAGCAATTGTTTCCCATCCTGGTCGTCATCTTTAAAATACTTAGATAATAGCATCTAATTAAAATTAGTTCTTCTAAAAAAACAAGTGTTACTTTTATCAAACATCTGTTTGTCTACTATAAAGGCCAGGCCTTCAAGGAACTTATTACCTTGTTATCAGATAACTGTGGCCTGTGATGGAGCTGAGGTAGAAGCCCAGGGCTTAGGCCCTGGTGCTGCTGAGACTGAAAGGCGGGCAGCAAAGGGACCCTTTGCAAATCTTAATATAAAGGAAATTACTCACCAGAAAGAAGTGTCACATAACATCTCCTGCCTGTCCTCCCTTTCTCTTAAAAAGGGTAATGGGGAGCATAGGGGATTTACCGACTAGCCACCGATGATCAAGTAGCATGGCGATTAAGCCTCCATAGTTGAGAAGGAAATGAAAATGGTTAGCTAAGGATAAAAGACACTATATAAATTCATTTCAACAAATAGTTGTGGTCTCATAGTGAATTTATGATAAAGACTAAAATGTATTTCCATAAAGGCAAACATTTCTGACCTAAGTAATGATTTTATATCTTAAACATACTGAATCATTTATTACTTAGTATCCGTATTACTCACCAAGGTGAGTGTGACCATATTTAAATCTACTGGGGCCATCGATTTGTATGCACTGTAATGTAATTTGCCAGCCCCAGGGTTCATTGCATGTCAGGACAAAGCAGAGTTCATAGTCAGTCATTTTAGTGTTCTGGTAGTTATTCTAAGAAGATTTTTATTTGCTTATTCTGCAAATAGTATTTTCTGACATTTTGACAGAATATTGAGGGTGGAAACCTAGGAAGGGGATAAAATAAAGCAAAGCAAACTTTTATTTTAATGTCCTGGTTGGTTTTGTCTTTCCTTTTAATACTGTAAGAATGAAAGAGAATGACTTAAACTATCTTGATGCAGTAATTGGTGGCAGCCACACTGAGTCTGGAGCAGACAGCAGTAACACATTTATGAAATTACTTGGTCACATCTCTAACATCAGGGGTTTGCTGCTGAGCAGCATGGTACAGTTATGGACATTATGATTAAGAATCGTCTTCGTGTGGCAACTCTAACATGTCTTCTGTTGCTGCAGAAATTCCTGTAGAAGATGGCCAAGAATATACCACATTTTTAAAGCTGTATGGCAGGGCAAGAATTCTATTCTTTATTAGAAAAAGAAAGAACTATCTTTTAAAAATATAACTTGTTAGTTGACCTATGAATATAAATGATATTTAAACTTGAACTTCTGTTAAAACTTTCTGAACATTTTGGTGAAGAGAAAAATAGCCCTTTATGTAGTTCGGGAAATTGACACGTTCTTAGGTAGTTTGAGTAGCATAGCTCTGTTGTAAAGTTATTTAGATGTATTTTTACTTCTGTAAGAAAGTGGACACTACAGTTCCGAGACTTTATAAAGTAATGTTTATACTTTGACTTTGAATTCTAATCAAATTCAGAACAAAAACAAGTCTGATATTTGAAATTTGAATGTTGGGAAGAACTTGCCGTTAATAAACCGGGTTGACTGTGGCATGGAAATAAACACACACACATGAAAATATAGATCTAAGTAGTTCAGACCTCTGCGGTTTACAACAACTACATGCTAGAAATGTGCTTCTCTTTTAATACATTAAAATCTCACTGGTATAGATAAGATTTCCCAAAGCCGTGTTTTGTTTTTGCTTTTTTAGGTTGCTACTAAGAATCAATGAAAGGCTGTTGAGATTGAATGAAACATTAGGGTCGTATTAGTTGGAAGAGTCTCTGAAGAATACCGTATAAAGCTTGCTTTGGATGGCAGTACATAGGTTTAGGATTCTATCACTTGCATTTAACTTATAATATTGGATTCTTAAAAGAACATGTGGCTTTTGTAGATGATGTGATTCAAAAGCAACTCAGATGTACTTCTAAGGAGCTGTATGATACAAAAGTAAAATTTCTCACAGCTGTTTTTTCTTTGACATTCTCCATATTTGGGTCATGGACTTGTTCTTTTCCACTCTCCTTACCCCTATTTCTGCTTCTAATTATATCCCTTTAATACTTTCCCACTGTAAGTCTTTTGAGATGCTTTCTAAGTCAGAAGAGACAAGAAGATACTTACCCTCTAAAAGAAGAGTCACGGCAAGCCTAGTTATAGATTATACCTGCTAGAATTTCCAGCTCTGTCGTACCATTTTTGTTCACCATCTTTGTCAAAGGATGGGACAGGCCATGATGCTCCCTTCTTTGGTTTCAAAGAAGGGTTATGAGGAAGGGTTATACACAAGAAAATTATTGCCATTCTTGCCTATAAATTTATAGCACTTGAGGAGGCCCAGGATTTGACTTTTAGATTGACAGGTAGACTAAGTAATCTGGTATTTTGAATGCTGTTTTGAAGTGTTTTGAAGTGATTTAGATATAATGGATTACAGTGAATCCTTCTAATTCATTTCAGATTCAAAAGCTTCCCTTTAGGTTTTCTTTATTCCTGTCTTGAAAAACTTTGTTGTGGACTTCCCTGCTAAATTCCTATTTCGAAATTAGAGTCACATGAATTTCGAAATTAGGGTCACATGATCCCTTCACTGTCACCAGTCTATGGCCCTAATTATCCCATGTCAGGCCATTATATTAGTCTCCCATCCATTATATAAGACCTCTGGTGTTTTTTCTGCTGCCTTCATCTTAACAAGCTGTTTCCAGATTTCCTTAGAATCCTCATTGGCTTCCTGGGTCTAAGCAGTGGTTTTTAAAGTAGGGTCTGTGGAACCCTAGAACCCAAGTTTCCCTGATCTGTTAGGTTAAAACTATTTTCACAATAAACTTGCCTTAAAACAAACCAACCAACCGTATTGACTTTTGCACTGGTGGTAGAAAAGCAATTATGAGCAGAACCACTGAGGCAGTAGTAGAAATCAGGGCGGTGTCTCCCAACTGTCAGTAGCATTGCATTCTCCTCTGCCGCATGTAGCAGGGGCAACAGTTTTCAGAAAATCCTTGAGGACTCAGTGAAAATCCTTAATTTTATTGAATCTCAACCCTTGAGTTCACATCTTTTTAACATTCTGTCTGATGCCATGAGAAGCACCTGTGAGCTACATACTGAAGCATGACAGTTATCACAACAGAAAGCATTTTGTGCAAATTGAGCTGCAAGATGAACTTGCCACTTGATTTCATGGAACACCGTTTTTACTTGAAACAACAACTGAAAGACAAACTATAGTTCTTTGGTTTGGGTTATTTGGCAGACATTTTCTGGAAAAAGAAAGACATAAACCTCTCATTTAAGGGGAAAAAAACAACAGTATTTATTGCCAATGATAAAATTCAGGACAAAAAATGCTTCCCAGTAAAGACTTCTGTGATAAGGTGAAGACTTTTTTGAAGGTTAATGAATGTGATTTTTTGATATTACATAATGAAAAGTGCCATAATTTGGAAATCTGCAAAACTAAACCAGTGTTTTGAAAATGATCAGTGCATGATGTTAAAAACTTATGCATATGGGTAAAAAAAAATCCATTCAAAGGTATAAGGTACACCAATGATTTTTTTTTTATAAAGTTTTCTTTCTTTTTTTTAAGATTTTATTTACTTATTTGACAGAGAGAGAGGGAACACAAGCAGGAGGAGTGGGAGTGGGAGAAGCAGGCTTCCTGCTGAGCAGGGAGCCCGATGTGGGGCTCTATCCCAGGACCCTGGGATCATGACCTGAGCCGAAGGCAGGCGCCTAACGACTGAGCCACCCAGCACCCCCCTACCAATGATTTTTAATGTAACAGAGTATGAAAAATTCATTGCTGTGGTGTCAAATTCCACATTTTACTCAGTTTTAAGAAGTATCCACTTGTCAGGCTTTGGTATAGTATTAAAAAAGATGATCCACAGTTATCTAAAAATGCTACTCAAATACTCTTCCCTTCCAACTGCATACCTGTGTGAGTCCAGTGTTTCTTCATATGCTTCAACCAACACAACATGAAGTAATAGATGGAATGCTGAAACAAATCTAAGAACCCAGCCGTCTTCTATTCAGCCAGACTTTAAAAAAGAGATTTGCAAAACTTAAAACAGCATCACTCCTCTCACCTATTTTTGTCTGTTTGTTTTGGAAAATATTTACATATCATTAAAAAATATATTTGTATTAATATGCAATAGGTTTCTTATTAAATAACTATTTTAAAAATTTCTCAGTTTTAATTTCTAATATGGTAAATATTGATAAATATTGCCCATACAAATAATAACTCTTTGAAGGTCTCAATAATTTTAAGAGTTTAAAGGGATACTGAGATTAAAAGAATTTGAGAATTACTAGTCCTCATAATAACAGCCAGTCTTAGAGAAGTGCTTTCCAGAGGGATCCAATGAGTAACTTCTGATGCTTTTTTTTTTTTTTAAAGATTTTATTTGTTTATTTGAGAGAGAGCACAAGCAGAGGGGTGGGGTAGAGAGAGACAGAAGCAGGCTTCCCACTGAGCAGGGAGCCCGACATGGGACTCAGTCCCAAAACCCTGGGATCATGACCTGAGCTGAAGGCACATGCTTAACCAAAGACTGAGCCACCCAGATGCCCACCTCTGATGCTTTTTAATGTTTCTAAAATTATTCATTTTTTGTAATAAAGCCAGCATCCAATGCCCTTAATAGCCTTATAGGACTGGGACAATGGAAAGCTAATTTTTTTTTCCAGTTTTGCTGTTAAGATTCTTATTTGTAATTCTGTTATCCTTTTCTCTAATAAATTTTAGACACTAAATATAATTGGAAGTCAGAAGTTCGAAGTATGTTACTAGAGTTGAGAGGGAGAGGGAGGGGGGAAAAGAAGAGGAAGAGAGGGAGGGGGAAAGAGAGATTGACGGATTGATGGGTAGTATTGGTAAGGTGAGCCTGTCCTGTGGTAATATAATTTTAGTATATAGGCTTTTCTTTTTCTTTCTTTCTTTCTTTCTTTCTTTCTTTCTTTCTTTCTTTCTTTCTTTCTTCCTTCCTTCCTTCCTTCCTTCCTTCCTTCCTTCCTTCCTTCCTTCCTTCCTTCCTTTCTTTCTTTCTTTTTTTTTTTAAAGATTTTGTTTATTTATTTGACCGAGACAGGCAGCGAGAGAGGGAACACAAGCAGGGGGAGTGGAAGAGGAAGAAGCAGACTCCTAACGGAGAAGCCCGATGTGGGGCTCGATCCCAGAACGCCGGGATCACGCCCTGAGCCGAAGGCAGACCCTTAACGACTGCGCCACCCAGGTGCCCCAGTATATAGGCTTTTCAAGTGTACTGTTAAATCTTCACGTAAACGTGGAAACGAGGACATGATAGAATGAATGAATTAAATCCATAGGTTATTTTAGAATCTTACTTTGTTATTTTAAAATGCCTTTTAAACCTTAATCCAGAAGTGCTTAAAAGAACCCCCCAAAATCACTTATTCTAATGTCTTTCATTTTCTTCCTTGGTATACATTCTTACAAAGTGATCAAAAAGTGAGTATTAGATAATAAATGTGAAACTATAAAATTTATGACATGGCTAACCAATCTCATCATTTAGACAGAACATTTTTTTAAAATACAGTGATATTACTCCTTACTTCATTCTGCCTTGAGCACTGGGGAGGAGTAGTTTGGGGTCCCAAAATGCTGTGTGAGACATTGTCTTGTTTCACAATACCATGAAGAAACCAAAAACAAAGCCTGGGTTGGAGGAAGAGAGAACATGAGACAGTGAGACTTCAGGAGAATTACTCAGGGTGACACAGGGAAGGGAATTTAGGCTTTCTTAAATTCAGGGCTGATACAGATTTCTATTTGGTCAGGAAACCTGAGTTATGCTATAAATATAGTATCCTATGTTCTAATTTTATTGGACAGAGCCTATCAGTGTCTTCTTGCTTAGTATAGATCCTAAGATTACTGTTCAAATTAAATTACAGTGGGCAGCTTAGGTCACCCATGGCTAACTTTCGTAAGCAGGTTAGTCATTTGAATGAAAACTTGTCTAGGCCACAAAACCACCACATTTCCACATAAAGTAGGTGCATCCCTCTCTGTTGAAGTGGAGTTGGTATTTGACTCTAAAAATAGGCCTACATTGTGGTAAAAATCTAACCCATTTGTTTGTCCGAATCATGTGAAGAAAATCAGCTTTGACATGGCTTTTAAGTACAGGCAAGAATCTTCTATATGTGTCAGAAAGGATTAAGAGTCACCTCCTTTCAAGCTTTTTGTGATAATTTCAGGACATTTTGAGGTCTAAAGAAAACTTTAAAATAATTTTAGATGCTCTATTAGAATACAAGGGGAGAGTTGAGGGTAGGGAAGAGAGTTTGTGAACTGGAGAAGCCATAGATGTCTGCTGTGCTTAGTTCAGAGGAGACAGACCCAGAACAATGAGGGGGAGAAAGGAAGACAGTGAACTAAGAATTAGTAGCATGTCCAGCCAAGCCCCAGTAACATGGGTTCTGTGACTGAGTTATTTGTAGGGTAGTTGATAAGCTCCCCTAAATAAGCAGAGCAACAAGTTTAGATAGAGGTTTAGAGAGCAAAGGAAGTTAAGCCAGAAGGAGCCCCGAAGATAATATCAGTAACACAAGGTGATGGAAAAGGAGAGACATACACCTAAGTGCCCTAGTTACTGACTTGTTTATTTCCAACAGAATTCCAGCTATAGCTTTGCATATTTGGGTGATTATAGTATAAAATATCCAGGACATTAGTTGTATTTCCTCAAAGCCAGTACTAGGAATGCCTATCATCCTATGATTAAAAAAACAAAAGCCAACCCAAAAGTCTTGTAGAAAGTAATAGTAACAGGGGCGCCTGGGTGGCACAGCGGTTAAGCGTTAAGCGTCTGCCTTCGGCTCAGGGCGTGATCTCAGCGTTATGGGATCGAGCCCCACATCAGGCTCCTCCGCTGTGAGCCTGTTTCCTCTCCCACTCCCCCTGCTTGTGTTCCCTCTCTCGCTGGCTGTCTCTATCTCTGTCAAATAAATAAATACAATCTTAAAAAAAAAAAAAAGAAAGTAATAGTAACAAAAACATTCATGTAATAGATAAAATGTGCTTATTTATGATTTACAGCTCTCCTGCCCTCATCATAGGTGTTTGTTTTCTAATTTCTCCAGTTTGAGATGCTCTAGCATAATAACTACATAGTAATAAATACTGTCTTTAAAATTATCCCTTCAGTATATTCTTGACAGGAATTAGTCCTTCATGGCTAAAGAACTTTTAATATTCAACTGTCATAAAAGCATTATTTAGTGGATCTAATGTGTAGTTTTGATTAAGATGTGTTGCAAGTTTTATAGCAGCCCAAATGAGTGACCCATTCATATCAAAAAAATGTAACAAAGTAAGAATAACCACTTGGTATTTAATAGGGAAATGAGACTTTTGAGAAGAGTCCAACATTTAGCTCTGATGTGTACTTCCACTTCTAAGAGACCTGATCGGTAGTATGTTTAGATCTTTCCTTGAGGAAACTGCTTTCTGTGTTTTTAAGATCTTACTGGCCTCTAGTGGTAATATGATGGTATAGTTTAAACATTTTTTATTTTTATGCATGACTAGAAATGCCATTTTGAAGAGACACTGGCTGATAATAGCTTCATTCCCTCTGTCTGGGGTCAGCAGTACTCTCAGAGTGTACGTGTAACTTCGTCTTCTTCCTGAAGACGAGAGGCTCTGTCTTTTGTTCTTGTCTCTGAGTCATCCCTACCTCTTTATTTTGAATGATGTTAGTTTAGCTGTGAAGCAACCTCCCATTGTTTTAGTACATGTACAGTGGTGATTACTGTGTCAAGTTTGTGCTAACAATTCTTTCTAGTGTTTCAGCTTTCTTTTCTGCAGACTAAAGCTCCAATTTTCCCTCTGTTTATAACAGTTTATTTTCTTCAAAGGAAGTTAAGTTTTCAATTTAGCATTTAGGTTCATGTTTAAAACTCTTGATTTAATTCGATTTTGAAGAATCTTACATTCGAAATACTGGCCTACTAAGTAAGCATGATAATGGTTTCTCACTTTTGTTTTTCATATTTGTCACTCAGATGTCAAGGGGCCACCTACCCATCGTCTGTCTTGTGGCCAGTCGCCCTACACAGAGACCACAACATGGGAGCGGAAGTATTGCATCCTCACAGACAGCCAGTTGGTGTTGCTCAACAAGGAGAAAGAGGTGAGATGGATATTACTGAGGAAAGCTACTTCTTTTTCTGACCAGATTGCTGAAATCTAGTTTTTATTTGCATTTTGATATGTGACATTTATAGAAATGGAGGCGTACGAATGATAAATTATAAGTACAGACATACCTCCTTCTATTGCGCTTCACTTATTGCATTTGGCAGATACCACATTTTAACAATTTGTGGGTTTGTGGCAAGCCTGTGGTGAGCAAGTCTGTTGGCGCCATATCTCCAGTAACATATGCTTATTTCGTGTCTCTGTCACATTTTGGTAATTAACACTTGAAGCTTTTTCATTATTATCGTATTTGTTATGGTGGTCTGTGATCAGTGATCTTTGATGTTACTGTTGTAATCATTTTGAGGCACCATGAACCGTACCCATCTAAAATGGTGAACTTAATTGATAAACGTGTGTGTTCCGACTGCTCCACTGACGGCTGCTCCCATCTCTCTCCCTCTTCTCTGGCCTCTCTGAGATTCCCTGAAACACAACAATATTGAAATAGGCTAATTAATAACCCTACACTGGCCTCTCAGTGTTCAAGTGAAAGGAGGACTCTCACATCTCTGACTTCAAATGAAAAACTAGAAATGATTAAGCTTAGTGAGGGAGGCGTGTTGAATGCCAAGTGAAGCTGAACGCTGGGCCTCTTCCACCAAACACTTGCACCAAAACAACTTATGAATGCAAAAGAAAAGTTCTTGAAGGAAATTAAAGTGCTACTCCAGTGAACACAGGAGTGATAAGACAATGAAAGAGCCTTATTGCTGAGACAGAGCAAGTTTCAGTGGTCTGGATAGAGGATCACCAGCCACAGCATTTCCTTCAGCCAGAGCCTATTCCAGAGCAAGGCCCTAACTCTCTTTAATTCTGTGAAGGCTGAGAGAGGTGCGGAACCTGCAGAAGAAAACCGGAAGCCAGCAGAGGTTGGTTCATGAGGCTTCAGGAAGGAAAGAAGGCACCTCCAGTGCACGACAGTACAAGGTGAAGCAGCAGGTGCTGATGCAGCAAGTTCTCCAGCACATCTAGCTAAGGTCGCTCCTTAAGGTGGCTACACGACACAACAGGTTTTCAGGATAGACGAAACAGCCTTCTCTTGGATGAAGATGCCATCTAGCACTTTCGTAGCTAGAGAGGACAAGGCAATCCTGGCTTCATAGCTTTCAAGGGCTGACTCTGATGTCAGGGCCTCATGCAGCCAGTGCTCATTTACCATTCGGAAAACCCTAGGGCCCATAAGAATCATGCTTAATCTACTCTGCCCGCGCTCTAGCAACAGAAGAACAAAGCCCAGATGACAGCACATCTGTTTACTACACAGTTTCCTGAAAATTTTAATCCCACTGTTGAAATCTCCTGCTCAGGAAAGAAGATACCTTTCAAAATGTGACTGCTCATTGACAATTCACCTGATCCCCTAAGAACTCTAATGGGGATGTATAACAAGATTCATGTTGTTTTCATTAATGCAATGTCCATTCTGCAGCCCATGGATCCTAGTGTAATTTTGACCTTCAAGTCTTATTCTTTAAGAAATACATTTCATTGGTGGCTCAGTCAGTTAAGCGACTGACTCTTGATTTCAGCTTTGATTATGGTCTCAGGGTCATGAGAGCCAGCCTCATGCCTAGCATGGAGCCTGCTTAAGATTCTTTCTCCCTGTTCCTCTGCCCCTTCCCCCACCTGCGTGTGTGCTTGTGCTCCCTCTCTCTCTCTCTTTCTCTCAAAAAAAAAAAAAAAGGGAAAACTACATTTCATAAGGCTATAGCTGCCAAAGATGTATCTGTGCAAAGTAAACTGAAAACCTTCTGGAAAGGATTCACCATTCTAGATGCCATTAAGAATGCTTGTGATTCATAGGTGGGAACAGGTCAAAATAGTCACATTCACAGGAGTTTGGGGACAAAGTTGATTCGAACGCTCATGGATGACTGTGGGATTCAAGACTTCAGAGGAGGAAGTAACTGTGGATGTCACAGAAATAACAAGAGAGCTAGACTTGGAAGTGGAGCCTGAAGATGACTGAATTGCTGCAATCCCATGGTAAAACGTGAATGGACGAGGAGTTGTTTCTTAGGAATGAGCAAAGAAACTGGTTTCTTGATATGGAATCTACTCCTGGTGAAGACGGCATGAGGATTATTGAAATGAAAAGGATTTAGAATATTACATAAACTTCGTTGATAAAGCGACAGCAGGGTTTGAAAGGACTGACCTCAAGTTTAAAAGAAGTTCTACTGTGGGTAAAATGCTATCAAACAGCATCGAATGTGACAGAGAACTTGTTTGGAAAAGGAAGAGTCCACCGATGTGGCAGACTTCATTGTTGTCTTATTTTAAGAAATTGCCACCGCTACCCCATCCTTCAGTAACCCCCACCCTGATCAGTCAGCAGCCATCACCATGGAGGCCAGACCCTCCACCAGCAAGAAGATTATGACTCCCTGAAAGCTCAGATGATGGCTAGCATTATTTGGTAATAAAGTATTTTAAAATGAAGGTATATACATTGTTTTTTTAGATATACTGCTAATGCACGTTTAATAGACTACAGTATAATGTAAACATAACTTTTATATGCCCTGGGAAACCAAAAAGTCCGTTTGACTCGCTTTGTTGCAGTGGTCTGGAACTGAGCCTGAAATGTCTCTGAGGTATGCCTCTAAGTCTAAAGGGTTGCTCGCATTGTAATGATATCCAATTGTCATGAAGGAGCAAGTTCAACAAGGTAGGATTGGATTTTCACTGAGGATCAGTGAAATAGATATTGAGTTGAGTAATTTGGAATGAGAACAGATTGGATGGTGTAGACCTGGCCTCAGAAATTGCTCAAAAGGGCTATCGGACGTGATGTCAGTGTAGCTACTGTAATAAATGGAGCTCTCAGGGATTAATTGAAAGAGGGTTAATGAAGGGATTATTGACAGAGACATGGGTAGCATAAGGGACCCACCAAAGAGTGTGAAGCTCCATGAACTAGTAATAGCAGAAAGCTTGTTATCACCCTGGACTTTGAGGGCCAAGGAAGGGAGCCGTGCTTCTGGAAACCAGAGAAAGGGGTGCACAAGACGGCTGTGTGACAGTTGCTATGGCGCTACGCAAATGAGTGCAGCTTCTACCCAAGCAAAGATGGCCAGCAGGGAGGAAGCAAAGAAGCAGCAATGCTCCAGCTCTCTTCCTGCCTTCTGATTTCTTGCCAGTTGTTACCTACTAGCCAAACCTAACTTGAAGCCAGAGGGGGAAAAAAGATTGCTCTTAACGTGTTTTATGAGGTTTGCTTTCTGAAACACACAGCAAGAGAGAAAAAGGCAGAGAGTACATCTGGAGAGGCTGACAGAATGTAATTAGCACAGGCATCAAGTTCCAGGTAAACTTTCTGTCCTTCTAAATGAAAAAAACCCCTTGAACTTATCATACACTATTAGCTATTTTACTCAAACTGTGACAGTGTACAAGTCCTTCCACACCCAAATAACTCATTTGCTTATTGGTGATTTATCAGAGTTGATATTATTCTGATTTGGTAGGTCCATAACCCCGTTTTACACCCTACCTCCACAACATAAAAAAATGAATGAGTATGACCTTGACAACGAAGAGGGATTGATGGGAGGGAAGGAGAAGAAAAGATCTGGCTCAACAAAGGACAAAGATAACTTGCCAAAAATAGAGGTAAATAACCTAAAAAGCTGTAGGTAGAATATCAGTTTAGTAAGTCACCCTTCTGAGAAGTGAGTTCAGGGGGAGCAGTGAACAACAAATCCATTTCTCAGCTCTCAGCTGTGGCTCCCTATCTCCCTTTTTTCTTCTCCTCTCTCTCTGTCCCTTTTCTTTTCCATCCCTTCTCTTACTCAGCAGTCTTTAATATAGTAAAGCCAAGGTGATAACAAGAAAAGAATTTTAGCTTATTTTACTAGGCAGTTCTTACTCGTGAGGGCCCAGCTCGGATGCTTTCTGTCATGCTTATTCTTTTTGTTCAGTCATTGAAAAATCTGCCTTACTTTTGATACCATCTCCCTACCATGACCCTTTTCAGTATTTTAATATTATTAAGTTTTATTTTATTAGAATAATATAATAAAGGTCAGCCTTTTCTCGGATAGTCTAGTACATGTTACTGTGTTTATATTAAGTTAATACATAATAAAAATTGGTCGAGTGAATATTAGTATAGAAGAATTCTAGTTATCCAATTTGAATAAACAGATAATTGAAAATGCTCATTTTAACATTTGTCAGCAGTCATTTATTAGAGCTGTTAATAAGGAGAGATAGGAATAGATCATTTGCTATTTTTCTGCCCTTACCTACCTTTTATTCAGTTTAGTACTGTAAGAAATTAAATAGTGTCAAGATAGAGAGCATAAGGTCAAGAAACATGCCTTGTCTAGAACCAAGAGGAAATCCACTGATTAGATCAATTGAGTATTCCAGGCCTGGGCCCCCCCTTTGTCTCATAAAATAACTGTCCACGAGGAATAACTTTCTAAAACGATATCTTTCATACTTTATTTCTTTTTATGCCAGTCATCCTGAGTAGCCCTGGACAAATGGGGAACCCCTCATCGGCCACACTCTGTATATGGCTGTGTAAATCCTCTTTTCTGTCCCTGCCTTCTGCTCATCTTTTACCACCTCTTCAGACCCTATCACTGTACCCTCCACAACTCACAGCCCATCATCAGCAAAACCAGCTGTTTCTTCCAGCTGTTCTTTGTAGGCATCCCTTAACTTCTTGGTTTCAAGAACCTGTGTTTTCCCTGAGAACACCATCTTCTGTGAGGTCCTGTCAGGTGATGGGTGTCTTTCTCCCACAGCCCTCATACCACGCCGCCTGTAGTAGCTGTTCTTCCTCTTTCATGACTGCCTTCTGCCCTCCCTCATTTTCCCTAAGAAGTCCAAATCCTGCATCCCCTCTTAGAGTTATTTTCCAACCCCCAGTCATTCCTTCTCATTTTTTGTTGATTTGAGCTCCTGGCTCATTATCATGAGCTTCAACAGTACTTTGTGATGATTCCAAAATCTGCAGAGATGCTTCTTCCAACACACTGAGGTCGTTGACCTCTCCTCCAAGAATCTTTTCCTCTACCCAGCCTCGTCACTACAACTTCTTCATATTCTCAGTTGCACACATTTTACACTCTCCTCATCACCTTCTGCCTTTCTGGCTCATCCCTTATTCCAGCAATCCTTCAGTCCTTTTGAGACCCATGGACCGTTGATGATATAACGTTTTCTGCCCCTTAGGCCTCTGATATGCTCTCTTCCCTGTTCATCCGGCCTGAATTCCATGGTCAGCCATTCTGATGGCTCCCTTGCATACTATTTCCTTGCCCTTCTCATGCATTAGCATGCTCACTTGGCAACGTGATAGCTCAAATCCTGCCCCTCGTCTGTCCCGCCCCGCTTCTATGCAGCGTCATGTGTCTACAGAAGATCCATCACGCTGACGGTCTTTAAACCAATGGCGGCAAACCTCATGTGAGCCCCTAATGCTGCTTGACAATCACAAAACATTTTCCTAGCGTAATTATTGTCCAGCTCTCCTGAACTAGTGCTTCTCAGTCTACTTGTGGTAAAGGACCGGTGTTTTCTCCACCCGACTGTGAACATAATGCAATAAAATGAATAGTTAAAAAAATAGAAACTTTAAAAAGATGAAAATACACAAGTCCCAATTCTTAATTGTATTTAACCAAAATGAAATAATTCAACAGGTAAACACAGAATAACCAAAACATAGGAAAAGAAGAAATAAAATTATGAAAATTGTATATGTTCATGGAAAGTGTGCTGTACTATAAAACAAACCCATTGATCACATGAGGCATACTTCTTTTCAATTCTGCATTGTTAAATTATTTATTGCAGACCAGTAACAGTTTGCAGAACAGCACAAGACCTTGGACCACACTTTGAACAGCACAATCCAAATTATTTCTAAAATGACTTTTTTGGGGCGCCCCTGGGTGGCTCAGTTAGTTAAGTGTCTGCTTTTGGCTCAAGTCATGATCTCGGGATCCTGGGACTGGGCCCCGTATCGGGCTTTCTGCTCAGCGGGGAGTCTGCTTCTCCCTCTCCTTCTCCTCCCTCTGTAGGTGTGCTCTCTCTCTCTCAAATAAATAAATCTTTTAAAAAATTATAAAGTGACTTTTTTTTCACATCTCCTGTATTCTAATCCTTTCTCTATTACCTTCTTACAGCTGATTACTTTGCAGCATGTTTCACGGAGAAAATTCAAGCACCCAGAAGAAGACTTCTGCATACTTCATTACCATATACCATGTCTACCCATCCACCAGCAAGCATTTCCCTAGACCCTGATTTGTCTCTTTTAACTGTGGTTGACCTGTGTACAGTCCAGTGGTCAGCCCCTCCACGTGTGTGCATTCCATTACTTCTCACCTATTCAGGGATGGATCACTAGCAATTCTCCCCTGCTTCTTTTATGTCTTTAATTGTTTGCTCTCTACTGGATCATTCCCCATCAACGTGCTATTATTTTTCCCATCTTAAATGAAGAAATAAGTGTGGATTAATCTCATTCCTACCTCCAATTGCCACCTCTTTCTCTGTGTCCCTTAATAGTAAAAATTCTTGAAAACTTTTAAACCCATTGTCTCTAATTCCTCTCCTCTCATTCTCTCTTAAACCTGCTCCATCAGATCCCTACAGCACTCTGTCAGAGTTGTTCTTGTTACACTCACTGGTGACCTACACCTCACTAAGTCCAGGGGTCAGTTCTCCAGTCTCATCCTACTTAATCTGTCAGCGGTGTTTAATACAGTTGATTGCTCCTTCCTTCTAGAACCACTTTCTTCTCTTGGCTTCTATGACCTCATGCACTCTTAGTTTTCCTCCTGCCTCTCTGGAGTCATCCTTCCTTCTGACTCGTCTTTGCAGATTTCTCTTCTCTTTAAATCTTAACAGGGGAGTGCTGCAGAGTTCAGTCCTTGGGTCTCATTTCTTTCGAATCTCATCCAGTCATGACTTTCAATACCCTCTAGTGCTATGATTCCTAGTTTGTTTACAGAGTTTTACAGGCCTGTACCTCTCTCTTCTCTAGACCACATATCCGTCTGCCCATCATACTACCCCTACTCGGAGAAATAATAGTCATATCCAACATGCCTCACACTGGACCCCTGATTTTTCCTCCCAAACCTGCCAGAGGCCATCCCTATCTCCATCAATGATAACTCCATTCTTGGAAGTTTGGAAGGCCAGAAACTTCCCCAGCTCACTCTGTCCCAGCCATTCTGGCATTGTTAGGATTCTTTTCCTTTCTTCTCTCTCTCTCTCTCTCTCTCTCTCTCTTTCTTTTTAAAGATTTTATTTATTTGACAGAGAGAGAGGCAGCAAGAGAGGGAACAGAAGCAGGGGGAGTAGGAGAGGGAGAAGCAGGCTTCCCACTGAGCAGGGAGCCCGATGCAGGGCTTGATCCCAGAACCCTGGGATCATGACCTGAGCCCAAGGCAGATGCTTAACGACTGAGCCACCCAGGTGCCCCCATTGTTAGGATTCTTAAGCACATCAGCATGTTTCTGCCTCAAGGCCTTAGCCCTGCCTTTTCCCTCAAATATTTGCATGACTCACTTTCTCACCTTCTTCAACTGTTTGCTTACACCTGCTCACCTGCTCAGTGTGGCCCACCCTGACCAGCCTATTTAAAATTGCAAGCCCTCCTTATATCTCCATCTAAAACTTTGATCGAATTACTTGGCTCTGATCCCCCCCCCCCCCCGACAGCATTTACCACCTTCCGAAATGCCTTATAATTAGTTTCTTATGTTTTTTGTATCCCTTCCCCTACGAGGATGTAAGCTTTTGGGCAGGGATTTTGTCTGTTTTGTTCAATCCTGTATTCCTCAGTGCTTAGAACAGTTCCTGATATCTAAGTAAATTCTCAATAAATATTTGTCCAATAGATTTTTTAAAAGGCAAATTATAAACTTTGATTCGGAATATCCATTTCCTTAATATAAATTTGAGAGGAGATGAACCTTTCTTTTCTCTTTTCCTTTTAGGCTATGAGTCATCCCAGAACATGAGGCTTAATTCCATATTTTTTCTAAAACTAGATATTAAAAAAGAAAAATAATCCATAAGATTCCTTTCCATTGTTAAATATTTGATTCATGTTTGTTGATTTATTGAGCGTCTTTTGTGTACAGCATTATGGTTGCAAAGATGTGGTCTGTTTGGCGACACTGAGGTAAATTAAAAGCTATAATCATTTGGAACTCGACAGAGGTGATGGCTGTACAACATTGTAAATGTACTAAATGTCTCTGAATTATTCATTTTAAAATGGTTAATTTTAGGTTAAGTGAATTTCACCTCAATAAAATTTTTTAAAAAAAATTATAACCATAAGGGAAAGACTAACTGACATATTGCCTGGGTGGGTTGTGATGTGAAAAGAAGAACGCCAAGAAAGATTTTACAGAGAAATTTATGATTGAGCCATGTCTTTAGGGACAAATAGAAGCTCAGCGGGAGGAAAAGTAGGGAAGGATATTCCAAGTATGTATAAGGATACAAAGTCAAGAAACATATCTCTTTGGCAAACTGCAAAATGTTCAGAATTCTTAGAATAAAGTTTGCAAGAGGGAAAAAAAAATAGCCAATAGCTGGCAAGAACCAAATAATAACGTGCCCTTAAGGCCATGCTAAAGAATTTGGATGTTATTCTGCAAATGATTTAGACCATGGAAAGGTATTTAACAGGGCAATAACATCATCAGATTTGCTTCTTAGAAAAGTAACTCTGTTGATCATGTGGAAAATTAAGTGAAAGGGATTGGAAGGAAGTACATGAGTTAAGATTATTGCAGTAGACCTGGTAAGGGAAGATGAAGGGATAATGAGGGTACAAAGCAGATACAGAGGCAGTTTAATGCCCTGAGACAGGTATGTTCTGCCACTAAGTTGGACAAACTGGATTAAGTCTCTCTGATAAGAAAATGTAAAGCCATTGCTGTACCTGCTACTTAAAAGATAAAATTATTATATTGTTAATTTCATTACAGGAAAAGATTAGAAACCCACTTTTTTTGTGGAAGGACCAGAGTATGCTGTCACTCTTCTACCTTTCACCTACATTATCATGAAGAGTATAACACTTACCCTTGGAATTTTGCATTGAAAATTTAGAATTAATTGAAACGAGTTTAAGGAATTTCCTGGTAAAATCACCTAAAAATGCTGTTTTAAACCTTAATCAGCTAATCACCAGGGTGTTTATTGCTGTGTTCGAAAGATAATTAAGAGGTTCTGTAAGGATTTAAACTGGAGCCTTAGCCAGGCACTGCTGGAATGTGGGAGGATTATATTAGTCTAGTATCACTCATGTATTCAGTGTGTGGGATCTTTTAGTGCTCTCTCTTAACTCTGCGTGTTTCCTGTCAGAAATGGGAACAAGTCTGCTTGGGGGATATACATGGGAAGAGTGTTAAATACACCACTTACCAATTTGAGAATATAACAGAAGGGTAGGTCTGGGCAGAACGCTGAAGGAGAAGTCTGCCAGGAGTATCACCTTGAGAAATGACTCATTGGTTCAGTAAATTGCTTCATGCAAATTGTGCCAAATAGACATTGCTTATGTGTTATGAAATATACTTCCCTGCCCGGATGCCAGCAAAGGCCCCAGCTGGCTTGGCACCCACCCAGTTCAAAGAGGGTGTAGGAGGCCATTTGAATTCCATTTTGCTTGCAAGAGATAAGACCAAGTAAATGAGAGATTAAGGAGTGAAGGGAAATGGCAGAGAGGACAATCATGAACCCCTTCTGGGTACAGCCAGCATAAAAATACAAAAAGAAAGCTGAATTTGTGAGTTTCTTTCTTTTGGCAATAATAAGCCATTAGGAAGGATAAACATGGCTCCACTTTTCTCCATTCAGACTCTACTTTCTGTAGTTGGAATTTTGAAAGCTGGATGGTAGCGTATAAGCAGCAAGGTAGTAATAATGCAATTTAAAAATATCTTAGATTTTTTTTTCTTTTGGAAAGCAGTACTTATGCTCAGATATATTGATGAAAATAGCATTTAGGTTTGTGCAAACAGCCAAAAATCAACTATTATTTCTCCTGGGGTAAACTACCCATGGCATATTTCCTTCAGAACCACTTTCAGATTATTCAGCAGATACACAATGTGCCCCTGTATGTGCATTCAGTAGTTAGGAGTTACAAAGAACTAGACACAGTTCCTTCCCTCTCTATCCTCCATACCAAACTTAATTGTGGAAATAAGACAAATAATTTTTAAATGGCATTTGATAAATAGCACAAGTAAACTTGGTAGAATAAAAGAAATTCATTTATTCTAAAGGACTGTAATCTGTGTCATTAAGATGCTGTTGGCAGGGGCACATGGGTGGCTCAGTCGTTAACCGTCTGTCTTCAGCTCAGGGCGTGACCCCAGCGTTCTGGGATCAAGCCCACATCAGGCTTCTCTGCTGGGAGCCTGCTTCTTCCTCTCCCACTCCTCCTGTTTGTCTTTCTCTCACTGGCTGTCTCTCTCACTGGCTGTCTCTGTGTCAAAAAAATAAATAAAATCTTCAAATAAAAAAAAAGATGCTGTTGGCAATGGGACATTACTAAGGGAAGCTTAAGAAAGGAAGAGATTTGATCAAAAATGTGTGTTATGACTATTAATCTGTAGAATGTCTTGGAAAACGGAGAGATAGGAGAGACAGACCAATGAAGAGACGACCATTCCTCTGATCTAAAAACTGGAATCATCTTCCAGTGCTTTCTGAATTATGTATGACCTGGTATTAAAACCCTCTCAATGCAATCATATGTTTTGGTATTCTATGTTCTACCACACTTCTAGAGGCTCTAGCTAAATTGGCCTACCCCCTGTTCCAAAACAAAACAAAAGTCATATGTTTAGAACTTCTTGGCTGATGTTATGTTTTTTCCTTTGCCTAACATGGCCCCCATCTCCAGCTATCAAATTTTCATTCATTCATTTGTGGATTTGGAGCTATTTAAAGGTTTGGGGATTGACTAGTAAGGTACAAGCTGTTGACTTACGTGGAATTAGTTGTGCAAATGAGTAATTATAATTCAGTGTAATAAGTGTAGTGACAGAGTAAGATCTGTTGTTGGAGGAACCTCAAGGAGGTGTACCTTAACCTTCCCTTAGGGGATTAGTGGAAGGGGAGGATTTCTGGAAGAGATGATGCCTGTCCTAAGTGTTGAGAGGAATAAGAGTTTGCTTGGCAGGTATAGATAAGAAAAGAAAGTGAGGAAAGATATTTCAGGTTGAGAGAACCAACTAAGCAAAACACTGAACTGCAAAATAGGGAATATATTAGGGAAATGCAAGCAATTTGGTATTCCTAGAATGTAAAATCTGAATGAAGCTGGACACTCAGTGTGGCCAGATTGTGGAAAACCTGGTATACTGTATTAGGGAGTTTGCACTTACTCTATAAGATAGTAGTTATGTTTTATTTATTTATTTATTTAAGAGAGAGAGCCAGCGAGAGAGGGAACACAAGCAGGGGGAGTGAGAGAGGGAGAAACAGGCTTCCCATTGAGCAGGGAGCCTGATGCAGGGCTTGATCCCAGAACCCTGGGATCATGACCTGAGCGGAAGGCAGGTGCTTAATGACTGAGCCACCCAGGTGCCCCAAGGTAATAATTTTAAAACATTCTTTTAGCAGAACCTTTTCTTTGTGGAAAAACTTAGGCAGAAGCCCTATATAGCAGATAAACTCAGAATTATGCTCTGGTTGAAGCAGAGAGATACCTCCCTGTCATCACATACTTCCACACACAAACATACCGTCACGCCTTGGAAAACCACTGCTGGAGGTGAAGGAGAACGATTGAAGGGTTTTAAGCCTCACAATGACATGATCAAATTTGCATTTTGGAAATACTCTGATGACAGCGTACAGGATAGATTTAAGGAGCAAAATATCACCAATGAAGAGACCGTGTTAGTAGTTTGGATAAGAGATAATAAGAGGTTTTGGCACCAGCCATGATGGACTAACTGGTACAAGACTAGCCCTCCCACTGTAAACAAACAAACAAACAAAACAAACAAATTCATAAAACTAGAGATTATATATATTTATATATAATGTTTTCAGGCATTAGACAATACACAGCCAAAGACAGTGGTCATCTCCATTGCCTTGGCTGTCTGCTGTTACCATTTCCCAGCTGTGCTCCTCTGTCTGAAGTCCCAGCACAGTGCAGTAGTCCCACTGAACTGAGGAGGCAGAGAGCAGACTTCTACAGGCGAAGGTGCCAGAATCTGCTGGAAAGGATACCGGAAAATCTTTGGCCAAAGGCTGGACTACACATGCTCAGGGCAAGAGTACCTAGGTTTTCCAGGGAGTGACTGAAGTGTTGAGAACAAAATGGAGATACTAGTGTTTGACGTGACTCTGCCAGTGAGAGACCACTTTAAAGCCTTACCACCCCAGGCATCCAACTTGAGAGACCAGAAAGATCATGCCTCAGAAATGCGGAAGTTGAGATTTAGTAAAGCTAAGTGATTTTATTTATGTCTCCACATGTATACCTCCACAGCACTTAGTACTGGTGGTTAAGGATTAATAAACGAATAATTAGAGCTGGAGAGACTGAGAATAGATAGTGGTTCTCAGCTTTGCTTGCACATTAAAGTGACCTGGAAAGTTTTAAAAATTTCAATACACAGGCTGCACTCCAGCCCCTGAACTCAGAATGTCTAGGAGTGGTCTAGCCGTCAGTGTTTTTTAAAGCTCCCTTAGGTGATTATAATTTGCAGCCAAGGTTGAGAACCTGTATTAGGGATGACGCTTTGAGAAGCTTAGCCAGGTTAGGAAGGAAAGAACACCTTAGGGAAGCAAGTCTCAGCCCTAGTAAGCATACGAGTCAACTGCAGGCATGTGAAAACATGGGTTTCTGAGCTGCACCCGCAGAGTTTCTGATTCAGTAGGTTGGGGGTAGGGCGTGTGAGGATGAGTATTTCTAACAAATTCCCAGGTGATGCTGACGTTGGGCCTGGATGCCCACTTGCTCTGAGAGCCACTACTTAAGGAGATAAGAAAGGTGAGGAAGTATTTTTTTTCTTTAAAAGGATTAAAAAGTCCTTCTAAGGATATAGGAGACCCGAACATTGTTTAAGCATTCTTAAGGAACTGCTTTCTTTTCTAAGTAGGCTCTACACCCAACATGGGGATTGAACTCACAACCCTGAGTCGCACTTTCTACCTACCAACTGAGCCAGGAAGGTGCCCCAGGACTGCTTTCTTTTGCTTGTACTGTGATCTTGGTTTCCTGTACTTGACTATCTGTGTACTCAGACTGAAATCAAAATTAATTCCTATGTAATTCTAAACAGAATGAAAGGGGATTTTTGCAGCCAACGTATAAGGATACGTTATATATATAATGTTTTCTAAGTAACCCGATTTTTTTGTGCCGTATTGCTCTTCATTGTCACGGATGGTTTGGAACTAACAAAGAGAACTAGGAGTCAGAGATTCAGTTTGACTTTGTTATTAACATATCTTAGATCCCTGAGAAGCCATTTACCCCTTACTATGTTCTTTCCTCATCTAAAATGGAATGAACTAAGGGGTGCCTGGGTGGTTCAGTCGCTTAAGCATCCAACTCTTGGTTTCGGCTCAGGTCATGATCTCGCGATCTTGGGATCCAGTTCTGCATTGGGCTCCATGCTCAGCGTGGGGTCGGCTTCAGATTTTCTCTCCCTCTCCTTCCCTCCACCCACACTCTTTCTCTCTCTCTCTCTGAAATAAACTAATAAATCTTTAAAGTGGAATGAATTAAAGCACTTGACCCATCCCGCTCCCCTGAGGAAAAAGAGCATTCAGAAGCACAGTATAAAGGCAAAGAGGTTAAAAAAAGAAAGAAAGAAAAATTCCTCTCATGTTTTAAAACCGGGAAGATACGTAATATTTAAGGGCTTTATTCAGTATAAACAAGCAAATGTGAACTAGTAAACTAAATTAGGGCAATCAGAAAGAACAAAATTGCTTTTCTAATATTGACTTTCCAAAACGGATTCCCTGGCTGTGTTCTGAGATTTGTGAACTCCAGCTTACTTCGTTTGAAGATACTTGGAATATGATCCCTCTAATTTTTGAAGAGTAGATCAATAGGTTTTAAAAAAATATTTTAGGTAAGAATCGATTGGTAGTGTTTTGAGAGTAAAATATTCTTAAGAAATGTAGGTTTAGAGTAAAAGTCAACACTGTTCTTCTTCATATCCTGAGTCAGGGGTTAAATGCCCTAACCTTTAAGAGTGATACTTTGAATACAACTTTTTATCATATTTTAAGTTTCAAGAATGGGAAACAAAAAATCTACATTAAAACTTTTCAAAATAGTTGTGTGAGTAAATTTTAGGCCGAAATAAGTTTAATACATTTTATTTTTCTCTTCCTTAGATATATTAGAGACAACGTATATGATAATAGAAGCCATTTCTTTCTTTTTTCTGGATATGGTCAGTATAAATTTCCACAGAAAAGATCATAATGGGTCATTCCTTCCTAAAACATAAAAAATAACCACTATCTTTTTTCTGTGTGGCTTAGGCCTTCATTATGTCAAATAATAGGCATTTTTAGAGCTATAGCAAAAATGGTGTGTTTATTTAGGTTTATCTGTTTGTTCAAAGAGTCAAGCTATTTGTTTCCCAAAACTTACTCCCATTCTATCCTACTTTGAAGGCAGGTAGAGAATACGTTTTTGCCTTTCTTACTGCGCAGGAGTTATCTAACCTCTTGGTACTACTCTTTATTTAAGTAGAGATAATATAATTTCTATCCTGAAAGGAATGGATGATTTAGCGTATTGTTCATAAAATCTTATATTACAGAGTACTTTTGGAAGAGTTCATGTTTTTTTGATGCTATTATTTGGTCTTCCCTTGTTTTTTAGGATTTTACCTTTCTTCATTCTACCTTGGTGTTTCTCAATGTGCAAGCAGTAACCATAGTTACAGGAATTTTTGGTCCTATAAAGAGTGTGCAAACTTTCAGTTTTTATGAAGACATTTGCCCTTCAGATTCTCCGTAACAGAGAGTTTCCTTGCTATCATCCCTGTGACCCCAGTCATAGTAGTTGTGTTACTGAGGCAAGGCAGGAGGCATATACAGTTAAGTCTGTATCTATCCCAATTTTGCTGGATTAGTTGATGTCCGTCCTGTGTATCCACTGTAATCATTTGGAGAAATAAATTATTCTTCATCTGTAAAAAGGGGATGGTAATAAAAATGGCTTGCTCATAATGTCGCACACGGAAATTCCCTAGCCTTGCGCAAATTAAGAACTCAGTGTTAATCATTATTATTCAAATTTGTTGAAATTTCAGTATTGGAGCCAGATGTTTAATTATTGACCTATTTTGCCAAACTATTTAAGATGTTACCAATGCTATTGTTAATTCTAATAAAGGTTACTGGTAAAATATCTTTGTGAAAAGTCTTTGCCTTCTACCACTAAACTAAAATGATTTGATCTTTTAGCATATTACAAAAAAAAAAAGGAACTTAGGGTTATCCCATTACTTTACAATGATAACCTGGGAGTAAGTTTTAAGATAGTTATTGGCATTAGAGATCTTTTACACCATTCATAGTTCTTATTCCATACATACAAACACTTGATAAGTCCCTGAAATTATGCCAGCAAAAAAATTCTTAGGATTTTAAAAACTAATCTCACTTTCAGAAGAAAATATGTCGTTTTATATAAGTATCTGTACAGGTTTCCACTGAACTATGTGTTATTCACTATCTTCAAGTGCTTAATTGTAAAATTGAAGAAAATTTGGGTGATTTTACTCCTTTTATCTAACAAAACCTTCTTTAAATTGAGTTTTGGAGCTAAGTCTTTCTGGTTGGCTTTGATTTCTGCTTACCTTCTTGAGCATTGGCCAGAATTGGAGCTTGTGAACTAGTTTCTGATGTAAAGGGATCTTTTATTTGTGTGGGTGTTTTGTTTTCAGAGCTCCCAAAGCAGGTACACACCTGGATATGACTTGTACATACTTCAGTAAGCTTATTTACATACTCGCCTTTCCTGATCTTTCAGGTTTCTTTTTAAAGAAAAACTTCCTGACAAGAGGTTGGTAATATCTTACCATTGTAAATACTTGATTTCTACGTTTTGTCTGCTTTTCTCTAATGAATACAAACTCCTGTCTTTATAAACTAAAAATATTATTCAATCAGAAGGTAGTTATGGCAAGTTCACTATTAAGTTTCATCTCCTTTTTCCTTTTGGTTCCACTAGATTTCTGTGGAGGGAGGACAGGAACAGCAGACAGATTCCACCAAAGGGCGATGCCTAAGGAGAACGGTCAGTGTCCCTTCCGAGGGCCAGTTTCCTGAGTACCCACCAGAGGGCGCCACCAAACTGGGTAAGCTAATAAAAGGAAAAAATTCCTAGCTTTTATCTGTTAATTTATGGGCTCATTATTGAGTGTTAGAATAAAACAAAACATCCTGCTTTTCCTGTTAAGTAAGGATGTTGAAATATAGTATGTTAATGTACAGTTTGTAGTCATTAGAAAGTTCTGTTATTTACAGCCAAGTGGCAACAAAGTTATTTCACAGAGATAAAATTTATCTGAGTGCTAGTGCCTTTGCTATACAGTCCTGGGACAAGCGTTGTTTCTGAGTTTATTCCTTGGCTTTAAATTTTGAAAGAGCATTAAGTGATATTGTTGAAGCACTGAGATTTGTTGGGGAGCCAGTATTGTGTAGAAACTTGGTATTGAGTGGTTTGTGTCCTGTTCACACTGCTACTAACGCTGCCTTATGTAATGTCGGATCAGGCTAATTTAGCTGAGCTAATTTTATATGTCCCACGTAAGTTATATTCATGGTTGGAGTGGGTGACAGAAGAGAGAAATGGGAAAAAAAAGAAACCCCTTCAGTTGTTATACACCAAAGGGATTAACATCAATCAGAACACTTTTTCCCTGTTTTCTACCAAGCGTGTTCTGTTTGATGATTTGTGTGCTTGCCAGTGGATATTTAGATTATTAGATAGGTCAGGTAATTTTAAAGAAACATAATTAAGATTAAATAAAATAAAATAATTTGAAAAGTAGGGAGTGCTTTGGTGCTTTGCATTGTTTTATTATTATTTGTTTAGTGAACCTAGACATTAGGTCATGGACATTTGATAGGTAGATAATATGGAATCATATCTTGTCTCTATGTTGTTTAATATAGATCATTCTGTGATTTTGGTTGTATTTTTGAAAATCAGGGTTTGGTTTTTTTTGTTTTGGGTTTTTTTTGTTTTTTTGTTGGGTTTTTATTGTTGTTTTGCCTTTTTCTTCATTTCTTTTCATTTTCTAAATGGAACTCAGAATTCTTTGAGAATCTGAATCCATAATTTATTATTATTATTATTATTATTTTGTAACAATTGTTGCTTTTCTAGAAATTAGGTGAGCAAACACTTTTCTCCAAGGAGTCATTCTTGGAGAAATCAAGATTTCCTCTATCTTATTTCCACTGTACTTCTTTAGCATATGTTCAAACCAGTTTAGGTGTGAGCCCAAATTACATTGCAAACCTGTCTGGGTGTAACCATTTTATAGCCTATTTATATTTCACGTACAGGTTCTATGTGGCTTGGACTGGCTCACAGTCACCTTCTTTCACCTCTTTTGCTGTCATTATTTGTAATGTTATGTTGATGACTCTCTTTGCCACTTCTCCAGGAACCTTTGACTGCTCGAGGTTTAGCCCACAAAAGTCCTTACTTTTGAGGAAGTATAATCACAGTCTGAAGAATTATTACAGTTTTATAGAAGAGAGAACTATGTAGTGATTCTTTAAAAATCTCCACCATTCCAGGTACTGGTCCCAAAGATGAACTAAGATGAGCGGCCAAGTTGTCTAGTCCAGAGCCAACCTTCTACCTCTGTCCTTGACTGCAAGTGTGGTAGCCATCAGACTCATGGTGTCCATGATCATTTTTGGAGTGGATGTCCTGAATTAGCACTGGGAGCTATGGCTCATAAGTACCAGAGAGGAGAAGGCTAGAGCCATCCTTCCTTACATGCCAGTCCGATGTTGAATTAGATAATTATTCTGTTCTATTTTTGTCTCCTAGGGATCTGTCTTTAGGCAAAATTTTCTGTCAAGTATTTAATTGAGTAGTTGCTGTATATGAATCTATCCCAATCCCTAAGAATGAAAAGGGATGTAAGATAAGATTTCTGCCTTTGGGGGGCGCCTGGGTGGCGCAGCAGTTAAAGCGTCTGCCTTCGGCTCAGGGCGTGATCCTGGAGTTCCGGGATCGAGCCCCACATCAGGCTCCTCTGCTATGAGCCTGCTTCTTCCTCTCCCACTCCCCCTGCTTGTGTTCCCTCTCTCACTGGCTGTCTCTATCTCTGTCAAATAAATAAATAAAATCTTTAAAAAAAAAAAAAAAAAAAGATTTCTGCCTTTGGAAGATTCTTATGTAGTTAGGAAGGAAGACTATTGATGACTAATTACAGTTTGTGTTGTTATTGTGGTATATTACATTGTGTGGCTTTTATTTTTTGTTTTTTAAAAACCCTTTCATTTATGCAGCAAATAGTTATTGAGTGACAGCTATTTGCCAGATGCTATTCTGGGCACTCAAGATATAACAGTGAAAAAAATAAACACAAATCTGTCCCTTTGTGGAGCTTACATTCTATTGAGGAGTGACAGACAATAAGCAAGATTAATTAAATGGAATATATGCTGCCCTGGATGGTGATAAGTACAAAGAAAAAAATAAAGTAGGGAATGGGGTTAGGAAGTGTCAAAGAAGTAAAATTTTAGCCAAGGTGACCAAGGAATGCCTGTTGTGAAGTAGCATTTGAGTAAAGATCTGATAAAATAATGACTATGAAGCATGTGGATACTTGAGGGTGAGGTGTTCCCCCCGAGGAACAGCTAGTATAATGTAGGAATATGCTTGGGATATTACAGGAACAGCATACGTGCCAGTGAGGCTGGCATGGAATGAACAAGGATGATGGTGTCGTAGGTCATCATAAGGGCTTTGGCTTCTAGAGTGTGAGATGGGGAGCCACTGGCCTCTCTAGTAAGAGTAGGTATGCAAGAATGAGAGTTCAGAGACCAGTTCTGATGCTACCGCAATAATCTACACAAGAGATGCTAAACTTGGGCCACAGTGGTAGTAATGGAAGGCCTGAGAAGTGGCCAGATTCTGGACTTGAAGATAGAGCCAACAGAATGTGCTTGTTGGATTGGATGTGGGATGTAAGAAACAGAAGAGTATAGAGTTTTGGTTAGAGCAGCTAGGGGAATGAAGTTGTGATTTTTTAAAATGGGAAAGACTGGGAGAAGCACATTTGAAAGTGGGATTGACCAGGAGCTCGATTTTGGACATACTGAGTTTGACGGTCTTATTAGATACTCAAGTGGAAAATCAAGAGAGAGGTACAGACTGGAGATAGCAATTGTAGGCCTTTAGCAAATAGATGGTATTCAAATCCATGAGGTTAAATGAAATCACCAGGGAAACACGTATAGGTAGAAGACGAAGGCCTGGAACGACATGTAGAGGTCAGGAAGACGAAGAAGCACTGGCAAAGACAAGAGAACAAAAATCCAGAATCTTGTTTCCAAATAAGACAGTTGGGTCAAGCGTGTATGGAGCAGCCCTTCTCGTCCTGCATGGTTCTTACACTTTGCAAGCTCTGGATTCTCTTTGCTCTTATCCAGTAGAGGAACTCCAGACACTGATCCGTTTTTGCAGATGTAAAATCATAGTACACACTTTGATTTCAGGTATGAGGCAGTCATCTATGGAGAAATGTCCGCTCATGAAAAACATGCCCCTTTTACTCTACTTCAGAGAATTGATAACAGAAAGGAGTTCTGTGACTGTAGAGGATCTGGGAAGAACTTTTATAGTGCCTGCCAGTGTAACTGTACATCAGAGATTTCAAACTGGTTAAAAAACTGAAATGTAAAAAGATGGGAGGGCGTCTATTCATGCCTCACACGTTGTTCAGTATGAGCAAATTTACACTGATGAGAACCTAATAAATGTCAAAAACTTAGGGAAAAGAAGTGTGTATGTGGTAGGAGGCAGCAGAGTGGGGAGTGGTTAAGCACACAATGTACTTCTCACTCAGTACTTCTCACACTCTTGCATTCAGCAGTTTACATATTACCCAAGATACTGAAAGTTACAGATACACTGGCATTTGACACAGATTTTGATACACCAAATTCTTCTCAGCTGAAAATGAGATGTTTTCTTAAGGCATATGAACATCATCTCTAGAGCACCCATCTCCAGATTTAGAAAACCTAGAAAAAAACTAGTTACCCCTGGTGACAATATCCAGATTTTGATTTATTCATCAAAGCATGATTTGCCGAATTTTCAAAAGGAAATTACTTCTTCAGATATCAGGGTCTTTGCATACTAACAATATTGGGACGTATATAAATTGACCGCATGAACTAGAACTAGTAAAGGTTAATTTTCAATGTAAGTATAACCTGAATGAATTCAGCTTAAGGAAAAAAAAAGAAGGCCTGGGTGGCTTAGCTGGTGAAGCATCTGCCTTCAGCTCAGGTTATGATCTCAGGGTTGTGGGATCAATCCCCACATTGGGCTCCACACCCAGCAGGGAATCTACTTGAGATTCTCTCTCTCTCTCTGGCCCTCCCCCTGCTTACACTCTTGCTCTCTCTTCCTACAATGAATGAATGAATGAAATAAATAAATAAGTAAAATCATAAAAAAAGAAAAGCCATCAAATACCTTCCAAGAACACTGTGAAATAGGGGAAAAGAGAAAGCTGAGCAGTGGGCAGCATTTTTGTGAAGTGTACACTGATGGTAGAAACTGTATATACTATCGCACATTGTCTCTGCCGGCCTGCTAGATAGCACACAGGTGAGCTGGGAACTGTCCATTCTGTTGACAGCTTTTCTCTGACCTGCTCTCATGCTCGGATGGACAAAGCAAAGTTAGAGCCTGAAATGAGCAAGAATACTTGTTTTCAGATAATGGCATAAACATGATAACCATAATGTAAACATAAACATAACGAAAAAGCTGGCTTAATTAGAAAATGCCAAATATCCAAGACTCCATGCTTTCTTAGTTCTCAGACAGAAGGCTCGAATTGAACTGGCAAATTTAAAGCCGGACATCTGGATATTATGATAAAATCTTGAAGTTTCCCCAATGGTCTTACCTACAAAATCTCAGGATTTTTACTGTGACAAGTAAATATGCTTCCTTATCATGGAGTCCTCAAAACTGAGAAGCATTTGATAAAGATACATAAAGTTATAATTTAATACAGTAGCAAGCATTAGGGGAGAATATATCAAGTCTTTCAGAGGCAAGGTTAGCTGTCCACAATTTTTATGTTTATGTAAAAGAAGCCAAAAATTTTAAAATACCATCACCAAAAAAGGAACCAAATTGCTAAGTATATTAACCTAAGTGATAAAAACTTTGAGGAAACTTTGAAGAAAATTAATATTAAAGCAGAATATCCTCTCTAAGGCATTTATAAAATTATTATAGAAGTTAACTCTTTTAATCAAAATTATTAGAGGATACTTAGCTTTAACTCTGACCTTCTTTCTCTATTAAAGTAGCCTGAGTTCTACCTTTATGTATAAACCAATGATGAGTCTCTTTTTATTCCCAAAACATTATTAGGAGTATCTAGATAATTTATGAGATATTTTCAAGGTGCTAGAATCTTCTATAAATATATAGGGTGGTTATAATAATATTGAAAGAAGGGGGCATGTAAATAATGAAGATTTAATATTATAAAAAACATATCCTTCTACTATTCCAGTAATAGAATTAAATTGCCAATAAATAATTCCTGTGTATGGCATAGTATTCAATATTTAGATTGGCTAATATTAAACATATATATAAAATGTACATAATATAATATTGTATAATATATAATATCTCTCTATATAAAACCAATACAACAGATCTTGTGCTTTAGGGTAATATAAATTGGCTAATACAAATAAAAATTGGCTAATACTTAACTTTCATATATATTATATGTATATAATATATAATATTATGACATATAGTGAATTTATAATACATATTTATATATATGTATATAAAACCAATAGAGGCAGAGTTTACACTTTAGAGTAATATATATTCAAATGACCAAAACAGTTAAGAAAAAGAATCAGTAGCCTGATATTTTTAGCTCGGAATGTTAGAGCTCAGTGGATAATGGCAGCCCTTGGTGGTTTTTTTTGAAATGTCTTAATAAATAAACTAAGACTATATCACCAACATCTAGTAAGTAAGCTCACGCTAAGATAGGTACATAATATCTAGCCTTTTTATTTGTATTCTATAATTTCTAGATTTTACTGATACATATGTTATTTGAGGAAAGGTCAAGTGAGCTCAAGAATTACCAAAATATTAAAGATAATTAAGATGGAAGACCCTGGAATAATGTCCCTGGAAGCTTTTGTTTGCATGGTTTTGAGTTTTCTTAAAAACCGTGAACCAGTATATATTAATTCTTTGAAGTCTGTAAGATTCTGTAAGATACACAGGTAATACTGATGATAATATTCTAGAAGAATGAGCTTGACTCTAGATTAAAATAGCCACGTACAGTCAGTTCTATATTGTGACCTATGTATTTCTAAAAATCACGACACATGCAGAATTGCACAGGGCCTAGGGGAGAGAGGGATCAGAGGTACTATACTAAAAAACTTGGTCAGTGGACACATTAGAAAGGATAGGAACTAAATAAAAGTGGTAGCACATTTTAACACGTGTTAAATGGTTGAAAATACACAAATACTACATAAATATAGTAATTTACCTTGAGAGAAATCTGGGAAATTTACTTGTGGTCGTAGGCGTCAGAGTAGTTTCTAAGTGGACTGTGAACTGATGGAAAGAGGGATTTTTTGGAAACTGAATAGAACGTCGTTGTGACACAATATGTGGGTGAGCGCGGCTTACGGCACGTGCGGTGAAGTGAGGTAGCTGGTGGGTGTTTGAGGTATGGACGTGTGTCCGAGCAGTTTTGCTTATCCCTACGTGGCTTGCTTCCGCCGGCTGCAGTTGTCTTCGTCCACCTGGTGCTTCTCACAGATGGAATCATGCGTAAACAAACAGACAAACTCACCTCATCGCAGGTTGTGCCCTGTCACGCCAGGTGTAACATTTTCAAAGCAAGCATTAGAACAGAACCCACTTGCCTGCCAACCTGGTTTAATGAGGTTTGTCCCCTGGAAAGAAGCGGCTTGCGTTCGTTAGCCAACTGAATTCCAAAATGTCGGTTACTTTTGAACACATTCCTAAATTTCTTTTGGAAGTTATTTAGAACTCAAAACTAGTACGAATAAAATAAAAACGAGCTCTTAAGTTCTCCAGCTAACCTCCTAAAGCCAGTTTTTGTTTTACTCTTAGGAGCTGGATTTAGATGAGCAGAACAGTTTTTTCTCTGAGGAAATCAGTTCCCAGTTTTAAGTCAGGGTGCCAGATCACAGTTTCTTCAACTTGGAAATGCAAGTTTGGGTTCCCGATTTGTTCTTTTATCTTCCTCCCCATCCTGGTCCCGGCGCAGCACAGATTTCGTTCGTTTCTCTGAACGTGGTTCCAACGCAGCGCTGGCCGCAGTTGCCTGACGGCTAGGGCTGAGCGCAGGTCATTACTTTGTAGTTATTTCATAAAATTTCCAGCAGATGGCAGTCAAGTTGCTAAAGGAGGGATTCCTTTCATGATTTGTGTAGGTCATTTGCATAGGCTGTTGTCAGGGTTGTTGTAAAGCCAGACCCGGGGAAGGAGAGACCATGGAGGCCAGGAAGTCAACATTGCGCTGTGGACCAGCTGCTTGTGAGGTTTATTACAAAGCTGCATCCTGTGTCTTAATATTTAAGTTAGTCTCTAACAAACTTTTTTTTTAAACGCACTTAAATAAAATATGTTCTGTGCCTCAAACTTGACTATATATTTTGTAACAACTGGAATTCCAGGCTAGAATTTTCAAATTTGGTCCCACATCACGAGGAGCCCCACAAACTTGCAACTCAGTACAGCCCAGCCTGTAGCCTCAAGCTCTATGGGGATCTGTGCCCAAGAGCACTAGGGTACAGTCCTCTTAACATGTGATGCCCAGCTGAGGGGCCTCTTTAGACTAGTCCTAATGCAATATTAATCATAGCACACCACAGTGGTGTTTGGAGAATTGAGTGGGAAAGAGGACTGAGTGGCATAAAGCACTCAGGAATGGTTTTTAGATTCTTGGACTTCTAGGGAGAAAAAGGTGGTTTTAACATAAGCTTCTAATTGTATTCCTTCCAGAAACCCCACTATAACTATTTAGTAAAGGGATTTTCTTTTAAAGACATGGTCCTTGAAGGATAAGGAGAATGAGAGGGAAGTAAGCAACCAGACAAAATAATAACAACAACAATAACAACAATAAATTGAGAGCTGAAGAGCAAATGGAATGTGGTAAATAACCTAGCTGACTTGAGAAAGCCACATCTTAGTCTGGCAATGAAGAAAGCTAAGAACGAACCTGATTTTTACAATAGAATCTTTAAATAGCTCAGGAATTCCTGTTATCAGGAACAATGGTAGTAGAAGCCTAGGTCTCCTCTTCCCCATTCCCCTGAACCATGGCTCTTCCCACCCCTGCCTCTATTCTCATATAAGACTGCAGGTTAATTCCCGGGGGAGGGGGCGGGAATCCAAGAGTCTGGATTGGGGCATACCAGGCAAAATTGAGAACACGGAACACGGTCAAATATAGGGAAATTAAGTGAACATCTGCAGACAGAATGATGAGACCCCTCCACCTGTCTTTCCTCACTTGTCTTTACCCTTCAAGCAGGAGATTGGAAGAGTACTGTTTGGGGTATTTAACCAGCCCAAGAGGAAAGATCTCGAGATACGGACATTCCCAACGCTAGTAGACGTCTGAAGAAAAGCCTCCAGCATGACAGAGAAAAACTAAAACAAACAAAAGGAAAAAGAGACAGGCAGGGAATAGAAAACTTAAAAAGCATCGCTATCAGACAGATGAACTACTACATACAGGAGACCAGAACCGAATGTGATACAAAGCCAAAGAGCTGCCATGTATTGAAAAAAATTGTAACAGAAATAAAACTTAATAGAAGGATTGGAAGATGAAAATGAGGAAATATCCCAGAAAGTAGAGGGAAAAAAAGATAAAATAATTAGACTGCCAGTCTAGGAAGTCCAACATCAAAACAATGAGTTCCAGAAAAAGAAAAACAAGGAAAGGAAATCATTAGCAAAATAATTCAAGAAAATTTCCCGTAAGTAAAGATGGGCATTTCCAGATTGAAAGAGCTTCCTATGGCAAGACACATTTTTGGGAAATTTCAATCTTAATTTGTCTTTGGTGACATAGAGACAGTCTTTTCTTTTTTTTTTAATTAAAGATTTTAATTTATTTATTTGTCAGAGAGAGATAGAGCACAAGCAGGGGGAGTGGCAGGCGGAGGGAGAAGCAGGCTTCCCCCTAAGCAGGGAGCCCAATATGGGACTTGATCCCAGGACCCTGGGATCATGACCTGAGCCAAAGGCAGATGCTTAACCAACTGAGCCACCCAGGCATCCTGACATAGAGACAGTCTTACAAAATTCCAAAGAAAGAACAAACAGATTATATTCTAAGGAACAGAAATCAGAATAGCATGAGACTTCCTATCAGCAACATCAGAAGCTAGAAAACAGTGAGGAGTGTCCTCCAACTTCTGAAGGAAAATAACTTCCAACTTAGAATTCTATGTTTAACTATAAGCCATTATTCACACATGAGAATAAAATAGACATTTTCGGACATGCAAGATTTAAACAAAAAATTACCTCCTACACATCATTTCTCCTAAAGCTAATGGAATATATTCTTCACCGAGAGTGAGTAGGATGTGGAATATAGGATAAGAGATCCAACACAGGGGAGAAGACAAAGGGACCCCTTAGGAAAACACTGTAGGAAGAGCTGAGTTAAACAACTCTGTACCAGTTGTAAAATGAGGACAATCAGTTCAGATTACAGCAGTCAGAAGGTTATAGTGAAGACTTTTCCAAGAAGACAAAATTGATATAATGGAACGAATTTAAACAATGAATTTAGGATTGAAGCAGATAACAAGCACACAGAAATTTAAACATGAATAATTAGGCAACAACTACAGGAAAAAAAATGTAGTTCCGGACATAGAGAATGGTTATATAGCACCTTCTGTATATTGGGCACTTTGTATATATTAATTTTTTAATCTTGAAAATCCACAAGGTACTGATTTACAGGTAAGGAAGCTGAGGCATAGTGAGGTTAAGTAACTTGTCTAAATACCTAGGCAGCTAGTAAATGGCAAAGATAGGATTTGAACCCAGGCGGTCTGCCTTCAGGATCTCTCCTCTTGACCACGGTGCTGTATTCTACACAGGATTCACTGTGTGGCTGCCCTCTACATAGCACACGCGGTCACGGTATTGCTTATCCTTACCAAAGTTACTGTGGCGCTACATAGGGGCTGTGAGAGACGAGGAAGTGTCTGTGCATCTTCTAGAATTGTGATGCAGGAGGAAAGAATCAAATTCTCATCTTCCATAGTGGAAAGTCAAAAGATAATGTCTAAAATGGGAAAAATTATAAATATCAGTACAACCATATTATTTAAGATTTGATGGTAACTACCAAAAGAATTGGCTAAGAGAGATAAAAGTAGCTGTTCCTGGGGAAAGAACAGTATTCTTAGAAGAGGAGGGCTGGGGATTGCCGTTTATATCAAAAAGTCTTGTGAAACTAATAAACTCTAAATTATGTGCATATGTTGTTTTATCAACATAAAAACTTAAAAAACAGGGAAAGGCATACAGTTCTATGAAAGAAAATTAATATGTCATTTACACACAAGAAAAAGATGCTATACCTCATTTATAGTCAACAAAAGCAAATTAGAACTATAGTGAGCTGCCGGTTTCTTCCTATGAGATTAGTAAATACAAAAATGTTTGTTTTGGAAGGATAGGAGGAAACAAGCATTGTAGTCCACTAATGCCAAATTGTTTCTGTAGAGGGCGGCCTCTGCAGGATGCGTTTTGGCAAGAATAACCATCCTTTTTGCTCCAGAAGCATTCTGACCTCTAAGAATTTGTCCTGCACATCTACTCACATGGCCATTTGTACCATTGTTTATGGTAACACAAGAGCAGACCCAGCCAAAATATCCATCCGTAGCTTATTTAAATGAATCATGTTAACTCTGCATAATGGACTAGTATGCACGCACCGATCAAGAAGAAAGTAGCTCCATGTGTAGTGATCCATAGTAGATACATTGTTAAGGAGTTGGGGGCAGGGAGCAAGTGCAGAAATACGTGTATATATTACACGATGATTTTGGTAAAAAAAATGCCAGATGCATATAACCATGTGTGAGTGTGTGTGTGTGTGTGTGTGTGTGTGTGTGTGTGTGTGTTAACTCTAGAACTATACAGAAGAAGCCTTTAGCAGTGGTTGCTTCTGAGGAGAAAGCTGGGGACCTGGTGGGTTAGAATGGGAGGGAGACAAACTCGTCATTATCTGACCCTTTTTAACCTTTTAACTTTTAATCCAAGGAATGGGTTAGTATTCTTAAGTAGTAATAATGACAGAAATACTCGTAACTTGAATGAAGATGAAGAGAGAGAGAGAAAGGGAAAGAAGAAACCTATCTGTCCTGAAGGGACATTTCAGTTCTTTATGTTGAATTTCAAACACAGGGAAAACAATGAACTCAAATCTTAGACAACTAACTGGAAAGGTACGTTATATTGATGCCAACCAGTGAGTTTCACATTACTAAAATATCCTGCTTTAAAATTAGCTGGGTTTCATCTCACTCTCCAATCATGAATTTGTAGCAGGATGTTAAGTTGGCCATTAAGACAGCTAGTTTTTATTTAGCTGCAGTAAAGAAGAGAAATTGACTTTGACTAAAGAAGACTAGAAACTCTTTGACATTTTTATGTTAGATGATTATAATGTAATAGACTATAAAAGTAACTCCACTGGATTTTTCAGGAATATTAAAAAGGATATTTTCTTCTCTTTACCTCTTTGTTAAATAAGACCTAACTGAAATACTGCTGGGGAATAAGTTTTCTGTGGATCATAAATACTGTGACTGTGATTTAATGTATCATTTTTGTTTATATTTCTTCGGACAAATTCAAAACCCAAAGACCACAATAGTAAAATACAGAAGAATTTGTTCCATATAGATCTCCTGTAGAGACCCTTTCCTCATATGAGAAGGTTTGAGAATGTAATTTTTTACCTTAGTTAGGATTATTTTTTCTTAAGTTTCTTGTAACATTGGGTAATGCAAATTCAGAAACTGTTTGTAAGAAAAATTGCTTATAAGTAATTTTATTTTGTTTCATTTCACAGTTTTCCAAGTAGTATTAGTGGTGAGCATAAAAAATGATATTAGGCTAACAAAATAATCCAGTTCTTAACATGGTCCCAGCTTCCCCACTTCAGATCACAGATTTGCCAGTTACCTATACAAAAACTAAATAAAATATGACTTAGGGTTATTGGACAGCTATTGTATTTCAAACCACCATTTTATGAATCTGGACCACTTTCTAATGTTCTGTTGTTAGCCTCATGTTAAGATTTTATTTCTTTTTTTTCTCCCTAAATATTGGGAAAGTTACTTTTTAGTATTTCCTCAGTATTGGGGGTATTATGTATGATAATCCCATGTTTCCTGGGGTTTGGCAGTCTTTTTCTTCATTCCACTAATCAGAATTCACCAGCATTTCTGCATTTATTTACTCTGAGAAACCGCTCTTTTTGTCCCTCTGATACTGAATGTGTGTCCTTAATGTTTGCAACAAGTTGTTAGTAGGTATCTTCTTTACTAGGTTATAACCTCTTAGCTGACAGGACTGCGGCTGCTTCACGTGGGTATGGCCACAGCCCCCAGCAGGTTGTTTTGTGCTTTGTTGTGGGCTTAGTGGGTGTGTGTGGTGTGAGTGACCCAGTGAAACACATTAGTGAAACCCTGGCTTGACTTTTTCAGGTGAAGCACTTCAAAGTGAAAAATCATCTTAAATGTGGGAAGTTTTGTTTTTTGGTTTTTTTCTGTAGGGAAAACCACATCCACTCCAAAGAAATATTTTACAAATGCAATTAGAGACTTAAACTAAATATCATTGTGCAGACACAGGAACTCTAAACAGTTACAGCCACAACTTGGTTCTGATAAGCGCGAAGCTGGTAACCGCCGTGGTCCAAGCGAGCAGGTCACGGTGTCGGGTGTGCCTGTTTGCCAACGTCAGATGTGAACTCTTACACTGCGCTGCTTGTCGACATCGTGGTTGTAGTAGTGAGCAAGGTACCTGTGCTTATTTTTAAGGTTTTACTAGTAGTAAATAGCTTGTATTTGATATTTTCTTGTTTCTATACAGAACGGTAATAGAAAATAAATTCCTTGAATGAAAGAAAATGACCTTATTATTCTTTTGCTGCATTTAAGCTTGATAGCATGCATAAAGATGCATGCTATTGTTGGAGTTTGGTTATTACGCGATTAATTAGCATATCAAAATCACACGAGCAGATTTAGCAGCTAATTCACAGAGGGTTTATTGCTTTAAGAAAGAAAATTCACGTTTGTGAGTACGACTGTTCTTTCTGGAAGGACTGCCTTTATCAGAGGCACTTGTGGGGCAGTGGACATGGCACAAGTTTTGAAGTTGCCCTAACCTGGATTCAGATTCCATCTCTTCTCATCAGGAACTCGGAGCCTCAGCTTCCTTATCAGATGAGATTCTTATTATGATTTGAAAGCAAACAAACTTCAGATTCTCTCTGATTCTTATAAAGTCATGGGATCAGTGAGATCATAGAGTAGGTGGTATGTTTCTCAGTTTGGTTGAATGGGCTTAAGTCAACCCAATAAAGAAATTTGAGGTGTGACATGTCAGGAAACATCCTGCCTCTGTCCCTCATTACTTTCCTCGTTTATTTTTTTCTACTTTCCTTGCACAATTGGGCAAATTCCTTTCTTCTAAAGTATAATCATAATTCACCATTCTGTTACATAATAGAGTTAGAAAGATGGGGATGGAGTTGTTTATAACGCATTTGAGATTTATTTTTGAGATTTAATCTAGGCTCTTGGCTGCCATGGAACCTTTTCCAAAAGGAAAATATATGATTCAGATGCTTTGCGCAAAATTAACTAAACTTTGCTTGCTTCAGTTGGTCTCTCACTCGTGCTCTCTCCTCACTGTTCCCCCCCCCACCCCGTTTTTGGTAGTCCAGGATTGACTAAGCTGTTTACCATAGCCGTTTTAGTTTATGTTTCAAACAGAAGGATTTATGAATCAGATTGTTGGAAAATCTCGTTGGGTTTGTGTCCAAAACAGACTGGAGCTGCCTCCAGGGATGAAGAATGTTTTGTTAAGATCTTCTCGACACCCACCTGTCATCTGATTTCTATAGTAACAATACTTAACAAGAGAAGCTCCCAGGTTTCTCATTAAGGTGTTGTGTTTACTGAATTGTTTTGATTACTTACTTTTCTCTGAAATCTACAGCCCATTTTCTTTCCTCTTCAGAAATTTAAACGCTAACTTTCCCCCCATTTTAATTGATATTTAACGTAGCACAACAGGAAATTTCCATCCATTTCGTTTATTCTATCTGCTTATAAAATAATTTGTGTTTTTTCTGTGTTCGGCATGTTCTTTCTAACTCTACAGAGTAGAGAATAACAGGAGAAATTCAAGGTAGAAAAGAGTAAAAAGAACATGAATTCATAAGACAGGAAGGAAGTAAAAGACTAAATTAGAAAGAGAGAATGAGAGCTGGTAATAAAGAAAGATTATTATTTTATCTCAGTTCATTTTTTCACTTAAAGGCCTTTTGATTTTTTCCCTCTCACTTTAATCAGAGTAATGCCATCAAAGAGTCAAAAACATATGAATCTTTTTAATTAATTTTCAAAAGTAGGAATTGTAGAGAAGTATTCAGATGTATGTATTAGGAGCCAGATGAACTGGGGAGAGAGCCAGTGAGGTAATTCATTGACGGTGACTGAAAGCAAATGGAGACAGAAAAATACATTTAAAATATCAGAATATCATTGGCAGTGCACATAACAATTAGATAAAAATAGCCTTGGAGTAGCCACCACAAGCTAGAAAGTTCTAGATAAGCCTCCCAAAAAAGCAACTGCAGGCACAATGAGAATGAGGAGAAAATTTGGCCTCCTCTAATAAGGTTTGACATCAGTGATAGCATAGGGTTATAGGTGAAAGATGAGCTTTTACAACTAAATGTGTTACTTTGGTTAAACATTAGAATTACACTTTTATTTTCATAAGCTTTTCCAAGGCTTAGCAATAAATTTCACTGCTCTGTTGTATTTATGCCTACATAATACATTCCGGTATAGGACTGGTCTTAGTTCAGGCTGTGTAGCAGAGTGCCATAGACTGGCTGGCTTAAACAGCAAGCATTTACTCCTCACAGGCCTCGAGGCTGGCAGGTCCAAGGCATGGTGTCTGCTGAGGGCCCTCTTGTGGGTTGCAGACCGCTGACTTCTTGTATCCTCACACGGCAGGAAGATAGCACAGGTGCTCTCTGGGGTCTCTCTTAAAAGGGTATGAATCCCACAAAGTTCCAAGTGCACATGATTTCCAACCTGAAATTGTATTCCAGGCCTGAGTATCTGCCAAGTAATAGAAGGGGTAAATCGAGAAGGATGAGAAGACAAAGAGAATCCCCAGAATATTGGTGAAGGGATGTCTCAGGGTAGCAGTCACGTGCTAGCTGGGGGAGCAGCCAGTGATGAATGAATTCTATTAAACTTCATGCATCATTTAGAGAACTTCTTTACAAAAACCAAACAAACAAGCATGTTTGGCACTAACAGTACTCAATAAATATCAAGTACAGTTAAACATTGAACAAGAAATCACAGTATATTTTCAGCATTCTCCAGTTCATCATATTCTCTTGAATTTCATGTTTACGTGTATGGGTATGATGTAGAATTTAAAATGTGCATCATAAAAGTTGTAAGAAATTTTCAAGGTTTGTAGGGGATAATTTTAATTATGTAACAGCTGATGTTACAGGATAAAGGGTGGTCTATAATAATCAGATTTTATAAATTCAAGCCCTAGAACTTCTGTAAGGATAGTACCATATTTTTAAAATCAATATCATAGCCCAGTTTCTCTTGCCAATGACATGGAAACCATTTTATTTATTTCCTGACCTTAGGGGTAAAGGGATGTGTCCAATTCCCGTGCGTAGATATCCCTGTTCTTATTTCGCTGGATGGCCTCCTGAGAGATGTAATAGTGAGAGTGTGGTTCTACCCTTAGTCACCAGTGACCGTTTCCTTAGCAAATTCATTAATCTCTTTTTTAATCTGTCAATTTTTGTCACCCATAAAATATCCCTCAAATATTAGGCTTCCCTAAAATATAGCTATTTTTCACTTATTATTATAGCCTGTCAATATGACATTTTAAGACCAGCAGGTTAAATACATTATTTCATTTTAAATTAGTTCAAAAACCAAAGCCGTTTGCTCTCTATATTTACTATGTCCTGGGGCAGATTTATCTGTTAATAGTAACCACTATTGAAAGTAGGTTAAAGAGTGGTACGGCCACATACTCCTAATTCTTGAATGCTGAAGACTAAGTTCTTTGTTTTTATTGGAATTCATTGCTATGTCACTGAAACAAAACTCTCAGAGGATTTTCAAGTTTTTCATTGGTAGTGAAATTTTTTGTCTTTAGCTTCAACAGTAATAAATTTAGATATCATATTTTATTGCCAAGAGAAAATATGTTAGTCCTTGTGATAGACAGAAAAATTTGGCTTGTTTCAAAGCAAATGGTAAATCCTTACATGCAGTATTTGTGTTGCTGAACTGCATTGTGGATTTTTGTAGAATCACTGTTTTGGAATTGATCGTGAATTGATTACATGCCTCATGCTATAATTCTGGCACCGTTTATACTATTTGATTATGCCTTTTCTGGGAGAACATCTAATTCATTTTTTACAGTATAGAACTTTTTTTTTTTTTGTATAAGGGTAAAATAGCCATAGAACTGAGAAAAGGGACCCCTTATTCTCTTGAATTGGATTTCAAGATTGATTGGATTTTTCCTGAGAATACAGTGTCTGGGGCCAGGTGTCTCCCTTCCCCTTTCCTCAGTGTTCTCTTCTGGCTTCTGTTCTCTTCTATCCCCTGTAACCTAGGATCCGATGTTCGGAAAACATGCACACGTTATCACTCGAAATTATTCTCAATTCAGGAGCTCTTCTCAGATTGCGGGGAAGAGAGCTGTGTCCAATTGCTGAAATGAAACAGAAGTGGAATGAAATTCAGTATATTGTTCTAATAGACGTATGTTTCATGATATCTGGATTCATACACAATGAAGAAAAGAGCCACAGTGATAAACCAAATCTAGAGCAATATATAAGCTCTTTAATAAGATTAATAATATTATAGAAAATTTGGAAAAATACAGAAGGCTGTGAAGAGGAAAAATAAAAACCCAAAAATACCACTTAAGATTAATTTGGAGCAGTAGTTTAGTTTAGTGTACGATGGTGTTTAAGGGAAAGCCCTCCAGAGCCAACTGAAGTGTGGGTTCTGGCTCGACCACTTTGTGACCTTGGGCACGTTACTCAAACCTGTCTGAGGTTCCTCATATGTAACATGGACAAAGCAATAGCATTTACTGTCTTCTTTAAACTCTTTTTCCTAGGAAAACTGCTGTTGGAATTTTTTAATTTTTTCCTTTTTTTTTTTTTTTGATGCTTCATGATTTATCTCTTGGAGTTCTACTAGATTTTACCTTGCTTTAGTTAGTTGTAGGGGAATACTGGAAATTGAGTGAAATTGAATAAACCTGAGGTATGCAGTAGTATTTTGAATTATGTAGTATGTGTGTTTGTTGTTGTGTTAGGGGGATGCTAAGATGACTGTACTGTAACATCTCTGCTTTTTCCAAGTGGATTTTATGGAAACAGTAGCCCACAGTTGTGAATTTTCTTTAAAACTAAGACAAAAACAAATGCCTAATGACTTATTTTATGAAGACGGTACGTGCGGTATATGGGAAAGTTGTACCAGTAGTGTTTCAGTCGTGACAGCGCATTAGCTTCACAGGAAGTTATCAAGCCTCGCAGATAATTGTGTATAGGTTTTGAAGCCACTGAAGAAAATGAATTTTTGAAGGCTTTATTAAAGTACAATTTAAGCTCTCTTTTTAAATGAGAAGAGACAATATCACAGGCTTGTCCTTGGCTCTCACGTTCAGAGACAGTATCTGTTAATACCCAACTCTATCCCTGAATGCCTTTGTTGCTTTTTGTTGTTTCTTAATGATATTTTTCCATAGAAATAGAAGTGTTGCTTTTGTACCTGTAGCATATTCTTACTCACTGATGAAATAGAACTAGAAAAAGATGTGCTTGCATTTTTCCTCTTATGTGTATAGCTTTATTTTTCTTTGAAATGTGGTCCTATTCATATGAATACCTGAGTATTAGGAAGTTGACTGATCTTTGATTTTGCCCACTCCCTGTAATGCTGCTCTGCCAGTTGCCGTTCCAGGTGAGGAAATGCAGTGTACTCAATTCTCGTAGCTGGGAGAGCAAAGTAAAGCTCTGCTGCTTAGCCACAAGTTTGGGAAGTACTGAGTGGCTGTCATAACACTTCTAAGTACTTTGCCAGACCCTACAACTAACAGAGCTTCAGGTCTTTATAGTGCTTTCTTATCAGAAGGGAAGTGTATGTATATGTGTGCTTGTTGTGGTCCCATCATATACGCATAAACCTAAGTAAAAATGAGAATTTCAGAAGCATTTCTGAAAAAGTGGGTGACTTTAGTGTTTGTTATTCCACTTATAGACAATGATTTCCTTTTCTGATATGAACTCTAAAAAGAATGCCGTGGGACGACCACAGTATCAGAATGTCAATCTAGTTTATGGGGAGACCTTAATAGAAATGGTGTTTATGGTTAGAAGCAGCTGTGTTTCTGATCACCTGGAAGCACACGGACAGGCTGGTGTATACCCCAGCCTACCGGCTGCGGAGATTTATGTGTGCTTGGAAGAGGAGAAGATAGGTATTAACAGGGGGTTTTGTTTATTTGTTAATTTGGTAAGAAATAAAACTGACGTGCATGTCATTTTTAATTATATGCAGTTAGCTTATTTTTTGTGTTCTTTGATTTTCAGAAATTCAGGCATTTGCAGAAAATCATGCAGTTAGGGTGTCTAAATGGTTCTCACTTTGACTTCTATCACTGTACCAAAGTCAAAATTTCATAATTACTTTTGTAAAGGGTAGGGGGAAAATATGCTATCTTTATCCGTTAGAATTCAAAAAGTGTACTACTTAGTTGATTCATAACTAGAAAAATATTATCCCAGCCTTTTAGTTAAAAAAAAGCAGTAGTGGGCACCTGGGTGGCTCAGTTCGTTAAACTTTTGAAGCCTTTGGCTCAGGTCATGATCCCAGGGTCCTGGAATTGAGTCCCACTTTGAGCTCTGCTCAGCAGGGAGCCGCCTTCTCCCTCTGCCTCTGCCCCCCACCCTGTCTCTCATGAATGAATAAATGCAATCTTTAAAGAAAAAAGAAAAAAAACATATTTGTTGATATTGAATTTGGAAACTCACATAGATACAGCCTTCAAGAGTCCATTTATTTGTTTATTCTACAAATACTTATGAAGCACTTTCTCTGTGGCAGATGCTATACTTGGCACTGATCCATCAATGAACAGGGGAGGTCTAGTCCCTACCATGGAGTTTGTAGGCACCAAGATGAGGAGCAGTAGACATCAGCATATGAATAACTAAATTGTAGTTGTGATAAGTTCCAGAAAGGACAAGAACAGAGTGCTATGTTAGTGTGTAATAGGAGGACCATAGTTTATGAAGGTGACCAACCATTGAAAATGAACGATTCTCTCATTTATGTTTGAATTATAATATCGTGGAATTCCAGAATTGGAAGAGATCTTGAAAATTACCTAGTTCAACCCTTCATTCGGTCTTTGAATCTTTTTAAATATTCATTTGATCATTGCTGATATTTGACCGTAACTGGCTAACAAAAAATGGCATTTCATGTAGTTCAGCCTCACACACTATTAAATATGATGTTGGATCGTGGCTACATAAAATGGATTAGTCAAGACAGCCCTACCCAGCTCTTTATACGGAGAAGAAATGTGAAAACAAATGATTACAACATAGTGATTCTTTGCAGAAATAAAATGGCTTAAATGGCCTGACATATCCAAAATGAACATGCTGGATACTGAGTTGAGTGTTCTAGTTGTGAGATCCAATATATCAGCTCAAAGCTCCTTCAGGGACATGAATTTCAGCCACTTTCGAACTTGAGCGGATGGCTAAAGGGTAAAACATTGACTCATGCTTCTCTAGCCTTTTGGAGAACTCCCTAGTGTTGTAGGAGATTAAGATTTTATCATTCTCTTCAGTCTCTACCGTAGAAGCTGCGTTTCCCTTCCATAGTAGCACAACGCACGGCTGTGGGTCCATATAGGGGAAAATGATTCCCAACGAGCAGCTTTCACGGATCAGGATTCCACCTGGTCCAAGTAGGTCCTAATGGGGTAAATGATGAAATGACTACCTTCCCTTGGTGTATAATTCTTTCGCCTTCAGTTAGTTCTTTGAAACCATACAAGCCTGAGATGTATTCCTTTACGTTCTTATTTCACACGTGACATACACAGAGCTAGACTCTGGCATCAGAAAATACATGTGCTGTGCTCCCTGTCCTCAAGATATTCCAAAGTACTCCTAACTCTAGATACTTATGAAAATATATTCTTTCATCCATCTATCCATCCGTCTGTCATTCATTAAGTACCTGCTGATGCCAGACATCATTCTAAACTCTGTGGATAAGCTGAAAATAAGACAAAGCCTCTGCTTCCCCCCCTTTGTTTCCCCACTGCCTGCCACAATCTACCTCACATTCTAATGGGGAAAAGGACATTAAACATCAGTATGTAATATAATGTTAGGTAATGGTGAGGGCTGTGAAGAGAAAAAATAGTACAGGGTGTAAAAACAAGTGCAAAAGAGAATGTGATCAACTTTGGTAGGAAAGAAATTTTAAATCTGGCTTTTGAAGGAGAAATAAGAGCGGACCAGGTGAGGAAGGGACTTCCAGACAGAAGCAGCAACACAGGGAATTAAAATTAGTCATGCATAAAAGATTGGAAAATAAGATTTAGTATAAAAATAAAGTATGGTATATAAGCCTGTTTAATAATGGAGTAACATCATATTTGAGTTTAAGAAAAATTGTTTCCTGTCATCAACAGTGGTTCTCAGATTTAATCAGGTATGGGAACTCCAGGTAGTTAAAGTACTTTTTGCAGAACACAATAAACCGTTGTTATAATTAACCTTCATTTATCTGAAAATGTCATTTTTGATCTGAATTTGGAACCATTCTAGGCTTCTTTAAGGTTAATTGACAGTAACAGATTCTAACATTTTAAAATACATTTAAGAAGAAAAACTCACACTTGAGAAAATTGTGTATACGTGAACTTTTTCTGTCATTTGGGAGAAGATTGCTGCTGCTCTGTTTTCTCATCAGAACAGCGTTGTTCAGTAGCGCAGTTTGAGGACTACAGCACTTAACAGTATAGTCAGCAAACGGACAGTCACCTGTGTGGGAAGAATTAGGGAGCCACCGTCTCCTACAGCAGGGAGCCCTTGCAGAAAGCTGTTTCCAAGGGCTGACTTGCTGTTCTTGACCTGAAAGCTCTGTGCCTTGTAACTTCAGACTCACTGTCCTTAGTTCTAACTCTTGGGTTGAATTATGGAAATCATGATCTATTTCTTAGAATTACTCATAGGAATAACAAGTAAAAATAATTTCAGTGTGCTTTGCACAATTCTAAGGTTGATTATAAATGACATTTAATACTGATAAAGCTGTATGACCTTTGGGGAGAAGAGTGCAGTGGTTGTTGGTGTGTTGTCTCATATAGGGCCAGATGGGATCTGTGGTCTGGAAGTCCTGCTAGTCAGACCCATAGTTTGTTCCTTTCTGTACAACTTTTGTTTATGCCTTTCTTTCTCTGTGATTCTTACCTGAGTAGCACTACGGTTTAAAGGAGTAGTTCATTTGAAGTACAAATAGGAAACCAAAAGTAAAGGCAGAGGAAAATGCAATGTTAAAACATTAATGATTTTTCAAGGAAGATGAGACTAAATAACCAAAACCAAATCAGATGGTGTTAAAGGGGCTTTAAATTTAAATCTTTGAGACTTGGGGAGAAAAAAAGGAGGAATAAAGGCATATACATATATTCACACACACACACCTATGTATATGTGCATATCTATGTGTATAGTATATCTAGATAGTGTGAGAGATATATTACATATAAATTATATACATAAATATAGCTAGATGGAATATATGTCTTTCCATGTGCTGTTTGTTAAATGGTAGACACCAGATTGATATTGTGTTCTTCTCATGTCTGTCCTGTTCCTCTGTCTGGAGTGGCAGGTGGGATCTGCTCAGTGGTTCAAACTGAATTTTTTAATTGATCAACATGACATGCTAACCTCAGCAACTGAGCAGCTGCATAATGTGTTAGGTCATCATACCAGTAATGAAGATTACATCATTGACCTGTCTTCCTTTTTTGGAATGTGGGGGGGGACCCCTAGAAATATGTCTGATTTTAAAACATGTTGAAATTATGACTAAGAGCAGTGATATTATCTATAATTTCATCATATCTAGTTGACTTAATGAGTTACGAGCCACTCAGTTTATAAAGTGAATCTTTATTTTTAAAATGAAGTTCTAGCTTAATTGCTGAATAATTTGGGGATATACAATTTTTCTTTTCCAAATTTGAAATGTTCTGTTGTAATAAGGTGATCTGTGGAGTGAAATTAATATATTAATATGTGTATTAGCAGATATACACTTCTATATAGACCATATTCGTTGGAAGATATTTACTTGGTTTTTGTACTTTGAGAAGTTTATGTTTTAATTCAGCATAATTACATTCAAAATAAGAATCTCTGAAATTTGTATTATTTTTTGTTTCCCTAAAATATGACAGATTTTTGAAATAGATTGCTTTAAAAAAAAAAAAGTCCCTTCTTAAAATGCAGAGATGCACACATCCACCGTACTGCCTCTTGGGACAGAAAGAAATGAATTTTCTAGCTTGGTAAATCCCCCATTGCTTCTCCGAAAGTAGATTGCCTGCACCCGGTGCTGTGCAAGAGAGGTGCAGTGATTAAGGAAGAGTGGCTATTGTTTAGGGCTCTGTAGCAAAAGAACTGGGGAAAAGAAAAAAAGGCTTGAGTTTGACTGGCATTGGCTCTGGCTTTTCTGCATTCCAAACTGTCTGAGGCACAGAGCGAGAGCAAAAAAGAGAGAGCACGAGCGCCAGCCAGAGCGAGCTCGGGCGAGGACGGTATACAGTGTTTGGAGTTTCTGACTGGCATGCCGGAAGGATCATGTTAACAACACCCAGAAACTTCGCAGAATGCAGACCCCAGGTAAGAGTTCCTCGAGTCTGTCCAAGTCTGAAATTAAGTTTGTATATATTTAAAGGGAATGCAGAGGTTTATTTTTATTACACAAATACAATGACTGCTAACCTTTGTGATTATTGGCTTTAAAGAAATAGATTGGTTTTCATTCCTGTCAGTTCACAGGAATATTGTGTGGAAGCTGTCGGCATTCCAGTACAAAATCTAGTCCAAGAAGAGCCATTTGAGAAACTCAGATAAATTAAAAGGGCTGCGATCGTAGCAAAATATTAACAATGCAGCGTTTACTTGTTCCTTTAATAATTTGAAGTGGTTCTTATTCTGGATCTTCCCCAAAATTCGTTATGAAATATTAAGATGACTGGGAATGGATGCAGCTCATTTCTGTTTGAGGGAGACAAAATATATTGACCATCAATAAGAACTTAATAGCCTTGCTTGAGTCTCAGAAGCACATAAATAAATCTGTGTCATTCAGAAAGTTCAACAGGTTGGATCTGTACACAACAGTAGGGCATTCAGATGAGAACTTGGCTTGTTCTTTCTGCCCAAGGTAGACTTTTAATAACCTTTGCCAATAGATGACAAGTTAGAGACTTAACCAGTTAGCTCATTGAAAATTAAATCTGAACGAGATTTTAGAGATCATCTACAGGCCAGTCTCTCCATTTTCAATGAGAACATTGAGGACTAGGGGATATGGTGCTTGCTCAAGATCACACAATTAGAATTGAAATGAAAATCTACATCTCCTGATTTTCAGTTTACTGTTGTTCTCATGGCACCAGTTATTTTTAGGGTTTATATTTTCTCTATACTGTATCTATTGGCCTCAAGTAGCATAAGTTATGGCATAAATAGATCAAATGCATTATAAACTTAGATTAAAGTCTTATGGAAAAGAGATACTGGGGGCTGTATGTCATCAAATCAGTATTAATACCACGCTGTTAATCAAAACCAAAAATATATAACAAAATATCAGAAGAAAAAAATGGCTTTCAATTAAGGAAAATGGCTATAGTTTGCAGTCTGTTTTTATATAAACAATTACATAGCTGGGGCATATTCTGAGTATTTGTATATGAAATTAAAAGTCTTTCAAATTGACTTTAATTTCTCTTGAAGAGTTTAGGACTTAGCAATTTTCTGTATACTTTCAGTAAGCTTTTCTCTAATTTTGTGATTTATATCTATTTATGGGAAGCAAAAAGTCGTTCCATATTCCGTGCCTTCTCTATGTTTGTTTTGTTTTGTTTTGTTTTAATGTGAGAGAACGTTTTTAAATTATCCAACCGTTTGCACCACTTGCTTCCTTACTTAAGGTCCAGCTCTGTTTCTCTCCATTTGTAAGGGTCCTCTGTTACTCGCTCTCATGAATTATGTGTTAGAGGATAACTTAAGTGGAGGAGCTCGAGAGCCACCACAGACAGTGGACATCTGTCTTCATACATTTTCATTTAGTCTCTTAAAAAGATTGCTGCCCTTTCCATTTTCGTGCAGACCATTGTGGGGTTGCAAGAGGCCACACTATTCTAGTGAGCTAAATAGTAGAGATAGCCGCTGTCAAAAGGATCTGTCATGGCTCTTTACAGCTCCTGGGAACAAGTTAGCTCAGTGTGGCTATAAGCACAGTGAAGGGATGTGGCCCTTTTGTGTTAAAGCTTGACCTGCTCATTCCAGTTTTCGACAGGGCCTGTGTGCTGATTTACAAGTCTGTGTGGGATGAGCAGTAAGTTGTAAGGAACAGTTTCATTACTGCTCTTGGCTATCGGAAACCAAATTACAAAGTGCATTCTCCACCCAGTAGGAAACAAGAGACTGTTTGTCTTAGTGCAGAATCCATTATTTAAGCACACTGTTTATAAGAGGACTTGATGACTGTGAGAATGAGGACATAATACTCTATCCAATTAGCAGTGTTCATATTGTATTACACACGGCTTAGATTTTTCTCTTTTATCCTTCATGGAGCAAGTGAAGGGACTGCCATGATATGTGTGTCTGTGTTATGTTATCTTGTGTGTGTGTGTGATTGGTAGATAGATAGATGATAGATAGTCAGATAGATGGATAGATATTAGGGTGGACATTTGACCTGAGTGTATTTCTCCACGTCAGAATCAGTCAGAGGTCATTACTCGAGTGTTGGTGTTTATTAACCTAACTTGAAAGAAGCTATTTTATTAACCAAACTAACCTTTATAAAACTCACTACCATGCCTTAGAAAGGGAAAATATTAGAAGGAAACACATATTCCTTTTCCTCTCTTGAATACAGGATAAGATTATGGAGGTTTATAATTTCTGTGTTCGAGAAAAGCAATAATAAGTAATTTTGTGACTAAAGACAATATTTAAATGGGAATAGAAGGGGTGGAGTGAAATGAGTGGTGTAAGAAAAGAAACTCTTGTTTGGATATGAAATAATTCTCTTTTGACTGGTGTTTTCTGGAGGCAGATCCCTTTTCTCTTTTCACGGTTTTTCCTTGATATTAATTTCTTTAAAGTGTTTTTTCATGAAATATATATACATTTCTCTCTCCATAAAAATAGTTTTTATACTTAATTTTCAAAGAAGGTAAAAGAGCTCTGCAATATAGCAATGACATTTGTCTAATAAAAGTTTGGCTATAGTTGATTAAAAGTTCTGTCTCTTTCAAAGAAGTTGCTATTTCTCCTTTCTTGCTGTGGTTTCTTTCTACCTCCTAGATATAATTTTGTGTTTTGTATCCCAGTTAAAACCATAATAATGAAATCTTTTCAAACAAAAGTGAAAACAAAAGACAGATCAAGAGCAAGGGCTCGAGGCTGGACATCTAAAACACTCTGAGTTGTCAAATTAATTCTCTACTTGTAAAAGTTACCTGATTATTCACTCAAAACTCTGGGAATCCTTTTATGTATACAAGATGGATGTATTTCCCCTTCTGCTCTATTCTTGACCTTCACTGGCCTCTAGTGAGAAAAAGTGTTACAGTCTGGCTTTGTTCTTTCTGTTCTCTTCTGTTCTTTCATGCTCTCTAGTGGTTGTTCGTGGCGGTTCTTGTTTTTAATTCCCTGTACATCGGTTTTAGTAAAGGAGCAGGTGATTATTGTGAAATAAATGTCACCAGATTCTTATACTTGAGTTGCACAAACTTCCTTAAAATATCTAGTTCTTAGTACAGAGAGGGAAAAAAATGATTATGTTCTGTTGTTTACTAGTGAATGATGATTCAAAAAAAATGAGTCATGACTCAGCAATATGACTCCTCTTACAGTTGTCTTTCTTCTTCTTCTTCTTCTTCTTCTTCTTCTTCTTCTTCTTCTTCTTCTTCTTCTTCTTTTTTTTTTAGTGCTGATTTGGATTCAGTCTACCAGATTCCACATTTAATTATGGGTATGATCTCAGTTTGTGTTTGGAAGCCTTAAGCATTGCCAGAGATAATACTTTCTTTGTACATACTTGACAAGCAGGAGAGATTTACTGAATCAGTCATTAAAATTCAGATGGTCTTTATCTTCTCTAGTGTCCTCCATGCCCCTACTCAGACTTCACCAGTTCAGTTGAATTCGGAGTACTATGAAGTTAAACACTGGAGGGGGAGCCAGTGAGGAATTCTTATCAATAATTTGACTCTATAGAGACTCCATATTTCTGTCATTCTCAGGTATACAGTATTTTAGGAGTAAATGAATTGCTAAAGCAGTGACTTGAAAAGTTATTTTAAGTTATTGCAGTCCTATTCTTTGAAGAAGAAAAAGCTACCTGATTCTGCTTACTGTTTCTTATGTCAGGCTTTCTAAAGTAAGCAACTTAAGCTGCCAGGATCAAGCAAGTGTCATTCAGGATCAGGTGTCACATAGGACAGCCAACCTGTTGGGCGAGTTGCTAACTCTGGTGTCTTACATCTAATTCCAAAGACTGTGGAGTGCCTTTGAAAAATTTTAACAGCACTGTTACGTAGTTAACTATTCATAGATAATACCTTTAGTTAATATGAAGACTAGAAAAACTGGATATTCTTCTACTCTTTAATATTCTGGTTTGTAACTTTTTTGTGAAATTACACTTCAAATGGGCGGTGTGCAGCTGATTTGATTTCTTGTCTGTTGAGTCAGATGGGAGAAAGTAAGATGTTTGGGTCTCTACTTCAATAACTCTTTTTGCCAGAAACACATAGAATATAAAATAATTTATTTCCTTTTTTTTTTTTTAAGAAAAGGAATGATGTGTCAAAGTGAGTGCAAGAAGAGCCAGAAAAAAAAAAAAAAAAAAACTAGCCAGTGTGAATATATAGGAAGAAATGGGTTTGTTCAAAGAACACGACAAGATATGATAAGTCTCTTAGCAGGGAATGATAATCATCTTTTGTGTACGGAGCTTGTTGTAAAGAACTCGTTTATAAGAGTTAGCTCAGTATGATTATACAGTATTTCTTATTAGCAGTTTCTCAAAGTATGAGGAATAATCATTCAAAGAAAAGGTAATAGATTAATTGTTTTCTGCATGTGGTTAGAGGAATAGCATCACATAGTATTCAGTCTGATTTTTGTGAGTCTCCATTACACAACTGAAATTTAAGAAGATTTTTAATGAATTAAAGTCTTTATTTTGTCTTCTATAGAATTGTTTACGTACACCATGAGATTTTCCTTGAAGCATTTTGCCTCCAGTTGAATGAAGTTCAGTGAAACAGCACAGTAGTTTCTTGAAACAATAAATGTCACTCTATTTTACCAGTACTATCATTTTGATCGTAAATATTTGCATAGCTACAATTGCTAAAATTTTGAAATGCATTTTTAGTAATTTTATTTTTAGTCATTTCGTTGCCTTACAAACATAGCACTCAGTATTTATATTTGATGGTCAAGCTTTAAAGGTAAATTTTCAAAAAAATAGTTTATTTTTTTTTCAGTTGGACCTGGTATCAACAATTTTTATTAACAAAACCAAAAATTTGGTGTAAAGAAAAATATCCTAGGAGTTACTGCTGTCATTATAGGAGTGAAAACCGGTCTCCCTTAGAAGCATTTTCTAGCTTATACAAAACCAGAATGTACTATGCAGAGGGAATTTATTGTAATGAGAAAGGCAGCAGCTTAGTGGAACTAGATTTGTTTGTCCCCTGTGCCTCAGTAGAACTCTTTAGATCAACCTGTGATGACATCACTTTATTTCATCGTTGTTTTTTGGGGGGTGGGTGTTTTGTTTTGTTTGTTTTTATTTTTTAAAGATTTTGTTTTATTTATTTTAGAGAGAGAGAGAGATAGTACAAGCAGTGGGAGGGGCAGAGGGAGAAGGAGAGATTGAATCCTAAGCAGGCTCCACACCCAGTGCAGAGCCCGACGTGGGGCTCAATCTCACGACCCTAAGATCACGACCTGAGCTGAAATCAACAGTTGGACACTTAACTGACTGAGCCGCCGAGGAGACCCTGTTTTGTTTTTAAATGGAAGGGTATTTAAAATCAGAACCCAGGCTTTTGTCTGGTCCTTTAAAAGGAAAAATCCAACCAATTATTTACCACTTGTTGTTTTTTTGTTTTTTTTTTTGTTTTTTTATAAACATATGTTCCTATGAGCAAACTGCAAAATGTATTTGACATTGAAATTTTAATTACCGAGAAATAGCTTTGAGGGTATGACTATTTTATTGCTACAAAGTACAGTAATTTATGGCAGTTTCCCACTAGCTTTCTCCCAGTGTCAGAAATTATAAACCCATTTTCATTTTGCATAGTTCTTGAATTAAATATTTAAAGATAGACTTTTTATTTCTCTTTTCCCCTGTCAAACCCGTGTTACAGGAGAATAGAAACTGTTTTAAGGCTCTTCAGGTTTAATCCAGATGTTGCTTATGTTACATTTTCCTCTGACAATCTGAAAAGAGAAAATTTTATTTAATTTTTGTATTTGAGTATACTTGACATACCACATTATATTAGTTGCAGGTGTAGAACATAGTGATTCAACTTCTCTATGTGTTCTACTATGCTCACCACAAGTGTAACTACCGTCTGTCACCATACAACCTATTACAGTATCATTGCCTACATTCCCTATGCTGTGCCTTTTATTTCTGTGATGTATTCCTTCCATAACTGGAAGCCTGCATCTCCCACTCCCTGCACCCATTTTTCCCATACTCCCTTCTCCCCTCTGCTCTAGTAACCATCAGTTTGTTCCCTGTATTTATAAGTCTGATTCCACTTTTCATTTGCTTATTTGTTTTGTTTGAAAAGAGAAATTTTAAAATTTTATTATCCAGTCATTCTATGTAACAAACTCCTACACATCAATGAGAAAAAGGTAAGACCTGAATGCCCATTTTACAAAAAAAGCAAACCAGATGGCCATTCAGTGTACAGAAAGGTACTCATTTTATTAGTTATCAGGGAAATGCAAATTTAAACCAAAATGGAATTCCATACCCATCAGAATGTCTAAAATGAGAAAAATAGAAAGCACCAAATGTTGACAAGGATCTAGAACAAAGGGAATTTTTATACTGCCGATGGAATTATAAATTTATATAACTACTTTGGAGCACTATTTGACAGTATCTAGTAAAGCTGAACAATGCTCCATGACTCAGCAATTCCAGATTTATTTATGTGCCAATAGAATGCATAAATAGGCTTACCAAAAAACCTGGAGAAAAATGTTCATAATAGCACCATTTGAAACAGCTAAAAATCAGAAACTACCCAAATGTTCATCAGCAGTAGAATGGATAGAATGATTTGATACACAATGGAATTCTCTACAGCATTGGCAAAGAACAAACTACTGATTCATGCAACAGAATAAATCTCACAAATGTATGTTGAGCATGAAAAGTTAGTTTCAAATGAATACATACACTGTGTGGTTCCATCTGTACATAGTTCAAACTCATCGGAGGTGATAGAAGTCAGGATGGTGATTATCTGTATGAGGTAATGACTGGAAAGGGTATATAAAGGAGGCATTTGGTTGCTGGCAATGTCCTGTTCTGTTTTGTCTGATTTTGTTTAATCCCGATGCTGGTTATTGGGATGAGTTACATTTGAGAAAATTTATTAACCTGTATACTCATTATTTATACACTTTTCTAAGTGTATCTTATACTTCAGCAAAGCATTTGAGAAAAGATATTTCTGTAGTTTCTCCATCTTGATTTTTAAAAATCCAAAAAAGAAAACCAAAAAACTAAGCACACTTCTAGGATGTTGGTATTCTTTGAAAGTCCTTTTTGTTTATGTAGGGGATGAGGACCAATGCCATGTTTATTTCCATATTGAAAGTTGTCTAGTCTATGTGTACAGTAAAGGACTTTACATTTGGGGTCATATAAAGGATTAGATGAGGAAGGCATCTGAGAGACCAGACTTGCATGTACATCTTCAAAATAAAATTGCACTATGTAAATCATAGGGTTTTTTGGCAAGCTCTGAGTGTACCATATAAAACACTAATTTTCATATGTCATACCTCAATTTAAAAAATGTTTTATAGTAAGGAAGGGGGAAGGTAGTGAAGTAGGAGGATCTTGAGCTCACTTCCTCCCATGGACACACCAAGGATACAGCTACGTATAATGTAACTCACTCTGAAAATGACCTGAAAACTAGCAGAACAGCTCTTCCCCGGTTATAAAATAAAGAAAAGCCAAGTTGGGAATGGTAGGAGGGGCAGAAACACAGTCAGGAAGCAAATCCCTGGCACAGTGACCCACAAGTTGAGGGGATATCACAGGCATAGAAAGTCCTCCCTGAGAAGCGAGGGGATCAAGCCCCATATTGGGCACCCCCAACCCTGAGAATCTGCACCAAAAAGATGAGCTCCCACAGAGTTTGCCTTTGAAAATTAGTGCAGTTTAACTCCAGAAGAGCCAGAGGGCTATAGGAAACTGAGACTCCACTCTTAAGGGGCCAGCACATTATATCACCTGGTTCAAGACCCAACACAGAGGTGGCAATTGGAAAAGCACCTGGGTTATACATGAAGATTTACTGACTAATTTTAGGGCATGCGCTGGAGGTAAGGGATCTATAGGAATTTGTGCAGGAATAGAAGTGCAGGTGGGCACCATTTTTCTTGACCCCTTTTTGCCTAACTGGCTGGATGCTGGCAGGAGTCAGTTCTGACACTCTTCATCTACTTTGCTAGCACCATTCACCCTGCTCTTGTATTCCCCTGTGGACCTGCCCGACCCAACATGCCTGCCCTGGCAGATGCCCCTCTGAAGTGACTCCAACCCTGCCACACCTAGCAGATAGCCTCCGTCAGGGCCAATGCCCCCCCCAAGTGATTACCTCTACCACACCCAGGGGCAGCCTCAGCCAAAAGTGGTGTCCCTCCAGCACTATTTCTACTCAGTGGGGATAGGGGCCAACCTCACCCACTAGCACACCTGCAACATGTGCAGCTGGCTGAGCGTCCAGCCCTGTACACCAGCACACCCACAGCTGTCCTGGCTCAGTCACAACAGGATGGCTCACGCAGCCCACACAGGGGACACCCCCGGAATTCCTGGTTCTGATGACCCGGGGGCAGGATGCCTTCTATATAAGGCCACTAGTTTTAAGACCAAGAGACATAGCTGGTCCACCTAATACATAGAAACAAACACAGAGAATCAGCTCAAATAAAGAGACAGAGGAATATGTTCCCAAGGAAAGAAAAAGACAAAACTTCAGAAAAATAACTAAAGAAAACTGAGGTAAGCAGTCTGTCTCATAAGGGGTTCAAAGTAATGGCCATAAAGAGTCTTATTTAAATTGAGGGAAGAATGGATGAACTCAGAATTTCATCAAGAAGAGAAAAAGATATTTAAAAAATAACTAATCAGAGCTGAAGAATAAAATAACTGAAATGAAAAATAAGCTTGAGGGAATCTGCCACAGATCAGAGGATGCAGAAGAACAGATGAGCACTGTGGAAGTCCGGGTAGTAGAGATCACCCAAGCTGAACAACAACAACAAAAAAGAACTTTAAAAAGTGAGGATGGGTTAAAGGACCTCTGGGAGACAGAATCAAACATACAAACATTTGCCTTATAGGGTTCCCTCCCAGAAGGAGAAAAGAGAGAGAAAATGGGGCAGAAAACTTATTTGAAAAAATAATAGCTGACAATTTCCCTAACCTGGGGAAGGAAAGAGACATCCAGGTCCAAGAAGCACAGAGAGCCCCAAACAAGATGAACCCAAGGAGGTTCACGCCAATATAAATAATGATGAAAATGTTGAAAATTAAAGAGAAAATCTTAAAAGCAGCAAGATAAAAGCAAATAGTTAAGTACAAGAAAATCTTTAAAGCAAGAGGAAAGCAAATGGTTATATCCAAGCCCATAAGGCTATCACCTGATTTTTCAACAGAAACTTTGTAGGCCAGAAGGAAGTGGCTACCAGTCAGAAATATGCTACCCAGGAAGGTTATCATTCAGGATGAAAGGAGAGAGAAGGAGTTTCCCAGACAAACAAAAGTTAAAGGAGTTCATCACTACTAAACTGGCCTTACAAAAAATGTGAAAAGGACGCCTTAAGCAAAAAAGAAAGGTCCATAACTAGAAATAAGAAAATCATCAAAGGAAAAGATATCACTGGTAAAAGCAAATCTATAGTAAAGGCAGTAAGTAGATCAGATTTATAAAGCTAATATGAAGGTTAAAATGTTAAAAGACAGAAGTACTAAAATCAGTTATATCTACTAAAATTAATTAAGGGATACACAAAATAGAAAATGTATAATATAGCATGCATAAAATGTGGAGGGGAGGAGTAAAAATATGGTGCTTTTAGAATGTGTTCAAACTTAAGCAACCATCAACTTAGACTGCTGTATATATACACAGGATGTTACATATGAACCTCATGATAACCACAAATCCCAAACCTGTAACAGATATACAAAAATAATGAGAGTGGAATCCAAGCATAATACTAAGAAAGTCATCAAATCACAAGGGAAGAGGGCAAGAGAAGAAGAAAGGAACAAAGAAGAACTACAAAAACAACCAGAAAACAGTGAACAACGTGGCAATGAGTACATACCTATCAATAATTACTTTAAATATAAATGGACTAAATGGTCCATAAATATAAATGGACTAAATGCTCCAGTCAAAAGACATAGGGTAGCTGAATGGATTTTTAAAAAAAAAGACATATCTATATGCTGCCTACAAGACACTAACCTCAAACCTAATGGCACAGACTGAAAATGAAGGTATGGAAAACAATGTTTCATGCAAATAGAAGGAGAAAAAAAGCTAGAGTAGCAATATTTGTATCAGACAAAATAGACTTTAAAAGAAGACTATAATAAATGACAAAGAAAGGTATTACATAATGGTAAAGGGATCAATCCAGAAAGTGGATGTAACAATTGTGAATATCTATTCACTCAACACTAGAGCACATAAATACGTAAAGCAAATATTAACAGATATAAAGGGGAAATTGAGAGTAGTACAGTAATAGTAGGGGACTTCACCCCACTTACATCAATGGATAGATCATCCGGACAGAAAATCAATAAGGAAACAGTGGCTTTGAACAACACATTAGACCAGATGGACTTAACGGATATATACAAATCATTCCATCCAAAAATAATAGAGTACACATGCTTCTCAAGTGCGCATAGGACATTTCCCCAGGATGGATCCCATGTTAGGCCACAAAACAGATCTCAATAAACTTAAGAAGATTGAAATAATGTCAGTCCTCTTCTCTGACCACAGTAGTTTGAAACTAGAAATCAATGAGAAGAAAAAAAAATGGAAAAAACCACAAACACATGGAGGCTAAACAACCAGTGGGTCAACAAGGAAGTCAAAGAGGAAATCAAATTAAATACATACATACATACCTGGAGACAAATGAAAATGGAAACAACAGTTCAAAAACTTTGGAATTTGGAAAAGGAGTTCTTAGAGGGACATTTATAGCCTACCTCAAGGTAATAGAAAGATCTCAAACAATCAAACCTTATACTTAAAGGACCTAGAAAAAGAACAAAGTTCAAGTTAGTAGAAGGAAGAAAATAATCTGGTTCAGAAATAAATGAAATAGAGACTGAAAAAATAAGAAAAGACAATGAAATTAAGAGCTGGTTCTTTGACAAGAAAAACAAAATTGAGAGACCTTCAGCCAGAATAATGAAGAAAAAAAGAACAGACTCAAATAAATAAAATCACAGAAGAAAGAGGACAAATTACAACTGACACCACATAAACTAAAAACAAAATTGAATGAGTAATCAAAAAATTTCCAACAAACAAAAGTCCAGGATCAGATGGCTTCACAGGTGAATTCTACAACACATTTAAAGAAGAATTAATATTTATCCTTCTCAAACTATTAGAAAAAAGAGAAGAGGAAGAAAAGCTCCCAAATTCATTCACAAGGCTAGCATTACCCTGATACCAAAACCAGACAAAGACGCTACAAAAAAATTACAGGCCAGTATCCCTGATGAGCACAGATGCAAAAATCTTCAACAAAATATTAGCAAACCGAATTCAACAATACATTAAAAGTATCATTCACCAGGATCAAGTGGGGTTCATTGCAGGGATTCAAGGATCATTCAGTATCCACAAGTCAATCAACATAATATACTACATTAACAAAATGAAAGATAAAAATCATAGGATCATCTCAATAGAGAAAACACATTTGACAAAATTCAACATCCATTCATGATAAAAACTGTCAACAAAGTGAGTTTAGACAGAACATACTTCAACATAATAAAGACCATATATGACAAACCCACAGCTGACATTATACTTAATGGTGAAAAGCCGAAAGCTTTTACTCTGAGATCAGGAACAAGACAAGGATGTCCACTATTTCCTCTTTCTGTTGAATATACTGGAAGTCCTACCCACAGCAAACAGACAAGAAACAGAAATAAAAGACAGCCAAACTGGTAAGAAAGAAGTAAAACAGCCACTATTTGCAGATGACATGATGCTATAGAAAACCCTAAGACTCCACCAAAAAAACCTATTAGCAGTAATAAATGGGGGCGCCTGGGTGGCTCAGTCGTTAAGCGTTTGCCTTCGGCTCAGGGCGTGATCCCGGCGTTCTGGGATCGAGCCCCGCATCAGGCTCCTCCACTGGGAGCCTGCTTCTTCCTCTCCCACTCCCCCTATTTGTGTTCCCTCTCTCACTGGCTGTCTCTCTCTCTGTCAAATAGAGAAATAAAATCTTAAAAAAAAAAAAAGTAATAAAGGAATTCAGTAACGCTGCAGGATACAAAATTAATATACAGAAATCTGTTGCATTTCTATACACTAATAGATTAGTAGAAAGAGGAATTAAGAAAACAGTTCCATTTACAATTGCATTATAAAGAATAAAAGACCCAGGAATAAATTTAACCAAGGAGGTGCAAGACCTGTACTCTGAAAACTATCAGACATTGATGAAGGAAATTGAGATGACAGAAACAAATGGAAGGGTATTCCACACTCACAGATTGAAATAATTAATATTATAAAAATGTCCTTATCACCCAAACCAATCTATAGATTCAGTGCAATCCCTATCAGAATACCAATAGTATTTTTCGCAGAACAAAAGCAAACAGTCCTTAAATACCAAAGCAATCTGGAGAAAGAACAAAGCCAAAGGTATCACACTCCCAGATTTCAAATTATACTACAAAGCTGTAGCAATCAAAACAGTATGATACTGGCACAAAAGTAGACATGTAGATCATTGGAACAGAATAGAGAGCCCAGAAATAAACCCACACTTACGTGGTCAGTTAATCTATGACAAAGGAGGCAAGAACATACAGTGGGGAAAACTCAGTCTCTTTAGTGAATGGTGTTAGGAAAACTACATGCAAAAGCGTGAAACTGGACCACTTTCTTATACCATATGCAAAAATAAAGTCAAAGTGGCTCTAAGGCCTAAATCTAAGACCTGAAACCATAAAAATCCTAAAAGAAAACATAAGCAGTAAACTCTCGGGCAGCAGTCTTAGCAGTACTTTTGTGGATCTGTCTCTTCAGGCAAGGGAAACAAAAGCAAAGATAAATAAAGAACTTACACGGCTCAAAACCATAAAAACAAATAATCCAATTTAAAACTGAACAGAGGACCTGAATAGACATTTTTCAAAGGATATAGGCGCATGAAAAGATGACTAGTCATCAGGGGGAATGCAAATTATAACCACAGTGAGATAGTACTTCACACCAGTTAGAATGGCTGATATCAGAAACCAAGAAATAATGTTTTGGCGAGAATGTGGAGAAAAGTGAACTCCTGTGACTGTTGGTGGGAATGTAAATTGGTGTAACTGCTATGAAAAAAGAGTATGGAGTTTCCTCAAAGGAATAAAAATGGAAATACCATACTATCCAGCAATCCCACTTTTGGGTATTTCCCCCAAAGAAAATGAAACACTATATTAAAAGGATATATGTACACCCCTGTATTTATTGCAGCATTATTTACAATAGCCAAGATAGGGAAGTAATTTAAATGTCCATTCATAGATGAATGGATAAAGAAGATGTGGTGTATATATGCACAATGGAATATTACTCCACCATAAGAAAGAATGAAATCTTGCCATTCACTTACGGGGTATTATGCTAAGTGAAATAATTCAGATGGAGAGAGAAATAATGCATGATTCACTTATAGAATCTATAAAGCAAAACTAACGACAAAACAGAAACAGACTTATAAATACAAGAAACAAACTGTTAGTTACCAGGGAGGAGGGTTGGGGTGGAGGCAAAATAGGTGACGGGGATTAAGAGGTACAAGCTTCTAGTCATAAGTAAGTCACGAGGAGGAAGAGTACAGCGTAGGGAATATAGTCAATAATATTGTAATAACTTTGTGTGGTGAAGGTAGTAACTGCACCTACCATGGTTGAGAATTTTTTATGCATTTTATAATGCATAGAATTGTCAAATCACTATGTTGTACATCTGAAACTAATATTATATGTCAACTATACTTAAAAACAAATAAAATTTGGGGCGCTGGGTGGCTCAGTTAGTTAAGCATCTGCCTTCAGCTCGGGTCATGATCCCAAGGTCCTGGGATTGAGTCCCACGTCGGGGTCCCTGCTCGGCGGGGAACCTGCTTCTCCCTCTCCCTCTGCCTGCTACTCTGCCTGCTTGTGCACTCTCTCTCTCTCTCTTTCTGTCAAATAAATAAGTCAACAAAATCTTTAAAAAGAATTTAAAAATTTCTTGCAGTAGTTACATATGTTTTATATGACTGTATTATATATAAAGATATGTGTGTACTCATGCCAAGCACATTAATTTTTATGTATAGTTATTAACAAGTTTATGATACAAATTTAACAAGTTTTCCATCTCTTGACTTTACTATCATTTTGCTTTAGAAACATGTTTTTATGTTTTTAAAGGATACACATAATTACTTATTTTATTAGAAGAAAAAACACTTTAAAACAGCTTTTTTTAATCACTGAAATGTGGAAGTATCCAACACAATAAATGGAAGTTACTTAATAATAAATGTTAATTTCCTTCTTTTTCTTTGCAAAAATGCAAAGATGATGTACTCAAGAACATGTCTTTCTTCTCAGATAAACTGCATGCCTCCATCCTATCCTTCCAGTTCTATTAAAATGCATGTGTTTAGTTCTATTTCTGGATTCATTTATAAGCAGTCTTCCCCACTAGATCCTCATATCTCTCCTGTTTTTACTCAAACTCAGTATTTTCATGTTAGTATACCACATTAGTTTGACGCTTAACCAACTGAGCCACCCAGGCGCCCCTTTTCTCAAATTACTTAGCTGTCAGAGAACGAGCGGAACTCTTAAGAAGTCCGCTAGGCCTATAAAGATGTTACATATTTTCACCATCATGACAGTTTCCTGCCCATTTTCCATTCTGCCTTCCAATTACAGACCTTTACAAATGCCTTTCATTTAATGCCTCATAATTCTTGACAACATGTGCCACAGAAGAATATTTACTTTTATTTATTTTTTTATTAGATTATGAACTAATAAGCCAATTACTCTTTGAATTCTGAATATGCTTGGTATGTTGCAATCTTAAATACTTAGCAGAAATAGCTGTTCATAGACTCAATGTATAATTTTAAATCCTGGAAAGTACCTCTTACAAACACTGAGAAAAACAAAGACACAGATAATAGAATTTCTAGTGAAAAATTCTATATAAATAAAGATAGAAGGGTTAAACCATATGCAGATATTTAAGAGTCACAGTAGATAAGTCAATATGTAATGCATATTATGGTTAAGAAAGCAATGGTGATGCTTACATGCATAATATAAGCATTAAATATTTAAGAGATGTTAAGTAACTTTCTGTTTTAGTTTACAGTCCCTATTAGAGTGTTGTGGTCTTTTCTGTGTACCATATCTAAGAAATTTTGGACATGTTTTTGTGATGGAAAGGCTAGGTAATAAGATTCTGAAGGAAACTTAAAGACATCGAGGTGCTTCAGCATGAAAAATAGAGATATAGAACTTGTATACAGTTACCAAATATTTTCCCTATCCATAAGGGAGGAAAAAAGAGAATGTGGTAGTATGTGGAATCTGAGTGACATAGAAAGAAGACATATATAGGGTTTTGACTCTAAAACATTGAGTCTTGGGATCTTCTTCATCATAAGTAAAATAAATTCATGTTTCCTGAATTTAGATGAATCATATTTGAAGGCCAAAGAAATTAATTGAATAAAGGCTCAAGTTCATTGCTACCCTGATTATATATAATTTTATAATCTATTATAATAATAGAATTATTTGGTTCTATTTTAAACCAAATCTTAGTTTAAAAAATAATAATAATAATAGCTGTTGCTTGTAAAAAAAATTTAAACCAAGCCCAGGTGTAAAAGCTTCCCTTACATTCCAGGAATTCTGTTATTTTCTGCATGTGTAACTACAATTAATATTTATCCTTCCAGATTCTGTGTGTGTGCGTCTGTGTGTGTGTGAGAGAGAGAGAATATCACAAGAGTATAGATATTTTTTCTGGGTTTTGTTTTCAGCAGAATCAAACAATACATGCTGTAGTTCAACTTTCATTTTTCGCTTCAGAATATGCCGTAGGCTGTTTGTTTTGGTAAGGGTGGGCAAGGGTTTCTGAATAATCTACTGAGAGCAACTAAGTGGGATAAATAAATATGTTTTTAATCTATCTTCTTAAAAGCATCAAAAAGATGCTTCTAAATAACACAAAGATCAACAAAGAAATTGTAATGGACGTTAGAAAATATTTTCAACTGAATGATGATAAAAATATTACATATCAAAACTTGTATGATTTAGCTAGAGTAGAACTTGAAGTTAGAAAACTGGCACCATAGTAAATCAGATAGAAGGTAGGAAAGAAGGATAAGAATAGGAATTAAACCAAACATGCAATAGAGAAAATCAACAGTTAATTAAAAAGGTGAGATAGTCACGCAATAGAATGCAGCAATGAAAATGAAGAAACTATAGTGACATTAACAAATCTTAAAAAAATAAATCTTGAGTAAAAGAAACCAAATGCAAAAATACACATGTTGTTTTTTATACCATTTACATAAAATTCAAGAGAAAACAAAACTATGTATTGACGGGTACATATTTGGGTTTTAAAACTGTAAATAGAAGCAAAGAATGTTAGGGTTGTCATTATCTGGAAGGTGGAAGGAATTGGATTGGAATCAGGATAGGATATTTGGGATAATAGGGTATTATGAGTTACTGGCAATGTTCTAATTCTTGCTTTGGTAATATTATAATTCATTAAACTCCATAGTTATGTTGTATGCTCTTTTCTGTATGACATCGTATTATAAATGAAAAGAATATATTGAAGACATTTCATTACAGCTATACCTGTAGATTTTTCAAGGCTGCATATTATTTCATTGTAGATTTATCTGTTTCCTTCCTTATGAACACAGCATTTTTAGTTTTTGCCATTACCAACTTTGTGTTAAACATCTTTGTACATATTCTGTGTTCCTTGTGCTGATATTTCTGTAGGATTGGTGTTAGCATTTTTAGTTTTTGCCATTACCAACTTTGTGTTAAACATCTTTGTACATATGTCTGTGTTCCTTGTGCTGATATTTCTGTAGGATTGGTTCTTAGAAACAGAATCAAAGGTAGTTTGCATTTCATATTTTGATAGACACTGTAAAATAGCCTTACAAATTTGTTCAGGATGTCTTTTTTTTTGCTCTTTGAAGCTTTGAATTTTTATGATTTTCAGTCTGTTTCTCTTTTCCATTGTAATTTCTGGCTTTTGTGAGTTGCTTAGAAAGGCCTTTCTCAATTTAAGATTAGGTTCTTTATCTGGAATTTATTTTTGGTTTTGTGAAACAAGATTTTTTTCAACTGTATAGTCAGTTGTCTCAACACCTTATACTGAATAGTCTCTTCTTTCCACACTGATTTGAAAGGTATTCTTTATTACCAGCTAAATGTCTACATGTCTTTCCTGGAGTATTTTTCTGTTCCACACATCTATTGTTCTATTCCTACATCAGCATCAATGATGTTTTAATGACTACAGATTTTAGTATGTTTCTCTTACTGATGTAGCAAATTCCTTTTAATTAGTTCTTCCTTTCAAAATGTGTTTGGTTTTTTAATTCTGCATTTATTTTTCCGTGTGAACTATAGAATCAAGTTGTCCCCCACTCCTAGCCAAAAAAAGAAAAATATGTATTGGCATTTCAACTGTAATTATGGTGAGCATGTAGATTATTCGGGGAGAATTAGCTTTCATGTATGTTTCTAAGTTTTAGTTGTTTTTAACTTTATGTGAGGGGCAAATATTATATGTATATATATTCTTTTGGGACTTACTTTTTCACTTAAATATTGTATTACTAATATCTTTCCATGTTGTTGCTATAGTTCATTTACTTGAGTACTGTATGATTTTTACATTGAATATACTAAAAGAATTTAGAGGTTAGGTTGAGTTTGATATTGGGGTTCAGTCTATCACTGAATGGTATTTGGTTTGTTAACAGAATTTGACTATTAGTATCAGTGCCACTGTGAACATTCTTCTACATATTTTCTTTTATCCATTTGCAGGAGTTAGGAATGGAATTAGGAATGGAATTTCTAGGTCTTAGGGGGTCCTAAATGGTCAACTTTAGCAAATAATGCCAAACTGTTTTCCCACCAACAATTTATATGAAACCTTGAGGAATCCACATTCTGCCCAATATTTGGTATTGTCAGAATTTTAAATATTTGTCATGTAATTAAAACAGTTGATGTGCATAATTTGATTACCAATGACACTAAACATTTTTCATAAGTCTATAGCTATATGTGTTCATGCTTTTGTGAAATTATTTGTATCTCTTGCTCATTTTTCTATTGTTTTTCTGTTTCTATTAATATATAGGAGTTCTTTATATGTTCTTTTTGCAGCATAAATGTTTATTTAAAAGTTTTCCCTTTATAAACGAGAACCATATAGCATAGACACCAAATGATTTAATCAACGCAAGGTCTCCAATTAATGAATGATCTTGGCCAAAAATATAGGCTTCATGATTTTTAGTTTTCTTCCCAGTACATTCTTCACATGTTCTTGATATTAATCCTTTAACAGTTGTATTATGAATATATTCTCAATTTTTTTAAGTTTATTATTTTTTAATAATCTCTACACTCTATGTGGGGCTTAAACTCATGACCCTGAGATGGAGAGTCATATCCTTTTCCAGCTGAGCCAGCCAGGCACCCCTATATTCTCAATTTGTAACTAGTCTTTCACTCCTTTTTAGAGGTCATTGGATGAAAGGAAGTTTATAATTTTATATAGATAAACCTATCAGTATTTTATAGTTAATATTCTTGTTTTTATTTACAAAATTATTTCCTACCCCAAGATCTCAAGATATTTTTTATTAGGAGTTTAAAATTTTTCTTCTTGACATCGAAGTCCTCAATCTACCACGAGTTGATTTTTATACTTTTATACTTTTTTATATGTTGATAACCTTTTCTTACTGTATTTATTGAACAATCCTTCTTTTCCCCCATGGATCTCACAGCACCCTGTCATATATAGTTTCATATTTTTTTTCCTGCATTTGTCTTAAATTTTTATTAAGCTTATAGTTTATAGTTTTGTTGTTTTTTTAATTGATCTTTTTCCTCATTAATTTTTCTAATTGGTAATCGATAGTATACAAGGAAACTCTTAATTTCTGTATGTTTTTCTTTATTTTAATTATCTTACGAAATCCTTCTGTTGTTTTTCAATTGATTCTCTTGTCCCCTGCTGCCATCCTCATTTAGGAATATATCTTATTTTATGCAAATATTTATCATTTGTTTTTTTTTCTTTCAGATATCTACATCCCTTCTTTCAGATATCCCTGTATCAGATACCTAAATATTGTTTGCCTTGTCTAACCACATTGACAAGAACCTCTTACCAGTAACATATAACAAACCCTGGTGAACTCACATCCTGTTGAAAAATCAGTGATAATGTTTATCTTTATGTTGCTTCTGCCATTACTAAAAGTATTTTTAATGTCTTAAATTTGTATGTAATATTGCTCTTGGTTTCTGGTCCAGATCCTTTATTAAGTTAAGAAACTTTCCATCTATTTAAAATGTTCTAAGATTACTTATCAGAAGGGGTACTGGACATTATCATTTGCCTTTTCAGCATCTCTTGTATGATCAATGGGTTTTTATCTTTTACTCTATCATAATAATATTGTATTAAAGTATTTATTCAGTTCCTCCAAGTCACAGATGTAAAGCCAAGAAACTTAAATCCAGCAGATCATCGATAATGTAAACATTATCCTTTCTAGTATTCTCTAAAACCCTTAGAATATCTAAGTGTTTTATTATCCGGCCTACTGACCTTATGCTTACCCTTTTACTCTGCTCATCCAATTGTATTTTACAAAACAGCACAAATGAATTTCCCAAAATTTAAAGTTTTAGTATCTGCAGAAAAACCCAGGGGTCTCTCTTCATGCTGACTACATGCACCACTGCTAAAACCTGAGGGCACATTTAAGGAACACAAGACAATGACTTATCACCATAGGTTCTGCATCATAGTCAAGTGATGGTGTCTGTAGGTGAACTGTGAATGACTGTTATAAATGGCAGTTTGATGAGCCTTTGACTACCTTACAGTTGAAGTAACTTCTCTCTGTCTTATGGCAACCTCTGCTGCTCCAGGCCTCCAGATCTTATCAGCATATGGGACCTTCATAAAGGAGAGAAAACAGGAAAATAGAGATTTGTGTTTGTAATTTGATGTTACTTTTCTTAAACATAGCCACACAAATTGAACAAGCTTCAGGCCCTACAACCCCTGAATCTGCTTTGAGTGTAAGCCAAGAGGAGGGGAAGAAGGGTGGTTTTGTTTTCCCAAGTCCTTGCCCCCAACTGTGCTATCACTGCTAGAAAGCTGCTCTCTAATAATACCATGGGGAGCCAATGGTTATTTTTGGTTACTTTCAGTAATGAAACAGTCCATTGAGTCTACTTCAATTTAAATTCTATCTCGTATCTGAATTAACTCCCCTGCTACTACCCCACTTGGAGTGGGAGATGCCCAGCTGAATTTTTCACTCCTTCCACCTCCTCCCTTCCTTTTCTGATTCTAGTTCATCTGGTGTTGGAGCTGGGAAAGGGGACTGGAGAAAAGGGACACAGGTTCTTACTTAGTTAGACATACGATCACAAGGCTCTAGGCTGCTCCTCTGCCGTATCTTGGTCAGGGTATTATTTTACTATGGCTGCTGTACAAAGTACTAAACTAGGTGGCTTAAACAACAGAAATTTAATGTCTCACAGTTCTGGAGACTGGACATCCAAGATCAGGGTATCTGCAGTGTTGCTTCCTCCTGAGGGCTGTGAGAGAGAATCTGTTCCAGGCCTCAGGCATAGCTTCCAGTGATTCGCTGGCCATCTTTGACATCCCTTGGCCTGTTGAAGCATCACCCTGATCTCTGCCTTCCATCTTCACACAATATTCTCCCCGATGAGTGCTTCTGTGTCCAGACTTCTTGATTGTATAAGGACAATAGTAATACTTTATTCTAATTCACTCCAGTGACTTCTTAACCAATCCCAACTGCAATACCCTATGTCCAAATAATGTCACATTCTAAGGTCCTGGGGATGAGGAGTATAGCATATGAATTTTGGGGAGACACAGTTCACCTATCATTCTCCTCCTCTTCTCCCTTGCCATTCTCCAGTTAATGCACTGCCTAGGCTTCCTAACCTGGAATGAATTACTAGTCAGACAACCCCAGTCTTCATCAGTGATTCTTTGGTGCTTCTTTATTAGGTTGTGGGGGAAGGATAGGTAGGAAAAGCACCCCTTTCTAGAACAGCACTAACTTTTTGGAAGGTAATCTTTGAATCGTCCTTCCCCTGCTTATAAAGACTGAGAACTTGAGCTAGCAGAAAGCACTTCTCCTGTAAGCCCTGAGGAGGGGGGATCTGACTCCAGTTGTTTTCCACTTTCCATACGTCACTTGGCGTTTATTTAAAATTGGGGGGCAATAAGAACTATCTTGCCCGACACTGTTTTTGGAAGAAAGGGAGGGGAAGAATCATGTCAGTCTGCACACAAATCTACTGTAGTGAGTAGATTGTCCAGACAATTCTAACATAAAATTGCTTCAAATAATGGAGTATTCCATTACCTTTATAGATTGTACCTATACTTTTTTCTTTTAATGTACTCTCGACTAGGGATCAGCTTAGTTTAAATGAGAAAGACCTTAAGAATACTTTGTCTCCTTAAATCTGGATAGGTATTCAAATCTGACAATAGTTGATAGGGCTGAGGGCATCCCTCAAAAAATATAGCATTTTTAAATTACTTTGTCAATAAATAGGTATCCAGAAAATAAGTTCAGTATACTTAAATGCTTCTGTGAATGTGAATTAAACAGTGGGCTGCCTATCTTGCTTCTGTTAAATGTTAAATTGATATGGACTAAAGATGGCGAATCTGTTTCAATTTGTATGCTGACTCTGATAGCTCAATAGTAACTGACAGAGTGCTGTGGTTTAGAAGAATTCTAAGGCCGTACTTCAGTTTTGAAGGAAGAATATGGTCATCATTCCAGGATATCTTCTAAGGCCACTTAAAAACTGTATTTGCTCTCTCTACGAAGTGGGTGCATCCCAGCCAAATGCAGAAGGCATTATGGGTGAGAAGAAAATGTAAGAGCTTTTATTCCTTTACTTTTATATCCAAAAATAAGAAAAACTACACTTCACTAGTATTTACTACATAGCTGGAACCCATGCACATAACTTATAAATAAATGTACGTATACTAGTACATATACTAGACATTTTTATTGATAAAGGTAAACCATCGGAGCAGTATAGACCACAAGTTTCTTGAGAATAAGTCTTTTTCTGATTCATCTTTATATTCCACATATCTTTTGTGTTCCATTTTTGTGTGAATAAAATTCCCAGGTAGATAATATTACAGAACTTCTGTCATTTAAACTCATTTAAGATCAATTGGAGCATGTTTTATTTATCTATTGATTCAACTGTTTTGTTCCAATTTATTCTTATGCTAAAGCTCAATTTGCAATATATTCAAATACTAACCAGGGGGCCTGGGTGGCTCAGTCTTTTGGACAGCCAGCTCTTGATTTCAGCTCAGGTTGTGATCTCAAGTTCTTGGGATCGAGCCCCTCATTAGGATTCTCTCTCTCCCTCTGCCCCTCCCCCTGCACTCTCTGTCTCTCTCTTAAATATATATATATATATTTTAAATACCAAAAAGAAATTAAAGAGTTAATGGTAGTGTTTGTGTTTTCAGTCAGAGATGTTTTCTGGGCACATTTATTATATATAGTGTTTTAACAACCTAGGTAAAAATAAATATATTGAAAGTTTTTGATAGTTATGGTTTTTAATGTAAGAGATAGGTGTGAAACCACTTGATTTTTTTCTTTTGAGTTGCCAAAAACATTTCTGTAATACCATATACATTCTCCATATTATTAGTACTCATTAACTTTGGTCACGCACTGCATGTCCAAAGTTCAGTTTTCTCTTAAAACCAACTTATTTTCTCCTCCAAATGTGTTACAATCTCTAATTTTAAAGACATTACTTAAAATGATAAATAAAAATTGACACAGTTTCCATTGTAAAATTAGCAATAGTAAATTTGTCAAGCACAGCATCAAACAGCTTCATTAAAATGCCCATCGGGTCAAACTATGTCAAATATCCTGAGCAGGTATGAGAAAATATTTTCATTTATTCATTCATTTAACAAATAATGAGCACTTACTGTGTGCCAAGCGTTGCACTAATGTTCAATGAAATCCTTTTGCTAAGAGATATTTATTAAAAAAAATAATCAGGCTATCAGAATCATTTATTGGTGGAAAGGAATGAAACATTCAAGCTGATCTTTTCATAAGTTCACATTAGAGATTGTGCGGGTCTGGACTTCTGATTTTGTAGGGATCTTTGGATTTCTACAAAATTTGTTTAACCTTGTTTCAGTATCTTAGGTCATCGAGCAAATAAAACAGTTTTACTTTCCACTTAATGACTGTGCACCTTCACTCTTCAAATCTCTTTCAAAATATCTAAAAATTTTATAGAAAGAAACTCGAATATAAATGTTGTTAAGAATGTCAGCTCTAGGGGCGCCTGGGTGGCTCAGTCGTTAAGCGTCTGCCTTCGGCTCAGGGCATGATCCCGGAGTTCTGGGATCGAGCTCCACGTCAGGCTCCTCCGCTAGGAGCCTGCTTCTTCCTCTCCCACTCCCCCTGCTTGTGTTCCCTCTCTCGCTGGCTGTCTCTTTCTCTCTGTCAAATCAATACATTTAAAATATCTTTAAAAAAAAATAAAGAATGTCAGCTCTGAAATAGAAATATCTAAGTCCTAACACCCCACCCTGAAACCGTTACTGGCTGTGTGACTGTGTTGCTTCTCTAAACCTTAGTTTTCCCTAAACCTTAGTTTTCCCAGGTGTAAAATAGGAAAAATGCTACTACTACCTTGCAGGCTTGTTCTACGTAGTAAACAGGATTAAATACATGAAGCACTTCATGTAACCTTGTACATTGTCAGTGCACAATACATTTGATCTTTTATTTTTCAAATGTTCAAATTATTGCTGGTTGTGGGGATAGATTAGAGGCGATATTACCCTAATGGCTTTCCATGTACTTAAGTCATAGTTGTAATCTTACCTGCATAGGTGTATGCATCTGTCTACCTACTCACTCACTCAATATTCAGTAGCTGCAGTTGCTTGATATTGTGTTCGGTGCTAAATAATAGACTCCAAGAATTGTGTACACTTTGAGTCAAATTAGTTGTAAAGTTTAACTGTATTTTAGGAAAAACAATTCTTTCAAGAATGATTATACATTGGGGCACCTGGGTGGCTCAGTAGGTTAGCTGATGCTTTGGCTCAGGTCATGATCCCAGGGTCCTGGGGTCGAACCCCATTTTGGGCTCCCCCCCCACCCCCTTGTGCTTGTGTGCATGTGCGTGCTGTCTCTCTCTCTCTCTCTCAGATAAATAAATAAAATCTTTTAAAAAAAGAATAATTATACATTAGCCACTTTCTGGATCTTTTTGAGAAGGAATTACCTGTTTATTAACTATAGTTGTCAATTTATGTACATTTTTTACCTTGAAAGAATAGCTTCAGTGTTTAAGGAATCTGATTATCTTTAATTCTAGATAGTCATTAACATCCCTAAACAGAATTGCCATTAGTCTTTGATTGACACATTACTTTTGAGCATCTGTTTTATAATAGTGTTACTACCCTACCTTCTTTTTTTTTTTTACTTTACATTTTGATACCCCTTTTCAGTAGAGGACATCAAAGTACCTTCTGTCCTATGTTTTAAATAGTCATATAATAGGAATACCTCTAATAATAATAACCTTCTTACTCAGTGGCTTCACATATCGGAAGTATTGCTTCCTAAATCTGAATGAGAGAAAATTCACCTTAACTTTATTAGTTTCTTCACCTGTAATCATGTAAGGTAAATGGCAAATGAAAACAATGTGTGAGTGCATTTACTGATATATAATTTATATGTAAATGGTTTGTTTATATATATATATATATATATTTGGGGTACTATTTAAAGTGTTAAACTATAAATTTCATAGGATTTAATTCTATTTCACTAAAATATTCTACTCATGAAAGTATAAGGAAAAATCATAGTTTGGCATTTACTTCAAGCCTTTTTGAGGCCAAGGGTTGGACATAACCAAAGGAATATCAAGATGAAAATGCAATCGATCACGTTACTTGTCCTTTAATTGTCCTTCTTGAAAACTGGTTATTCTTACTTTCAATTCTTTATCACAATAGTATATTGAATACTAATAAGTTTAGTAGTCGTTCAGAAATTTGATAGGCATTATTTTAATACGATATGGACTATTCCTTTGAATTATACTTGCAATCAATACTTGTTCCTTGAAGACAATTTGTTTTTCAGATAAAGGACTTGGTATGATACTGAAATAAAATTCATATAGTGGATTTTCACATAGAGGAATATTTCATTTTATCCTTAAAATATCAACCAACATCAGTGTTAAATTTCCTAATTTTGATAATTGTTCTGGGTTATATAAGAAAATGTCCTTTGTTTTAGAAAATACAGCCTGAAGCTGTTTTTGGGAAAGGGCATAATATCTCCAACTTTCTCAAATGGTTTGGAAAAAATGCATCTATATAATAAAAATATACACAGAGAATGATTAAGCAAAGGGAGCAGAATGTAAAAAGCTGAGGAATCTGGATAAAAAGTATATAAATGTTCCTTGTTCTCTTCTTGCACCATTTTTGTAAGTTTGGAATGATTTCAAAATACAAAATTACCCCCCCAAAAATCCATCAACTTCACTAGTTTTAGTTATCAATTTAGGAAAAGATCTGTTGTCATGTGTTACCTGCCATTGTTCATTCCTGAGTATCTAGTATTAATCTTTTCCTATGTGCAAGAATAATAGAGCAGGAGTAAAGATACTGAGTCAGTAGTTTTGACTTTTTCAAGAAGGATAGAAATCCCAGATGAATTAGAGGGAAAACTGGTGCTTGTAAAATTGGAAAATAACTCTCTTCTGCTGTAGCATTTTTAAAAGTCTTGGTACAGAAAAAGCAGATTATACAATACATCTTATTTGGATATCCTCTTAAAGTGTAAGGATTACACACAAAAACTTGTACAGAAATGTTTATAGCAGCATTACCGGGATACCTGGTTTTATTGCTCCTCACTTTGTTATAATTGCAGATACTGTATATTTGAACAAATTGGAGGTTGATGGCAATCCCTGCATTAAGCATGTATGTTGGTGTCATTTTCCAATAGCCTTCGCTTACATCATGTCTCTTGTCACATTTTGCTAATTCTTGGAATATTTTAAACTTTTTCATTATTATTATTATGTTTGTTCTACTGATCTGTAATCAGTGATCTTTGATATTACCATAGTCATTGTTTTGGGGCACCTTAAACCATATCCATATAAGATGGCAAACTTAATAAATATTTTGTATGTTCTCACTATACCACCAACCCACCACCATCCCTTCCCTCTCACCTTCTCCCCGGACCTCCCTATTCCCTGAGACACAACAATATTGAAATTAGGCCAATTAATAGCCCTGCAGTGACCTCTAAGAGTTCAAGTGAAAGGAAGAATCACACGCCTCTCCCTTTAAATCAAAAGCTAGACATTATTAAGCCTAGTGAGGAAGTCATGTTGAAAGCCTAGATAGGCCAAAAGCTAGGCCTCTTGCACCAAAGTTAGCCAAGTTGTGAACACAAAGGAAAAGTTCTTGAAGGAAATTAAAAGTGCTACTTCATTGAACAAACAAGTGATAAGACAGTAAAATAGCCTTATTGCAAATATGATGAAAGTTTGAGGGGTCTCTATAGAAGATCAAACCAGCCACATCTTTTGCTTAAGCCAAACCTTATCCAGAGCAAGGCCCTCACTCTCCCACTGAAGATGATGCGAAGATTGTTGAAATGACAACAAAGGATTTACAGTATTACTAAACTTGTTGATAGAGCAATGGCAGGATTTGAGAGAATTGACTCCAATTTCCAAAAAAGTTCTGTGAGTAAAATGCTATCAAACAACATTATATTACAGAGAAACTGACATGAAAGAGTCTACTGATGCAGTTAGTTTCACCTTTGTCTTATTTAAGAAATTGCCACAGCCACCGCAACCTTCAACAACCACCACCCTGATCAGTCAGCAGATGTCAACATCAAGGCAAGACCCCATACCAGCGAAAGATGACAAGATACTGAAAGCTCAGATGATGCTTTGCATCACTTAGCAATAAAGTATTTTTAAATTAAGGTATATACATTGTTTTTTTTAGATGTAATGCTATTGCACACTTAATAGACTAAAGTATACTGTAAACATAACTTTTATATGCAATGGGAAACCAAAAAACTAATTTGACTTCCGTTGTTGGGATACTCATTTTATTGCAGTGATCTGGAGCCAAAGCCACAACATATCTGAGGTATGCCCATATTTGTAATATTGCCAAGTGGAAATAGCCCAAATGGCCATCAGTGGAATACTACTTGGTCATTAAAAAGAATGAAGTACTGAAACATGCTACAACATGGATAAAATAAATTAAATCAGGTACAAAAGGCCACATATTATATGATTTCATGTATATGAAACATCTAGAACAGGAAAATTCATAAAGATAAAACTTAGATTAGCAGTTGCTATGGACCTAGCAGTTGGGAGGAAGGGAGAGTGAGTGCTAATGGATGCTAGGTTTCTTTCTGAGGTGAAGAAAATGTTCTGGAATTAAATTGCAGTGATGTTCATATAACTTTGTGAATATATTTTAAACCACTTTAAAAGGATGCATTTTATGGTATGGGAGTTATATTTCAATAAAACTCATGTAAAAAAAAAAAAAAAAGTAAGCCTAACAAAGCACTTCTGCCTCAAAGTCTTCCTGTCTAATTAAGGATAAGAGCCAAAGACCTTACAACTTTCATGATCTCGCTTCCTATTGCTTCACAGACCTCATCTCCTTTTTTCCACCTTAGTCAATCCAGTTTACCTGGAGTGATCTCCTGACTATTACTGCTTCCAGGCCTTTTTAACTCTTTTTTCCCTTGTCCCCAAAACCCAGCAACCCTTTACTCAAAAGTCAGTCGCTCAGAGATGCCTTCCCTTACTACCCTCTAAAATTGTAAAGTTCTCCAACATTACCTATACCTCTTCCTTGCTTTATTCTTATCCTTGGCACTGTCCACCCTAACACAATATATATTTTACTTTTTTATCTCATGTGTTGTTCTCTCTCGTTCAAGAATGTAAGCTCCATTTAAGGGCAGAGATTTTGTCTCTTTTATCCAACTGCATCCCAGGGCTTACAACTGTGCTTGGCACATCCTGTCACTAATGTCACACGAGTGAACAAAAATAAGGAATATAAGTAATTGAAGGGGGGGGCTACATTTTTTATACTCTTTTTTCAACTGAAATTTAAGTTTCCTCTAGGACTGTGAGACTAAGGAAGTGGGAAGAAATAAATAACTTTTTAGTTTCTTAAAAGTAAATAAAGACAAGTATATAGTCCTTAAAATAAAAAGAAAACTTTATTTGACCCAGGCAAATACTTGTTTATTTCTTAATCATGAAGGCCTGGCTGGGATCCACAAATACATTAAGTTCTCAAAAAGTGTTGACTGAATTGGCAGTGTGGGCCTTAATCAGGGATCAGTAAACTATGGTCCACAGCTTTTATTTGTTTGTTTGTTTGATAAGGTTGTATTAGAATACAGCCATGCCCATTCATTTACATATTGTCTATGACTGTTTTCTTGCTACAGTGCTGAAATTAAAATAGTTGTGACAGAAACTGTATGGCCCACAAAGTCTAAAATATTTACTAGCCGACCCTCTACAGAAAAACTGCTGCCCTCTGCCTATATCAACCCTTTTGGATACAGAATACTATAATAGGGAATTTGGTCAAACATTCAGACATTCAAATTTCATTTCCATCACTACCTGTTACCTAAGACAAGTTTTCTGGTCTCTGGTTTTTCTCATCTGTAAAAGGAAGATAATACCTATCCCACCTGATTGTTGTTTTAAGAATTTTAAATGAGATACTCTATGTAAAGCACTTAGTGAAGTGCCTAAAAAAAGCAAATTGCAGCCCAATAAGTGTTCTGCACCCACACATATATTACACATGCACATGAGGAAATGTAAATGCCCTCAAATAGAAACGCCCAGTCACCAAGCATTTTCCAGATACTTCTCAGTATTTTAGGAAAATAATAAATAAAAATAAAATCAACAAATTTCAATAATAAGTACTTACTACACATGAGGAACATAATAACCACCAAAAATGAATGGGATTTGGTCATTTGTTGAGATGATTATAGTCGGTCATTATTTCTAACAGTCCTGTGGTGTCCTTGACTCATATTTTAGCAAAATGTACAGCCTACTATAGAATGTTTACATCTTCAGGTAAGTTTTATTGCTTTATTTTTAAGGAAAATTTTACATAAGGAGGATAAATTCATGCTATGTTGTGGTTGTAAGCAGAGAAAAACAGTGTGATGCCTTTTATGACAAAATTTCAATCCAGAGCTTTTTCTCAGGGTGCCTCATTTGCTGACTCTGTTTAGAGAAATCAGGGTTCTAGTACCGGATTATTTTGATGATATCTTTCTGCCTATACTGCCTTTTCTTAAGTAAAAAAAAAAAAAAAAAAAAAGATTTATTTTTTCATGTCCTAGGTTTTATTTTTGACTGTTAATTTGGAGACAATGGTGTGGATCCTTACATAAGGCATATATGGAATTCTTTAGTACTTATCTATATAGAATTACAGTCTCGCTTTCACTAATCATTTAATAAACACTTATTAATCATCCACTGTGTGCTAGGCATTAAAACATTTGTTTTAGATTAGTAGAGCACAATTTTTGCCTTTAAAATGCACCAGGTGTAGTGGAAGAAATCACTGTGTAAACAAATAATTTCAATAAAGTAATAGGAGGAATAACAATGAAAGTATGGATAAGAAGACTGCGTTAAGGGGTCAGGGGAAACCTGGGGAGGTAATATTTGAGCTAAGTCTCAGTGGATCAGTTTAATATTGTCAGGTGTACATGGTAGAAAGAATGATACCTCACCAGTCAATCAACAAAATTTTTGAGCATCTACTGTGTGCCAGATAATGCTGTAGACAGTGGGGATACAGCAATGAACAAAACAGACAAATTGTGTAGATTGCTTTCTTGTAGAACATGCAAAGGCATGGGCATGAGGTAGATAACACAGTATAGCTAAGCGAAGGAGAGTCTCAGGGAGCTGCTATCAGGAAAGAAGAAGGGTCCACGTCACACCAGGAAGTTTGAACTTGACTCTAGGCCAGTGGTTTCAACCTAGGAGCTCCAGAGATACTGTTGTGTCATAAGCTTTTTACAAAGGATTATCAATTCATGTTTAGATACTAAGCAAGCGTAGACTGTGGATTTTGATAAAATGTTTTTATATGTATTTGTCACTACTTTTCAATTTCATGTAATTATTTTGAATAATAAAGTATGGATTTATTTAAACATGAATTCATAATACCTTTTTATTTTGTACATTTTCTGTCTTCTCACTCAATTGATAATATTGCTATAACTACTTTTAAGTTACTGTCTGTTAAAATGACTAATTTTAAAAAGCGATCCTAAAATAATTTAGCCTGATACCTCCTGCCAGTGTTGAAGCTATTAAAACTTTTAGAACAGCTCAACAAAACTTCAGTAAATATTAAGTGAACACTTTCTAAGTGCCAGGCACTCCTCTAGCCACTGGGATTATAAAGGTTAATATAAAACAAAGGTCTGTGTTCTCAGGAAACTTACAGTCAGAGTTAACTGGAGTCCATATGAAGAACAATGAAGTCAACGTGGGGAGGGTCTGGATTCAGGATATGTTGAGGTGATAACTCTTAAGCAGTGAGAATTCTCTCACTGAAGGCAGACTGCTAGACTAGAAAGAAAGATCATTGGGAACAGAGCTAATGTGTTGCTAATGCAGGGGAAAACTCTTAATTTTTAAGAGTGTTATTTTCTCATAGCAAACCTAATCAATCTCCAGAGGAAAGGGATATTAGTGATTTATGAGTCTCTGAAAATACCTGTACTCCTTGATTTTTCTCTGCCTGTCACAGTGTAAAGCCTGTGAAATAATCTTATATCCAAGCATATAAGTATGTAATGTAAATCATGTTGAAAAATCCATCTGCATCTGACTCCTTCACAATGACAGTGTAAGTGACAGGAGTTGAAGGACAGTCATTCCCTACGTTGTCGGATCTCTGAACCTTCAACCCAACACGCTCACTTCTTTGACTTCTTTCAGAATTCAGCCTTCTTTCCTATTCTCCCTCTCTCCCTCTCCCGTGCTGTCTCTCTCTCTTTCTTCCCACCCCCCCCCTTTTCTTTCTTGCTAAGAAAGACCGAGCTATTGACTAGAAGCCCAGAGTTGCCCCCAAGTTCCGACCACCGGCTCGAATTCTTATGAAGTGGACTTGTAATATCCTTAATGTTGCTGTTGGCAGTCAGTTACAGATTCCATTATTGTCGATCAATGCCGTCGCCATGCGAGGTGGGGGGAGGAACAGAGGAGGAGGAGAAGAAAGGAGGGATGAGAGCTTCCTGTTCACAGATTTATCAACCTGCCTTTGCTCGCAGGAAATATTCGCAAAGGAGGCTGAGATGCTGTTGAAATAGCTAAGGCAGGAAAGGGTTAGGGGGCTGCAGTTCTCTCCGGCTGACTGAAAGGAAATTTGAAAACCTTTCTTCTCGGAACAAAACAAAATGCTGAATTTGTTCTTTTGCCTTTGTTTTTGTTTGATGATATGCTTTACTTAACTGATTAGCTATTGTGCTGTCTGGTTATCTAAGCTGCTTCAGTGTAGGAACCTGTTTCTTTCTTTCTTTCTTTTTTTTTTTTAGTATCTTTATTCTTTATTTTCCTTTGCTTTCTCCTGTCATTAAACACAAATCATTATTCAGTTTTATCCTGGCTTCTCTTTCAGGCTAAAGCTTAACACTACAAGACAGAAGGACAAATCTCCCTTCCCTTCTCTTCTGTCACCCTCTTTTAACCCTCTATTTCCTTCCCCCTCCCCCCGTTGTGTTAGATTGATGTCACAGAGACAGAATTCAGAGTGGAGGGAGGATCACATTTGCTCTTTCATCATTACCGCCTAGCCAGCAATTTAAGTGTTGGACCCCCAAGAATTTAGTCTTTGTATCTTTCTTTTCCCACTCCATCATTCAGTAATTGTGCTCTGTATGGAAAAGTTTTCTGGCTGGAGAATGAGTCTCCTTTCCCCTGGTGATGTGGCCGAGTGGTTGGATAGTAGCACCGAAGAGGAGAAGAGCCTTCTGGCATTTCTGGGTACGGTAGGGCTCCGCTTGTTCTTTTAACCGTTTGTTGTCTGAACTTCTCTGACTTCGGGGAGTAAGACCCCAGATTTTCTAAAATCCAATTTTGTATTTTTAAAAGGGAGCAGAGGAATTAAGAGGATATGTTTAAGTCGTTTGCTTTTCAAGGTTTGTTTATGTCTATAGAAAGAGTGTCAGCAGTGTTGCCTATGAGAAATAAGAGACAGTTTGCTTTGCTTTAACAAAGAGTTCTAGCTCCGTGCAAAGCCTACTATGTCATCCGGTCAGCTGTTCGTGGTATTTAGACAACTTCTACCAGCCAAAATATATTATTGTTTTTCTCTACCTCTTCATACAGTGATGATGAGGCTTGGCTTGTAAGAGTGGCAGTGGGCTTTGTGTGCAAGAAAAGCCAACATATGGATTGAGAGGTAGCTTTTATGCAAGGTGTGAAATATTTGTAATGTTCATATCAAGATTTCTACTGAGTATATAAAATAGGACACGTGGACCAACAGTTACTTAAACTTCCCATTTATGGATGCTTTCTAATAAATTTCTGAGTAAAACAATTATTGATCATGGAATTATTGATATAATAAATTCATAAGAAAGTTATGTTATAAATCCAATTGTGTCATCAGTGTAATAGGAGAGCTTGATACACAAATCCTATTTGTGAATACTTTTGTTAGATTAATAATTGCCTTGACATTATGTTTTTATGAATTTGATTTGTCTTATAATGTATTTCACTAAATACAGGTATACCTTCTTATAAGTGAGCAGAATTTATGGTCTTCTAATTATTCCTCATGAATATTAGAATAGTCTTCTGTCATTTCAAAAGATATCTTAAAAAATTTTTTTATTATATTTAGCATAAATTTCTGTTTTGTTTTATTTAATTCAATTATGTTGTCTGTCTTCTATACATGATTTCTTTTTGTGTGTGGTTTAAATGTAAAGGGTCATCCTAATCAGATCTTTTCTAGTTCTATAAAGACTCAGGTATATATATTTTTATATTAATCCTACTCTTAATTTGTTTATCTTAGCCTCACTTATCTTGGGTATTTGGGTGACTTTAAGAAATATATGTACCTCTTAAATCCTCATTTCTCTGAAGCCTATCCTATTCTGCTTGTTTCCCATTCCCCTCCCCTCCACATACATACAGAAACATCAGTGAGCAAAAGCAAATACAAATATCCCTAAGTAAAACCAACCACTTAGATCCTATTGCATCATGGGAAAGGAAGGTAAAGTCATCGCTAAACATCTTTCCCTTGCTTTTGCATGATGTTTTTCTGTATTCTAATTACTCTCAAGATTAATTTGTTTCGTTTTTTGGCCATTACCCCAGTATGTCTAAAAAGAATTTGATCAAATACATAGAGTTGGGCAAATAAAAGGTAACTACAGTTTATGCCCCCTCCCGCCCCCACTCCCATAGTCTGTTTAGGAGAGTTGATGAATTCCTCTTTATTCACAAATGGAGGTGGTAAGGACAAAGGATGTTAGAACATGCTTAGAAGAAAAATGCAAATTCCTACAAATTATCCACTAATGGAAGGAAACCTTAGCATTCGTTAATAGATAAAACACAGATAAGTCAGTCATGATTCTCCTCAAGGGCCACAAGTTTAGTCGCTGAGAGAGTAGATAGCTACGGATCCTCTGCTCTACTGTGGTAGTACTGAACCTGGATGTCAGCAAGTCTTATTTGGGGATTGAAACTCTCTCCTGACCATGGGTAGCAAACACCTCTGTCTCTGGATAAACAGGAATTTACTAAGTTGTTCCAGAGGAACTAGGAGGAAAACTAGCTCAGATATAGCTTGTAATAGCTTGTGGATTAAGCAAAGCTCTCGTGATGTCATTTGCTAATATAGTTACCATTAATTATAACATGCTTTTCCCAGTGAAGAGAAAAATAAGAAACCTGAATCTGCTTTATGGTGAATCTAGGATGAATGGAACCAAAAGAGTCGTTGTGTCAAAGAACCTATCAAATTATGCTTTCTTTCCCTAAGGAATGATTTCTCTCTAGAAGGGGAGGATGGAAGGAAAGCTCTTTGTGTTGGTTAGACTTTACTACTTCACTTTTGAACAATAGTCACTTAACTGATATTCAGGCCTTCCTGTTGATTTAGTGCAGTGCTGGTTTGATGAAACTTCATAAGACTGTGCTGTGCATTATTCTATTCAAAAGCCTTCCATGGCTCCCTCCTCACCTACCAGATGAAGTCAGAACACCTTACTCTGTAACTTATTCTGGCCCTTCTATTTGACGTTCTAGTATTCCTTTGGCGAGGGGCCAAGGGGCCCTTCATTCCACCAAATGGATTAACTTTCTGTATCTTACACAAACGTTGCCCTTTGCTACCTTCCCACATGCTGTTTCTTCTATTGGCAGTGTCCCTTCATCTAAACTGAACTTTCCATAACCTTGCTCCTGTTTCAGATCTTGCTCATGAACAAAATACTGTGCTAGGTACTGTGGCTGGATACAGAGAGGTATAAGATAAAGCTACTTGTAAGAAATGTAGAGTTTGGTTGGGGAGAAAACATGAACTATGTACAATTAAGTGAGAAAGATTTAATGATAATTCAAGACAACGGAGAAAATAAAATAAAGCAGTACCTGATTGTGAAATGATTTATCTAGGCAAAAATTGCCTTGAGAATTTGAAGTAGGGAGACATCATATTCAATTAGGAACACTGAAAATTGCTCTACATAGATAGGATTTAATCTGAATCTTAAAAGATAGAGTAGATTTTTATAGAAATGGAGTTTTCTGTATGGAAGGAGTGTCATGAGGAATATTAAATTATGTTCATGTCTAATGAACAAACTAATTTGAAAGGAATGGGAAGTTCGTGTAAAGAAGTGATGAGAGACAATACTTGAAGGATGTTTGGTGGCTCACTTCGGTAGGACCTTTTCTGACAATCTAATAAGTAACAATTTTATCCGGAAATTGGGAAGAATTAAAGATTAATAAGTAAGAAAAAAATGTAACCAAAATAATTTCTTAGGAGGACATGTGAAAGCGTCTCAACAGGGGGACAAGACCAGATGCAGTTAAACCTGTTTGAAAGCTATCAGAGAAGTCCAGATACGGACTAAGTGCCTCTATTTTAACACTTCACTCCCTACAGTATTATTAGTGGTTTGCTTATTTGTAATTAAAACTAGATTGTGAATGCCTCCATAACGGGCTCAATCCCCCGTCTTTTCAGCACCCAGCACACTCCAGGTACAGAGAAATATTTGCACAGCTAATATGAATAACTGAGATGAAAAGATGGAGAGATTACAAAGGATCTATCAACAGAATTGCGGACAGATTGGAGAAATAGGGAAGAAAATAAGGACTTTTTGAATTTGGGACGATGTTAGTTACTATTAACAGAAATAGAAAAGTTGGGAAAGGGAGCCAGTTTTTGAGAGAACAAGATGAGTTCTGTTTAGATATATTGAGTTTGAGGTGACTAGTGTATATTCGGATAGAAATATAGTTCTAATGATTGGAAATGAAGTCACAGGTAGAGAGCAACATCTGGGAGGCATCTAGAGAAGAAAGATAGTTGAAGCTCTAAGCATCTGTAAGTGATCTACTATTGAGAAACTGGCAAGAAAAAAACAGAGGTGGGGCACCTGGGTGGTTCAGTCAGTTAAGTGTCTGCCTTCGGCTCAGGTCATGATCCTGGGGTCCTGGGATCAAGCCCCGCATCAGGCTCCCCACTCAGCGGGAAGCCTGCTTTTCCCTCTCCCACTCCTCCTGCTTGTGTTCCCTTTCTCTCTGTCAAATAAATAAATAAAATCTTAAAAAAAAAAAGGTGAGGGACTGAACCTTGAAGAACACCAGTTTGGGGGGGTGGGGTGGGGTAGAGAGGAAGAGGAGATATAGAAGGAATGATCATAATGGTAGGAGGAAAGCCAGGATGGTATGATATTACAAGTGCTAAGGTAGAAAACGGTCAACAATGTCAGTAGTTACAAAAGAGAAAAAGATGTCAGGAAAGACCACTGGATTTGGTAATTGGGAGACTTTTGATAACTTGTGAAATTATCAGTTCTATTTCATTCATTAGAGTTGAAGGAAGAGAAATCAGATTTTATAATATTGAGAAAGAGAGCAGATGGTGAGACAGTGAAAGCCACAGGTTACATCTCTTGCTACTAATAAAAAGGAAAAGTACCTTTTTAAAAACTGGGGAGACTTGTACATATTTTTGGCATAGGAGAGAGCAAGATATTGAACCTATTAAAATAACTGAGGGCACAAAATCCTTTATGAGTTTGAGTTTGAGTGAGTGTGGGATTAAGGGCACAGGTTAACCTTTTGAAAGGAGAATCTCATACAGGGATAAAAAATGCTTGTAGAGATTTAGCAGTGGAAAGTAGGGAAGATGAGGGAGATAACTGCTGTTGTATTAATCTTATGGCATTTAACTTACCCAATCTTGCATTGCAGTTAGTTATTTGTGTATCCACCTAGCACTCCCCAGTTTCTGCATGGTAGGGATCTTCACTTAATATTTTGGGATCTTCCAGAATAGCACCTCAAAGGTGCTTAGTAAATACTTAATTTTTGAATGAATGAATGCTATTCAGATGCCCAACAGTTTGAGATTCAGCCATTTTCACAGTTATCCAAATTATTATGTCAGAGCTACCCTTTTTCCTCCTACAGTGTTCTGTATTCTCATATCTGCAAGTACCATTTAGGGTACATTGGTAGCATTTGCAGTTATTATTTCAGTAGGTTGCAGTTATTATTTCAGTAGGTTGTAATTGTGTTTTCCAAATTCTAGAATAAAAAGGAAAATACTCAAATATTTTGTACTACTTTGCATTTTCTAAACCACATTTAAGTGATTTTTTTTGTTTAGTGAAGTTATTAGAACAGCTCTATAAAAGAAGAATATCATTTTGGTAAAACCTAAACATTTTTAAGTTTCTAAATGACTCTACTGGCTATGGTTAATTATTTGGTATTGATAACTATTACCTGATTCCTAAAATTATACCTAACCTCAAGGGAAAAGTATGTTCAAAAATTGAAACTCTAATTTCTGGCAAAATGGCAGATATCCTGAAAAATAACACAGAAACAACTAGAAATGTCATATTAATGAAACAAACATTTTAAACTACAATGGTTGACCCTTTTTTTTTTTTTTTTTTTTTTAGATTTTATTTATTTGACAGAGAGAGACACAGAGAGGGAACACAAGCAGGGGGAGTGGGAGAAGGGAGAAGGGAGAAGGGAGAAGAGTGAGCAGGGAGCCCAATGTGAGGCTGGATCCCAGGACCCTGGTATCATGACCTGAGCCAAAGGCAGACGCTTAACGACTGAGCCACCCAGGCACCCCTTGACCTCTCTTCTTGGAAAAGAAAGGAAATCTCCTGGAAGAGAAAAAATAAAACTAAATATCCAGGTAGTAAAATTGTCCTGGGGGCATTTGCCAGTCTTAGAATTCCAGAATGTTAAGTTTCGGTTTGTTTTTGTTTGTTTGTTGGAATTTTTTCTTAAGATTTCATTTATTTATTTGTGAGAGAGAGAGAGAGCACAAGCAGGGGAATGGGCAGAGGGAGAAACAGGCTCCTTGCTGAGAAGGAACCTGATGCGGGACTCGATCCCAGGACTCTGAGCTAAAGGCAGACACTTAACTGACTGAGCCGCCCAAGCATCCCTCTTTTTTTTTTTTTTTAAAGATTTTATTTTATTCGAGAGACAGAGCAAGAGAGAGAGAGAGAGCAGGAGCAGAGAGAGAAGCAGACTCCCTGCCAAGCAGGAAGCCCAATGCGGGGCCATCCCAGGACCCTGGGATTGTGACCTGAGCCGAAGGCAGACACTTAACTGACTGAGCCACCCAGGTGCCCCCAGGATGTTAAGTTTTAATAGTCACAAGATAGGAGATGAACTTAGGGTCCAAACAAAATGAGGAATTAGAATGGAAATCCTTGGGCACCTGGCTGGCTCAGTCGGAGGAGCATGTAACTCTTGATCTTGTAGTCCTGAGTTTGAGCCCCACATTGGGTGTGCAGATTGCTTAAATAAATAAATAAATAAATAAACAAATAAATAAATAAATAAATAAATAAATCCCCCAAATCCTCACCCCATTGTTTCTCATAGGACTGGGTCCCTTGATGACTGAAAATAAGAAATAAAATCTGGTCACTGACAAAAACTGACAAATCTTCCTTATCTTAGACTGGACTACTGGTCCTTCCAGGGAAAAGGATAAAAATCCCCTGAGAATTTTTAACCATGGTTCTGATAAGATAAAACTAAAATAGTGGACAATATATGAGTTAAATAGGAAGGGGGTAATTCAAACTGAACTTTTAAAAAAAGATCATTGAATTATTCAAGAGAAGAATAGAAATCAAGATTAGCATTAGGCTTTAAGTGTATGTGTTAAAATGTTAAGGACAGCTATTAAAAGAATAAAAATAGAGTGCATGATTTCAAAAGCAGTAGAGGAGAAAATGAATTTTTAAACTTTGATCAATCTGAGCAGACAGAAAATCAGGAAAAAAAGCATTTTAAAAAGTGAGTAGAAAACACACTAGGTGGTAGAAATAAAATCCAACAATGTTGAAAATGTTAAAAGGTAAAGATAGCCAGACTCAATTTCTTTTTTAATGTTGTGAATGAGAAAGGATCCAGGAGAGTTAAAAATTAAAAGGTTTGGAAAAAGATATCTTTGGCAAATAAAAGAAAGGTAGCATAGCCATGAAAACAAGATAAAATGGAACTTTATGTCAAAAACCATTACTATGAATAAAGGAGGTCACTTAATGATAAAATGTAGAAATTGCTAGAAAGATATAGCAATCTTACATGCACCCAATAACAAAGTCTTAAAATTTATATGGCAAAAGTTGGCAAAAATATAAGGAGAAATTGATAAATCTATAATCCTGTCCACAAAAATTAGTAAAGCTATAGAAGACATAAAAAGCACGATAAGCTTGAGTTAATGGACATGTATAGAATCCTGAATCCAGCAATTATATAGTCTTCTCATACACATATGGGATCTTCATGAAAACAGTCCATAGACTGGGTGCATAAACAAATCTCAATAAATTTTAAAGCCTTTACATCATACAGAACACATTCTCTTGATCATAGTTGAACTAAGTTAGAAATTAGTAACAAAAACTTACGTTATAAATGTTTACTGGGATGCCTGGGTGGCTCAGTTGATTAAGTGTCTGCCTTCAGCTCGGGTCATGATCCCAGGGTCCTGGGATCAAGTCCCACATCAGGCTCCTTGCTCAGTGAAGAGCCCAGTTCTCCCTCTGCCTGCTGCTTATCCTACTTTGTGCTCTCTCTCTCTCTGACAAATAAATAAATAAAATCTTTTAAAAAATTTTTAAAAAACCTTTAGTTTTGGAAACTTTTTAAGTTGCTTATCTATAACTCTTCAGTCAAAGGAGAAATAATAATAAAAACTATAAAATAGAACTGAACATCCTGAAAACAGTACATATCAAAGCCTGTAGGATATTGTGAAATGTTATTAAGTGAAAGCTAACAGTCTTAACCTTTTTTATATTGAAAGGAAGAAAGGCTGAAAATTAATGAGCTAATTAAGCATTTAAGTTTTATATCTATATCTATATCTATATCTATATCTATATCTATATATCTCCAAAGAAAGTTTAGGGAGAGAAATAATGAAGATAATAGCAGATGATAATGAGATGGAAGACAGAAATAAATGTAATAGAATCAGTAAAGCCAAGAGTTGTTTTATTAAAAAGTTCAATGAAAATGGATAACACCGTCAAGATTTGATCAAGACGAAAAAGAAAACACAAAGAAACAATGTTAGAAATGAAAAAAGGGGACATAATTATACGAAATCAGAGACTTGAAAAATAGGAATCTATCATGAACAACTTTATGATACTTGAAAATTTAGAGAAAATGGACATTTTGTTTTATTTAGGTGGGAAAGGGCGGAGGGAAAGGGAGAGAAAGAATTTTTTTTTTTTTTTTAGATTTTATTTATTTATTTGACAGAGACAGACAGCCAGCGAGAGAGAGAACACAAGCAGGGGGAGTGGGAGAGGAAGAAGCAGGCTCCCAGCGGAGGAGCCTGATGTGGGGCTCGATCCCAGAACGCTGGGATCACACCCTGAGCCGAAGGCAGACGCTTAACTACTGCGCCACCCAGGCACCCCAAGGGAGAGAAAGAATCTTAAGCAGGCTCCACGCCCAGCACAGAGAGAGCCCCACGCAGGCTCTCAACCCTGACATAATGACCTGAGCCAAAATCAAGGCCACCCAGTCGCCCTGAGAAAATAGATGTTTTAAGGAAAGATGTAATTTATTAAATTGACTATGGAAGAAACAGAAAATATAAGTAGGCTTGTAACTTATAGCCATGAAAGAAATTGAATCATATCCTAAAATCTATCATCTATTGTGGTTTGATTTTTCATGCAGCCTGACTTCTGAAAAAGAATAAATGCTGGATTACACTTGCATTACTATTTCCAATCAGTGGCAATTCAGTTTTTCATCAGAAATGAATAAATCGACATTTGATATCTAAATTGAAAAAGAAGCAGAAAATCCTAAAAGTCACGCTAACCCCTAACATGGCGGTTGAATCCCTGTTGAGTCCCATAGGTGGTCATGGTTCCCTTCGTGTTTATACATCCTTTATTTAGGGGATTTCCTTAGAAAAAGAAAAATTTCAAAATTTTTCTGAAAGTGATGTAAGAATAAAAAATTTAAGAAAATCAAGCTGAACAGATATCTAAAGAAAATGGAAATGAGTAAGATATCAAGACTTAAACCTTATATGTAAATGTGCTTCTTAAGAAATTTGTGAATTTTCAAAAAGAATGATGCATAGAAGGAAACACCACAAAACTTTTAAACCTAAGCTCTCATGAAGCTTATTTATCAAAATCTCAATTATAGCTGAAGAGTCAAATTAATATACAGAAAAAGTGATTCTTAAACCTGACTAGATGTTTCTCTTTAATTCCATATATGAATTAGAAATAACTAGAAAATTTATTAATTTTACTGTGTATTAAATTGAACCATATGAAATTATATATGAAATATTTTATCATTTGAACATACAAAAAAATGGCAAGTCTATATCACCCAATATGTTTATTAAAGGAGAAAAAAATGGTATCCAGACTATGCTGAACTATTTTTTAGTTGTTTAGTTAAAATTTATTTGTTACTAATTATTATCTTTTATTCTGTTTTAATACTCCCTGCAAACAAGCAAGAATTGGTGCAAATGGTTTATGAGAACATTGCAGGAGACATATTTAAAATGGAGAGAATTCTATTTACTGAAACTTGTTTTATTTAAAAATCGAGACAAGGATCACCATTATTCAAATCTTGCATTATTCAAACCTTATTCAATACAGCAGTTGGCAGAGCACTGTACTGGGCAGGAATGTAGTTTGCTTCCCGAAACTAAAGAACATATAATCAAGTAATGTGAACTTCTACAAATGTATTAATTGGAAATCAAAGAAATGTCAACAATTAGAACTGGTTTTATGGAAGTAGATGAACTGACATTGGTTTTGAAGGTCACCTAAGATTTGGCAGATAGGTGAAAACCATTAGCAAACACGAATGCAGGGGAATGAATATGGCCAGTTTGAGATCAAAGATCATCTATCTAAGGCAATTTGTTGGAGAGTGTTGACAGAAAAGAGTGACTATGAAAGGTGGGGCCAGGTGGTTTTTTCCAGTGCCTGACTGTCAAAAGATCTCTAGGAAGGTAATTACACCAAGAAAGTAATGTTTTAGGAAAACTAATCTGGTAATGGCAAGCAGGATAGCTTTCAGCGGAGAAAGACAGGAGTCAGTGAGATCAGTTAGGACGGTCCTGCCACGATCTGCGTGAAAAGATAAAAAGTCCAGGACCAGGATGATAGATGGTAGTGTAAATAAAAGGGACAAAATGAAGTCAACAGACATTTTGAGAAGAGACCTGGCAGTGTTGGTGGCATAAGGAGTACAAATCAACATCACAGGCTTCTCCCTTTTCTGATACCTTCACTAAGAATGATGTCCATTGTAAACATTTTTTGTTTTTGTACAGTGGTATATGTGTATTTGGTCTTCAGTACATGAGTAAGTTCTCATCTTTATATTAGAGGCCAGATATTTGTGTTTTCAATACTTAATACTTTCAGTACTTTCTATTAATGTCTGTTTTGGAATAAAACCCAAACTAGTCTCTTTTTTTTAATTTAATTTTATTTCAATTCAGTTAATTAACATATAGCATATTATTAGTTTCAGAGGTAGAGTTCAGTGTTTCATAGTTGCATGTAACATCCAGTGCTTATTACATCACGTGCCCTCCTTAACGCCCCCTACCCAGTTACCCCGTCCCCGAACACCCTTCCCCTCCATTAACCCTCAGTTTGTTTCCTATAGTTAAGAGTTTCTTATGGTTTGTCTCCCTCTGATTTTGTCTTATTTTATTTTTCCCTACCTTCCCCTATGATCTTCTGTTTTGTTTCTTTTCCACAAACTAGTCTTAAGAGACCCTGGCATAATCAAGGACCAAATCTTTTTTTTTTTTAAGAGTCTAAAGATGAATACTGAAATCATGGTATAAGTAAATCAAGATTATACCTACAATTATATATGAAACATACTAATAATGAGAACATGTTAAGTTCGTTATAGAAAAGTTTAAAGTTCTTACATCTCTGTAAAATTAGAAGACATAGTACCTTCCAGAGTTGAACATAAATCTTACTCACCAAAATAAAGGTGTGAGATTAAGAAAATCTTACAAATAACTGGGTTGAAATGCTCAAAAATGTCATTTTATGCTGAACAGTGTTTTCTTATTTAAAGATTATTCTTCGTAAAACCTAAGACCTTAATGCCATTTCTCTGTTTTTGTCTCATAGAATTGGCCTAAGTAGTTATCTCTCCACTTAAGTGTACTGAAGATTACTTTAGAAAGGGTTTTGTTTTATGTAATACTTTTTTTTTTTAAGAGCAGTTTTAGGTTCACAGCAAAATTAAGAGGAAGGTACAAAGACTTCCCATATACCCTTACCCCCACATATGCACAGCCTCCCCCATTACCAGTATCCTCCACCAGAATAGTACATTTGTTACAGTTGATGAATCTGCATTGACACATCATAATCATCCCAAGTCCATAGTTTACATTGGGGTTCATTTTTGATATTGTACATCCTTGGGGTTTGGACAGATGTATAATGACATGTATCCATTATTACAGTATCATGCAGAGTTTTTTCACTGCCCTAAAGATCCTCTGTGCACCATCTAATCATCCCTCCCCCTAAGGGCAGGTTATTTTTGGAGGGTTTTTTAATTGAAGGAATCAGTAGTAGATATTTTTTATAGGTTGTTTCCTGTTTCGTTCAAATATTTTCATGATTGCATTAAGACACCTTTCTCTCTCCTTAGCCCATTTCCTTACCTCTCTTTGTTTCTTGACTGGAACATTGTTATTAGCATCAATGTTCCAAGATTGAGAGTTTTCTCTTGATGGGCTTTTTTTGCAATAAATTACCCCTCAGAATATGATTTAACTCTTTTTTTTTTTAATTTGTACATATATGGTGACAAATGTTAACCAGAGTTACTGTGATCATTTCACAATGTATATGAATATTGGATTATGTTGTACACCTAAAACCAATATCGTTCTATATGTCAGTTACACCTCAATTTAAAGAAATGCAAGGGGCAGCTGGCTATCTCAGTTGGTAGAGCACCCAACTCTTGATCCCGGGGTCGTGAGTTCAAGCCCCACATTGGGCGTTGAGCCTAATTTATTTATTTATTTTTAAGATTTATGTATGTATGTATGTATGTGTGTGTGTGTGTGTGTGTGTGTGTATATATATGTATGTATGTATTTAAGAGAGAAAGAGTGTGAGTGGAGCGAGGGTCAGAGGGAAAGAGAGAACCTCAGATTGTGTTAAGCATGGAGCCAGACACAAGGCCCGATCCCACCACCCTGAGATCATGACCTGAGCCGAAATCAGTGATTCTATACGTTACTTGGTGCTCAGCACAATAATATAATGCTAAGTGATTTAATTCTCTTTAAAATATGAAGAATCGTGTGCATATTGTTAAAGTTCTTTGAGTTATTTTTAGGAAGAAGAAAAGATTATTTTATTTCTTCTCCGTTACAGCCCATTATACAAAACACTAGGAGAACAGGGTAGCATGCATGGTAATTAAAAAGTACAGATTCTAGATCCAGACTGCGTGAGTTCCAATCCTGATTCTGCCCTTGACCAGCTGTGCAAGTAATAGAACCTCTTTTTCTTTCCTTGTCTGTAAATGGAGGTGATAGTCTGTTCCAGAGAATTGTTGTGATGATGGAAGAGATACCTCCTATAAAACACTTAGCATGTAATATAAATGATAGTTTGGTGTTGCAGGTATCCTTGTTATTATGTTTTTATTATAATTATTAAGACCCCTGGTGGTTATCACTAAGAACCAGAGATACACTTTGTATTTGAAACTTAAGCTACCATGTAAACCATGAAAACCTGCGCTGTTTTCTTAGCCTTTCTAGTTGAGACTGTTATTTGCACTAAAACTATTCTCCTCTATCCCATCCAACATCATCATGTGAAGGAATGGAATACTTATGGGTGTCCAGACTCCTTGACCAGAGAGAAATCCATCCTCCTATTGTATTAATAAGAAGAAAATTTTAAAATAATAACAATAATAGAGAATAAATTTGCAGAAGTAAAGAAAAGATGGGGAGACTGAATGGCTTCACTTAGAATTCACCACATTTGTGTACTTAGCCCCTATTTGTTCGGATTGAAGTACGAGTTGAGGGCGTGCACACTTGAAAGTTCTGCTTGTTTGAGTGCGGTACCACAGTCTAAGTGATACAAACTGGATGAATTAAAGTGGCTCTGGGGGTTTGTATTTCAGAGCAGCTGAGTGGTAGTGACTGTCAGTACATAGGCTTTAAAGCTATAAAAATGGGATACAGCAGAAAATGTCCTACTGAAAAGCAGGTGGATGAAGTCTATAAAACGCCCAGGTGCTGTGGTGTTGGCAGCTCTATAAATGCAGTCTGTAATTTTCTTCTCTTTGTTCTTGTCACTTTTCCTTTACAAAATTGTTCTCTACCCAAATCTTTAAGGTCTCATTACCTTTAGGAGTCCATCAACAAAACACGCAATCCCATTTCATGAAGCCTTTTCTCTTTCACCTTTTGCCATTTTTTTTTGAGGTCCTTCTTTACTGAATCCATACAAACCCATTGCCTAATACTACGCCTTCCTTCCCACTCTGTTCCTTAAAATCTTCTCTGCTCCTGTGGAAAAAGAATCCTCCTAATTTAGAATTCATAGCGTAAAGAGATACGTGATTACTTGTTTTTTTCATTAATAACTTGAGACGCTGACATCTCCTATCTTATTTATTGTCATCATTTACACAATAGAAAGGCGCATAGATGATAGTGAAGTGGGCTCATTTGCAGCAGCACCCTGAAATTTCAGTAACAGGAATGGGTGCATGAACACACTCTGGTGTGTATTCAATTTTCTGTCATGCTTTGTTGGAATGTTATTGATTTTTAAAAGGGTTTTTGAAGTGAGCTGAAGAATTCCCCTTTTGAGAATAATACTAGAACACTTGCTATCTAAATATAATAGCAAAAGTATTAAAGGGGCCTGTGAATAATTATAACTGGCAGAGCATTCACATTCATTCATGTTTTATTATTCTGTACACAAAATTACTAGGAATTGGCTTGGGTTGCCATTCATGGGAAGTATTGAGGCATGCTATATATGCCACACTGACTTTCTGTTACTCTTTGTCCCTACTAACACCAGTCGCAGTGGCCTCCGTGCTGCACCTTACCCTAGAAGCTTCGTATTGGCTTTTCTCTGCCTGTCGTGTTCTTCCCTAATAAACCTACAAGGATGACTTCCACATCTCCTTTTCTCAACACAACTACCCATTCACTGTAATTACTGTAGTGAAATTACTACACCTTTTCATCTCCTTTACACTGTCCTACTTTTTTGTCCTCCTTGAAATACTTTTTGACATTTGCTTCCTGATAAGTGAATTAAGGCCATGAACAACCCAAGTATTAGGTTCTAAAGGCAGAGGTTGACTTCTGTCTGTTGAACAAGCACATCCTCCACCAAAAGTGCCTTTGCCCCTATAATCCTCCAGCTGTCAATTTCTTTGCCACGCTTTCCGAAGAAGTCACATCAACAGAGAGGAAAATAGGTATTATGTAGAATAAATGATATTATGATATCAGACTTTGGATTTAAAGAGCCCCTTTCTTCCAAAAAGCAATTTTGTACCAAAGCATATAAACTCATTCATCTTGTCTTTATCTCTGGTTGGTCTGAATAACCCAGTTTATTAATGAAGATCAGAGCAGAAAAGGTGAGATGGCTTACACAGGATCACACAGATAGTTGATGGAGCTGCTAAGAAAAGCACCCAGATGGGGGCGCCTGGGTGGCACAGCGGTTAAGCGTCTGCCTTCGGCTCGGGGCGTGATCCCGGCGTTATGGGATCGAGCCCCACATCAGGCTCCTCTGCTGTGAGCCTGCTTCTTCCTCTCCCACTCCCCCTGCTTGTGTTCCCTCTCTCGCTGGCTGTCTCTATCTCTGTCAAATAAATAAAAAAAATCTTTAAAAAAAGCACCCAGATGTTCTTTTGGTTCAATATATGTTCCATGTGGAGCTATATTGCGGGTTATCTCTCAGTAAGAGAAGTGGTCACCTCATCTTGGTTCATACTCAATGGCAAAGGAAATGAAGAAATAAACTTAAAACTTAACCAGGCTTTTCCATTTTATAACTTTTTTTTGCCTTTCAATCTGAAGATGAAAAACATTTTTAGAGGATGAGAAAGTGAACAAAACAGTTTCAGACCTTTACTGAAACAATACTATAAGTCTCTGTCTCAGTCTTAGAGAGCGAGCATATTTTAAAATGACTTTGATTAAATATTATGACTATGAAAGGAACAATAATTTTTACAGCGGGTCAAAATTAATGTGGTTTATGTAGCATGAGTGGGGGCAGGGGAGAGAGTTGTCTAATTTTGGTCTATTGGAACCAGTATAGATTTTCCTTCCAACTCAGCAGAAATGTGGCTTTAAGAGCATAGTAGCAGCTTTCCCTTCTACTTGGAGATTTAAAGTTAAAGGTAGCTGGACCAGTTTAATGTGCAGGCTTGCCTGTGACTAATCCAGCAAGCTGTTAATTCGATCCTTGCTGATGCTGTTACCTGGTTCTACGTGGCCATTGATGCTTCGGGTATATATTCTTCTCTCTGCTTTGAAATAGTTCTGAATCTTCTGAAGACAAAAGAACTTGGGTATTCAGGGGCCTTTCGTGCATCGTCAGATAAGTTGCATTGCTGTGGGGGCTGAGAAAGGACGTGTAGACCTCTCATCATTAGTTGATTTAGCTTATCCTCTTTCCCCTCTTAGTGGCAGTTGTTCAAACTTCAAGAAAAATTTAATTTCTTCTTTTTGAACCCAGTGATACTCTTTAAGCTACACCAGAGTTGTGATTTTTTTCCCCATGATGCAGAAAGAGAATCTAAAAGAGAAAGAGAAGTACAACAAATAACATATTTGTTAGGGTTTAAAATGTGGCTGCTCATTTTAGCCAATATAATTTCACATTGTTAAAAGCCTGGAAATATATTTATTTAGTGAGTTCAGATGCCTGAAAGCTAAAATTAGATATTTGAAAGAAAATGAGGAAATAAGTTCCCATTTTTTTCCTTATCCAGAACATTGCAAATTAAGGAAAACTGTTTACCGGATCGTTTTATTCTTTGCTAATGGAACTTATTTTCTCCTAGTTTGGTTTCTGCATCAATTATTCAGATATTAAAATACGTTATGCTATAATATCCAATCTCATGTATCTTCTAATTGTAGGTCATTATCAGAGGAAGGATGAGATTTTCTTCTATCTTCCCCAGCCCCTCTCCCCACCAGCCTGCCCCCCATACAGTAGAAATACCTAACTTGGATAATCACTCTTTGAAGTCACATTTCTAAAGTCTGAAGGTCTTGTTGTTCCGTGTGCTTTGCAAAGCTGATTTGTTTAAATTTGGTGCTTTGTGCCATTGCCGTGAATTTTAGCTAATTATACTGCCATTTTTTAGAAGTCGTGTGTGTCTAATTCTGAAAATGGCTTTGTACATTATGGCTCATTTAACCACTGATGGTTAGAGAGAAGTTGAGAGACTTAGCAGTTATTGGTTGTAATTTTAAAACAGTGATAGCATGGGACTTTCTTGTGCTGCGGACATAGAAGACGCTATGTTGGCAACCTCTCAGTCATTAGGAATGTTGCAATTTGGCTTATGTCTTACGGGTCAGGATGTCACACAGAAGATACGTTTAGTCATGGAGAAGAAATCAGTGTCCAGTATGCAAAGATTGTAATAGGGAAAGCACTTGCAATTGGATTTTCATAGGAGGGATTGATTTGTGTGCATTACTAGGTCTGTGTAAAATGGTGTCCTTTTGGCACTAGCTGAATATAAATTTCAGTAAATGTTTTTTCTTGCTGCAGATGAGTGTAATACAGTGAAATTTTCTGTAACTGAGGAGAGGCAGTGGCTGGGCGTCTGCTAATAGCCTGAAAGTAACTAATGAGGATGTGCAGTCGGAACCATTGATTGAATAGCTGCAGTCCCGTGTGTTTCTTTCTCGCTTGCTCTCTGCAAGCTGTAGAGAGGGAGGGGGAAGAGCAAGACACAGGGAGGGAGCGAGAGAAAAAACGCTTTCTCTTAAGTGGAAGTAGCACGGATCCCAGGGGCCAGGAGGCCAGAAATGGAAGTTTAAACTGCATCTATCTTTTAAAGGGAGAACAGCAGAAATCAAAATGTCAGTCTCCGGAGTCACGATTTACTCCTTATTTTTTAAGATCTGGAAGATAATACAGAGTACTTTTTTTAGGATGTGTTTTTTTTCCTTGTCCATGTTGAGATTATCTAATGTTATCTGAGAAGCTGGATTCCTATATGTCTGTCAGTTGAAGTGGAGATGGGAAGCAGTTGTGATAAAGGTATAATATGTATATATCTATCATCTGTGTGTGCGTGTGTATGTGCATATATATATGCATATATTTATATCACTCTATGAAAAAATTGTTTAAATGTAACCTTAATATAGTGTATAATAATTAAATTAGAAAATATCACCTCATCTGCAAAATCCGAAGCTTGTTAGGTCAGTTTGAACAGATTTAGGATTCCAGAGTAAGATTTTAGTAAGGTCATCTTGCCAGCACAAGGAGAAGCTGATCTATTTTTATATCTGCATAGGCATATATGTTATTTTATCCTAGCAGCAGCTTTCAGTCATCTCGTGGCCCTTTGGCTGCAGTCTGGTGAATCATCTTATCTGCACAGAACTGAACTTTGACCTTTGTGCAGACACCATCAAATCATGTGCAACACAAGACTGTGTTTTGTTCACAAGAATATCAAGAATTTCTTTGGGTTCTATTAACTCCTATATTGCTGACAAATTGCTGAGAAGTAGATTCATACACTGTGAGATAGAAATAGTAAGTGAATTTATAGATATTAAACATAGCTCAGAAAAATTTACTTTTTATATGTGCACAGATATAATTATAATCTGTTGTGTTAAAGCAGATTTCTTAAGTGTAACCAGGTCTCCCTAGTGCCTCAATACTTCGAATACCACAGAGATAAAAAGAGATAAATCATGTGGAGATAGAATGTAGTGTACCTTTAAAGCAAACTGATTTTTTTTATGGGGGGAGAAAACCCCAGTAATTTTTACAGTGTAGTCAAAGATCCTAAATTTTGGTTTCTTCATGATGTTTCTTTCTTCTTTTCAGAGGTGCCGGCAGAAAGGTCCCCTCGCAGACGGAGTATCTCAGGGACCAGTACATCAGAGAAACCCAACTCCATGGACACTGTAAATACCTCACCCTTCAAAGTACCAGTAAGTGCTCCTCTTCTTTAAAAGATATTTTCCTTTTCTCTCCTTTCTCCTTAGAGTTAGAGACAGTTACTAAGGAATCAAAACATTTTGCTGAAGAATTTCTTTAGAATACTGTAGTTAAAGGACAGAGTTATCAACTTCCATAGATTAACTGTGGTTAACGTCCACTACTTTCAGCAGGAGGTTTATTAGATTTTAGGGAATAATTATTTTTAGTTGTGGGAAATTTCCAAAATATATAACAAAATATGTTAAATTCGAAGTCCTCTGAACTATAGAGTGCAAATCTTTGCAGGATGCCCTTTTATCAAGTTACTAGCGAAAACCTGTCACCATTCCGTAAAGATGCTGGTGGAATTTTTTTTTTTTTTTCACAAGTGGAAGGAGTTTTTTGGTTTTTTTATGTTATTTTTCTTGAGCTGGGGCATGAACAGTGAACGGTGGGACTCCTAAAGTTGCAGAGCAGATTATCAGAGAATTAGACAGTTGTGAGTTCTAATCCTGAGACCTTGGCCTGTACTTTGCTTAAGCCATCTTTTAGATGACCATCTAAGTGCTTAAGAAATGCCCTGGAAGAAATAACTCAGTTTGAAATAGTCCTTAAACTGATGAGGCAGTACTAAGAATCAGTATTAAATCCTGAATGCTAAGCTCTGAAGACTATAAGTGATCAAGTCAGCTGATCACCAGTTGCAGTCCTGGTTTGGATCTTTTTGATATAACTCTGAGTAATGCAGATTTTAATCAATCCATTTTCTTTATTGAATAAGAGACTGTCTCATTATATCATTTTATTAAAATTTATTATTTTTTAACTTGAAAAGAATTACTGCCATGAAGTTGGTCATTATTATAGGTACAATGGAAATCAGTATAGAGTAGAAGTAGACCTTTCTATTGGGAAAAAAAAGATAATTTTCTTTTAATTCAGTTAATATGTTGTATTCTTTATGTATCCCAATACTTTTTTTTTTTTAGTTGGGATGACTTTTTAAGTTAAACTGATATTTTGAGATAATATAAGCTGGCATTCATTTGTAAATTAACCAAAATGAATGTTTTATTTTGGACTAACCCCAAGGAACAAGATTTGCCCTTATTATAACTCAGTGCCTTGTAGACTTGTGGATGTCTGTTACTGTGACACCTTTCAAATGTTTACCAATTCTCTCATTTTTAAAGATCAGAAGCAAGACTGGATTAATATTCTATACCACATTATGACAGGAAATTATAAAATAACAGATTTCATCCCTCTTACTGAATTTCTCTGTTCCATAGACATGGCTTCCCACTTAAATATTTGGCTTTTTGTTTTATTTTTTAATGAATGAAAAAAGGCATTTTTTTCCTCTTCCCTCCACTTCTTGTTTTCTTGATGAAACAGAAGTCAAATATAGTGAAACTGACTATCCATACAAAGTGGTGAAAAGGATTGAGTTAGAATTTGAAATAGTGATACCATCATGCTAGAATAAATTTAAAATTTTTTAAAAGTCAATAACTGAAGAAAGATATCCCTCTATAATACAGAATATAATATCTATAATATATAATATAGAACATGTACTTACATTGAATCTGAAGTTCATGACTAGGCTTTTTAAATTTAAATTAATTAAGAACAACGATTTTCATTTATATTTCAACAGTTGATAGCTAATTTAGGGTTTACCTTAATAATAAAATTAATTATTCTTGATTAAAAGTAATAAACCAGTGATGCATATACATGACTGCTAGCACTACTTACAAACCATTTACTCAGTTGTTATTCTTCTGACAATCTCAGCCACCTCATGGATTTAGAAACATTGAAGGAAAGAGGGGCCTCTGATGGGCAAACTGCAGTCACAAAGCCCATGCATTCTCTAGGAGAATTTAGCCAGTTTTTATCTAGACAATTATTTGAAAAATAACCATCAGAACACACTGATTGTAATTTTTCAAAAAGATGACAGTGAGTTGAGGGAGGAAGCAGAGAAAATGAGAAGCAAGGAGTCATAAAAACAATTTGAATCCACTTAAGATAAAGGCAAACAGCACAATATTTATCAGTAGTCCTTAAAAGTACCATTGTATTACAGGATGGATGGTGCATAGTGCAGTAATTGACATTGATAATAATGATCCTGAATCATTAAGAAGGAGTGAAATTATATTTCTTGTTCAGGGCTTTTTTTTTTTTTTAAGTATAACTGTGTAGTATTGTGTGATACATATCCATTGAGAGTATTTTAAATCTAGAAGATATGTGATGCTTATAAAACTTGTTATCCAGAAAAATCTGGTTTGTGAAATACCTTATTCCATGATAATGCTGGATAAATAATTTATATTCTTTTATTTTTTTTTTAAGATTTTATTTTATTTATGTGACAGAGACAGCCAGCGAAAGAGGGAACACAAGCAGGGGAGTGGGAGAGGAAGAAGCAGGCTCCCAGCGGAGGAGCCTGATGTGGGGCTCGATCCCAGAACGCTGGGATCACGCCCTGAGCCAAAGGCAGCCGGTTAACGACTGCGCCCCCCAGGCGCCCCTTATATTCTTTTAAAAGAAACCAAAATATGCTGGCTAGATGAGGCAATGCAGTACTTGGATGTCTGTGGAAGTACACTGTATGTGTTAAATTTCCATATAATACCAGTAGCTAATGTGACTTACTTAAATGTAATATCGATAAGAATTATGTCTAGTTTTCAGATCAACACAAAACATTTTTGTAGTTCATATCACAACAGAGTCTCTGAATAAGGAAAAGCAGTGCAAAAAGGAACCAAACTTGGAGATACTTAACTAAGTTAATTATACAGTATCTCATTTTATTAACATGATTGTTTCCATGGAAATGATTCATGCTAACTTTCTGAAGGAAAAGTGAGATTTAAGCACAGGTTCTTGTGGTTCTAGGATTCAGGCGTCTCTACTATGGTGAACAGCCATAGTAAATACCATACCCCGTGGACTCTCCAAAGGGCCTGTTCTTCCCAGCTCCGTTTTCAGGCAAATACTGAAGAGCAGATGAATAGTTTTAGCAACCCTTGCCCGAATGTATTGACAGTGACACACTTACTGAGTGTTTACTCTGGGCAAAGTATTAGCAATTCACCAATTATTGAAACTTTCTTGGCACTAGGTCCTGGAGAAACAGAAATGAACACAACAGAATTTTCCACTCCCAGAGCATTTCTAGTCTAGTAGCAAGGGACAGAAAAATGACCAGATTCATAAGGAGGTAGATAAGCGTGGTGACACAGATTTTTAACAATGCATTGTGTAAGCTAAGGCTTTGCCGGGGAGCCAGTATTTGAGCTGTTTCAAAGGCTGAATGAAAATAATTGACAGGAAGAAGAGCATTCCAGGCTGAGGCAAATAGCGTTTTAGAAAGACACACTTCATAAAGTGACTGAGGCATCCAGGGAACATAGAAAGGGTTCAGTGAGGCACGAGTCAAAAAGCATGTAGGCAAAAATGGCAAGAGAGAAGGGTGGGGAGGTAGGTTGGGGCAAGACTGCGAATGTATGTTTGTCAAGCTTAACTAAATTTGGCAAGCGTTAGAGATTTGTTTTGTTTTGTTTTTAAATATTTATCTTGGCTCAAAAGCTAAACCAAAAAGGAGCTAGTCGTGGACTCTCCAAAAGGGCCTTCCTCTTCCCACCTCCATTTGTAGAAATTCTGTGAGGTATTGGTAAATTACTTGGCTTTTCCCCAAGTGACTCTTTTCCTCTTGCTATCAGTATCCCAGCTCAAGGTGATAGGTCAGGGACTGCGTGCCATTCAGTTGAGGCCCAGCTCAGCACCCACCCCAGGCTATCAGCTGAGCCTGCTGGTAGTTCTAGAGTAGTGGTTAGCTTGAGACCCAGGAGAAGCAGGTGGGTAAGAGTCGCTTATATCCTGCTAACTGCTGCTGGATATGGCAGGAAGGAGCCAAGGAATAACTGTAGCAGTGAACCCAAAGTAAGGAAGCCCAAAACCTTTGTGTATCTTTCTCATCTCCCAAAATGTATCTTTCTAAAAACTTAAAATGGATAACCATACAACATTGTATTCATGTATATTTCTTACTTAGTCTAAGCCATCTTTACGCCAGTGGTAGACAGGAGAGTCAGTAAATTTAAAAATAAAAATAAACATAAGAGGGAAATCATGTGGCCACTGAACATAGAGGTAAGGCAAGGTCTTGGTTTTTAGGAATGTTGCAGTGTATTTGTACTTTTATCTAATCATAGCCGTAAGGAAAAGCAGAGATCTGCAGGGTAGTTTTTCCATTTCTTCTGTTCATTCCATATTTCTTTACCTTAATTCCAGTCGCAATTGTTTGTTTGTAGGTTGTGTCCCTCATTAGATAATAAACATCTCCGCTCATCTTTGTAGCTACCTCAATGCCTAACATAGTACTTTGCACACAGTAAGCGCTCGGCAAAGAATTGTTTAACGGATAAGATATGCATGAATTATTGAATGACCAGAATCAAGTGAGTATCTCACATTTACTCTCTTGGTATTACTGATAATATCTCAGTCGAATGGATTACTAAGCCATTCAATAATCACTAAGCAATCATTTGGAGTAAATGAGTATACCTGTGCAGAATAGTACATTTTTTTCTTCCACTAAGAGAGATTTTAATATGTATTTGGAATTCAGGGCTATGGTATTTTATGTATATAGTGTATACTGTGTCTCCTTACATTGGGAAGTGAAACTAGATAGAATTCTTTATTTAATGATTTGTTTCTGTGGATAATTCTTTGAGCCCTTTAGGTTGAGCCATACATATGTATAAGCTCACAGTGTTTTTCCAGATCTGAGTTTTGACTCTTAGCTTCTTCAAGAACCATTTTAGTCTTTTGAGTAGTTTTTGCCCCTTTTAAAGAGGCTATTTTTCTTTTTTTTCTTTAGCATCTTGCTAGACTTTTTACATTTGTCATATTTGTGTTTTCCTTTAAGTTAAACATCCATTGTATGTCTTATACTTTGTTAAAACTACATTCAAATGACATTGCAGGGGTGATTAGGAAGAAATGAATAAACTGATGAAAGTTATCCAGGTACTTAAATTTAATTCAGAAAGGGAAAATGATCACACCTTGTAATTGTATATATTTGTTTCACATTGACTGAGTTTTTGGAACAGGCTTCTTTCTTTAATGTTCTATTTATAAAGTGACTATTGATATTTATGATTTTTATATCACTTCTCCTTAGACGATGCCATCAATTTAGCTCTGGCTAAAAGAAAGCTGCTTGTGTTCCGGGCCAGGTGCTTGGCTTAGTGTTCTCATTTCCATAACACAATGGTCTGAGTTGGCCTTCCATGTAAATGTAACACAATGCAGTTGCAGCTGCTTCGTTTGTATTAGCTTTGAGCTTGGCTCTGAAAGAATTCAGGCACTAAAATATATGCCAAGACAACCAGAAAGCATAGTTGAACTAAGGCAGTGGCTGACTATTCCTTTGTAACCCTTCTTGTTCCTGTCGTAGTGACACCTGAGCATTCCCAATCAGATAGAGTAGATACAAAGGACTGTCAAAGATGAAAACTTTGCACAGTTTTTAGAAAAAGGAAAGCTTTGGAAGAATAAATGTAGACTAAGTTAAATTCTTATGTAAAAAGAAATGTTACATTCTTTCTTAAGTATTGAGATGTGAGGCTCAGTTGGTATTGGTCTCTGTTGTGAATAGAATCCTCAATTAGATCAATAAGATCCTCAATAAGTAAGATTTTTGTTTTTATAAGTTAAACAGACAAAGCTTCATGCCCACTTGATAAAGGTCAAATATTGTTCGTTGTCAAAACCAGTGGTTTTCAGCTCTGGCTCTACCTAAATATCACCTAAGGAGCGTCTCCAAAAACAACAAACAAACAAAACTAATGCCTGGGCTCCACCTCAAACTAGTTAAGGCAAAATCTCTGGACTAAGAACCCTGTGTTCTGTATTTTTTTGAAACCTTCCCAGGTGATTCTAACATGTACCCGGGATTGAGACCTATTTGTCCAAATGATTGGTTAATGTGTTAGAAACCCGTTTTAGTCCAGGTCTTCCCAGTAGACATCAGTGCTTTCTTCTGTCCCTTCAAGTCTGGCGTAAGAAACTAATAAGCGGTATTTTTCAGTGGCCTGTTATTGCTCGCAAATGCTACATTGTATATTAGTTGTCCTTCCAAGTGTTTGACACCGTCAGTTCAGATGATGAGTCAAAATTGACGGAATACTTTATTGTGGCATAGTGACCTCTGACCAGCCTGAGAATCTCGGTCTTAGGGGTGAAATAATCAATTTGAATTCATAGCAGCCAAGGTACAGTACCATTTCAACTTTTGTATTCGTCATTGCAGCTGTGTTCCTGGATGCTTCAAGTTCTGTTCTCTGCTACTTAAAGATTCTGTATCCAACTTTTCTTCTCTTTACTGACCATCTGTATGGAGTTAAAATCCAAAGTAGGATCACCCTGCAGTGGTACCTCTTTTTAATAGACAGTGTATTTATATTCATGTATGTATGAATATATAATATATGGATATATTCGTATTATATGTCTATCGAAATAGTACTACCAGAGATAAAAATAATATAATAAACAAGAATGTCAGAAAAGAAAAATTATAGTCTGAAGATGTTAAATATTAACTATAACTTTAAATCATTTTATAATCAGAAGGGGTATAATTTTTAATTTTTTAAATAATAAATATCCTAAAAAATATAAAATTTGAAGCAGAGAGAAAAGGAATAAGGTTAGATAGGATCCCTTAAGGGAGATAGAAAAGAGATAGCAAATAACCCCGGGGGAAAAGGGAACAGGCATGGCAGGGAATATTGCCAAGATTCTCAACTCGAAAGAATCAAAAAAATGATGGGTACTCTCCTCAATCTGTGGTTCTTCATAAAATAAGTTTGCGGCAGTACTAACTAGGGAAGATGCCGATGTATCCTGTCCAGAAGAAGATGGCTTTTTGAGACAGGGAATGAGATGAACTCACTTATAGCTCGTTCTTATGGGGAGTATACTATAAGCCCCACTTCCTCAAAGCAAAGAAGAGATATTTTTCTTCTGCTTTAATGGGGGGGTAGAGGCTTAACACCTTTCATTTCACAATTAGAAATAAATGTTTTGAAGGGCTAATGCCCACTTAAAGTAACATGTAGTTAACCTCCAAATACAACTGATATTAGATGCTTTTCCTCTTTCACCGAAGTTAAGAAGCTAGGGATATGGAAATGAAACCTTGCCAACGTCTCAGTTTTGCTGGTATTAGCTGTATAGGAAGGTATTTTTGTACTTCTCAGCTGTACCTGTACTCAGCAGGGTATGAGCATTGCTGGTAAATAGTAACCTTGAGGGCCTTCCTACTGTCAGGCCCATTAATTCTAAAACTAATGCCAGGACGATTCCACTGGATTTTTAAACGTATGTTTTATATTAAGCACCTACTAATTTCATTTTAAAAGAAATTCATTCCCACGTTATTATTTGGTTATAATATCACTACAAAATTATTTTGTCAGACTGTCGTAGCTATTAAAAGGTTCCAAAAGGATTTGAATAGACATGTCTCCAAAGAAGATGTACAGATGGCCAATATGCACATGAAAAGGTGCTCAACATCATTTGCCATTAGGGACATGCAGATCAAAACCACAGTGAGATACCACTTCATACATACTAGGATGACTGTAATCAAAAAGAGAGAACGTAAGTGTTGACAAGGATGCAGAAAAATTAGAACCCTCCTATATTGCTGAAGGGAATTTTGCAACCACTTTGTAAACAGCTTGACAATTCCTCAAAAGATGGAATATAGAGTTACCATATGACCTAGCAGTTCCACTTCCAGGCATATAAACAAGAAAATTGAAAACATGTGTTTATACAAAAACTCAGACATGAATGTTCCCAGCAGCATTATCTGTAACAGCCAAAAAGTGGACACAACCCAATGTCCATCAGCTGAAGAAGGATGGATATACAAAACACGGTCTCTCCATTGTTCACCCATAAAAAGGAATGAAGTGCTACAACATGGAAGAACCTTGGAAACATGATGCTAAGTGAATGAAGCCAGACACAACAGGCCACATATTATAGGATCCTATTTATGTGAAATGTCCAAAATAGGCAAATCCATAGAGAGAGAAACTACATTAATGGTTGCCAAGGGTTGAGGAGAGAATGACTGCTAATTCATATAGGATATCTTTGGGGAGTGAAGAAAATATTCTAGAATTAGACTGTGGTGACTGATACACCTTTCCGGAGAGACAACAACCACTAAAGTGTACACTTTAAAAGAGTGAGTTTGGTGGTGTGTGAATTATATTTCAATAAAGCTGTTAAAAAAAACTTGAGAAAAAAGCATAGACAGTTATCTTGAATACTTAATATTTATTTCAAGTTGAAGTGATAATATTTTGGATATATTGGGTTAAATGAAATCTATTTTGGGGAGGAAAAATGACAACAAAATGCATTTCATTGTATATTGGCTGCTTATTTTCTGCAAGTTTTTTTAGGTGCCCATTAGTGATACTGTGCATATTTGCATTTTTGTGCAAACTACCATAATTTTGCCTGCTATAGGGAAGCTTGTATAGCTTCATACATTTTTACTAGATATCAAAATAAGAAGCATGACATTTGGTTTTAAAAGAAAAAAATTATGGCTGTCATATACATATATGAATATTTTTTAATTTTTGCAAACTTTTACATCTTAAGAGTTATTCGTATGTAATCTAGTATACTTTATAATCTCTTCTATAAGTTCGTGTCTATTAGATAAACTGCTTGACTTTTTTCATTTTGTATATAGTCCACCTTTGCCTCTATAGTCTTGTATGATGTTTTAGATGTGGCCTTGTTTAATGGGTTAATGCTGAGATCTTCATATTAGAAGGACCTTTCCCTGACCTTTTGTATAGTAATGAAATTAATGATCAACAAATCAGGAAATAGAAAGCGATATTGTTTTGCTGGAGAATCTTCTTCCAAATAATCCTCTGGATTCAACTAATGCTTAGTTCTGATATCCCATAGTAATGTAAATTCAGCTTGCTCCAAAATGTATTCACTTACGTTTCTCCCCAAAACCCTTTTTCCCCCTGAATCTAACTTTGTAGTACTACAAATTTCTTCAGTTCCCAGAACCATAGTATTTTCTTTCCTCCCAAATTCAGTTACCAGATCTTCTTCTCTTTTCCTGTCTTCAGAATCATCCATCAAACTGTTTCCCGGCCCTACTGCCACTTACTTCAATTATCCCTGCTTATTATTATTATAACATTCTTCCCCTCTACCAGTACCAGGACCTGCTTCGTGAGCATGAGACCGGTGCATTGCACAGGACCTGCACTCAGAAAGGCCCTATGCATGGAGTTTAATGTTCGGTGGTTTCCATCCTAAGATTCTTATTGATCCATCTTTGGATTCATGTTCTGTAAGTGAGGTCCAATGGGACAGTGGAGCATGTGCTGGGACTTGGAGCCAAGGCCTGGCACCACTTCCTGTTGCTTCCCTGAGATGGATTCTATACTGCCCACTTCCCCACCCCCGGGACCCCAACCAGCCTCTCCCATCTGCCTCACCCAGCCCTAGCTGTCACTCTCTGACCCTGGCACGGGCCTTATACAAGCATAAAAAAGCTAGGGGTTAGCCTGCACACCCTGTGGCATCCCAAGGCAGTGCTTGGCAGGACTGTCCTTGCTCTTGCTTGTCAGCTTCACTGGTGTCTGGCTGGTGGCCAAAGGCCACAACTCAGTTTGGGCAAGCCTCTTGCCCATCCCCAGGCCAGATACCTAGTGAGTTGCAGAGGCAGCCGTGGGAAGGGAAGACTCCTGGCTCAACTTCCCTACCCTGGGCCTGGGCATGGCACATGCGTTTATTGGCTAGGGAAGGGCAACCTGGCAACCAGTGGGCCACCCACATACTGAGTCGTGGGCAGAAGCCCTGGGCTCCTGTGAAGGTCTGCACTTGCTCTGGTGCCTGAGGGAGCATGACATTAAATAGCAAATGAAAAACACCAAGAGCAGATGGAGAGAGAGATGGGTTAAGAAAGGAAAGTTTTTGATTTTAATAGTTTTAATGGCCCTGAGTTCCTGGTTTTTGAACAAGGGCCCTTGTATTTTGCAGTGAGCCCCTCCAAATATGTAGCCAATTCCATCTAGTACAGTAGAGACTTTAACTGTGTCCTGACCTCTAGCACCTCTGTCCCCACTTTAGCCTTCACACTGCTGCTCTAACTCTGATCATGACTTGACTCTCCCTTGCTCAAAGTCGTTTAGTAGTTCTCTGTGGTCCCATGCGCATGGACATGACCAAATTTTATACATTTTATTTGGCTTGCACAGCGAGTTCTTTCCACTCTCCTCTTTCTCTCCCTTCCTTCTTCCCCTCATTTAAATGTTTCCAGGCAGAGCTAGCTTTTCCATCAAAAAGCATCAATCACCTGCTGAAAGCTTTTGAGTTGGACTTGTGTTTTAAGGATGATAAAAACCCAAAGTTCACTTGGCACAGAGAACCTTTCATTGTCAAGGTTCTGGCTACCCTTCCAGTTTCATTTCCTAACACCCAATGTCCCCATCCCTACCCCCAGATCTCTCAGCCTCCAAACTTAGAGGGTGCTCCATTTTTCCCAAACTTCAGAGTTCCCCAAACAAGTTTCCTGAGCTATCTTTGCACATTTCTGCCTAAAAAGGCCACCTTCTATACTTCCTAAAAGTATTCTCATTCTTTAAAATTCAGCTCCAGTGTCTCACTACATCTAGAAGAACATTAGCCTTGGGGCGCCTGGGTAGCGCAGTCGTTAAAGCGTCTGCCTTCGGCTCAGGGCGTGATCTCGGCGTACCGGGATCGAGTCCCACATCGGGCTCCTCTGCTATGAACCTGCTTCTTCCTCTCCCACTCCCCCTGCTGTGTTCCCTCTCTCGCTGGCTGTCTCTCTGTCACATAAATAAATAAAATCTTTAAAAAAAAAAAAAAAGAAGAACATTAGCCTTGACCTTCCCTGTCCTTCCATAAGAACATGCATTTATTGGTTATAGTACTTATTGTAGGGTCATTATTTGCATGGCTGCCTTCCCTGGTCTGTGATATTCTAGGCGATGGTCTCCAGAATAGGATGTATATATCTCAGAGGGTACTCAGTATGATCCGTCTGAGTTGCAGAAAGAAAATAATAAATATTTGATTTTTAAAATTTCACTCTTTAAATTTTTATGTTATTGAATGTTTTATAATCATACATTAGAACATTCTTGTATTTTGTAAGTAAACAATTTTAAGAATGCATACCAACAATATTTTACTCAGTTGATACATAGTCAAGACAAATTAGTAACCACTGTTCTAGAAGATCAGGACTGTATCTTGTTAATCTTATAATACCAAGACCTTTTCTTTTTTTCTAACCTTGTTTATGAAAACTCGCTTAATGTATAGGTGACTCATGATTACCTAAGGTACGCCCATTGCAAAGACATTAACCTCTTAAGCCATAACATCTCCATCATTAGTTGATGGTTTAAAATTAATCACCGTTGTGAAATGTTTTTTTAAGGGTCTATATTAATCTGCTAAGTAAAATAGAATTAAGGGAGGAATGTAGTGAATAGAAGGAAATAATTTTCTTTCTGTGGAAGTCCTGTGAGATTAATGATAGAGTAACTCATGGGGACTATCTTAGTTGGCTTCTTACTCAAGGAGTAATTGGATGTATCGGAATATGGTCTGCTCTCAACTCTTTAAAAGTTAAATGAGAAAAAGATAATAGCTCCAGCAGAAGTGAAGGTCAAAACCTGATGATCTGTCCTTAGCTACTGGGGCTCATATTTTATGCAGTAAGTGAGACCGTTGTCACTCAGGAGCTCTTCTCCATTAAAATCAGGTGCCTGCAGTTGGAAAAGGCTCTGCACTCTTCTGACCATACGATCTAGGGCCTGTGTTACCTGCCTTTGAATTATGCCAGAGTATCAGTTTTATATTATTAGCGTTTAGGAACTTGTACCTAAAACAGGCAAAGGAGTGATAAGAGCTGTATTTGTTTAACGTATATGTTCAGTAAGTGTCTCACATATGTGACCAAGAGCAAATTGTTTGACCTACTTTAAGGGCCTATGATGCCTTTTTTATGGCAATGAAATACTGCACAGGTATTTTAAGATCCTTGGAGGGTTGCAGGAAAAAAAAAAAGGTACTATATACTAAGGATCAATATGTTAATATTTGGGGCCTAAAGTTGTAATGAAAAAAAAATATTTGCAGCATTAGAAACAGTACAGTTAGGAAGTAGCGTCTAGAAGTTATATAAATATGTCTAATAAAATCTTTTCCATGATGTGTTTCTCCTTCCCTTCCCCATTTTATTCTATACTAAAAAAAATCCATCCTGATAAACATTAGTAAAGAATAATTATATTGTTTTATTTGTATCTTTTGCCTACTGCCATTTCCATAATATGGGTTTTAGGTGCATTTTATTTCACCAGAGGCAGTAAGAATTTTATTTTTTTAAATAACTACTAGGCTCCAAAGCCCCCCTCCATCTGTGATGCTTTTATTCTTAGAGTCCTAGAAATGAGAGATGGAAAACTTCAATTAAATTCATCTAGTCCATCTCCCCTGACAATGAAAAAGTATCTCTCACATTTTATTATCTGATGCTTTTTCAGGCTTCCATGATAACCTCTGGGAGACTGTCCAATAGACTAATAGACCTCACTTTGGGAGAATGTTCTCTTTCTTAGTTTTGACCCATCATTTCTCATTATTTTATCCCTTAAAGCCATTTTCTTACATTCATACTCTGTGAACTTTAGATCAGCAGTCTCTGCCAGTCATAAGAAAATCAACATATATCTCATTAGCAGGAACTGAGGTGGTCTCCAGAAGTGAATATTCCAGATACTAAACTTTTCTACTTTAAACACAGACTTAGCTTAATTTTAATAATTTTAAGGAGTTTTTTTCCCCTTGAATGTATTAGATAATTTTGCTACTTTCTTGAGTGTATTGGACTTTTCTTAATAATTCAGGTTAATCATTAGCATTCTGTGAGTATATATTAAGTCACCACTGTATGCTAAGCGTTGAAGAAATACAAAGATGAGCTCAATAATGTTTGCCTTCAGGAGTTAAGACTCAGTAGGGGATATGTCATAGGAATAGAACTAATTATTGGTCAAGACAGAGGAAAACAGTAATATAAACAAAAGAGCTTAAATAATCAGAGGCAGAAGACTAAAGCTCCTATTAGAGAAATCAGGAATGGCTACCTGAGGAGTTGGTATTTGAAAGAAATAGTGTAGGGACAAATGAGTGGTCATTTGGGGAAAAAGATAAAATTAGATACATATTTCACACCTCACATAAGTGTGAACTCCAAATGGATTAAGGTTCTAAATGTAAAATTAAATAAATAAATAAATCATACAAGTACTAGAAGGAAACATTGATAACCCTAATGTAGGAAAAAACTTTTGGTAATGGTTTTAGCCAGAGGCAAAATGGTTTTAAAAATTGTGTGGTGGGGTGGCTGGGTGGCTCAGTCAATTGGGCATCCAACTCAGTTTTGGTTTGGGGTTGTGGGATTGGCCCAGGCCTGGCTCATGCTCGGGGCAGAGTCTGCTTGGGATTCTCTCTCCCTCTGCCCCTCCTCTAGTGCGCGCGTGTTCTCTCTCTCTCTCTCTCTCTCTCTCTCTCTCAAATAAATAAATCTTTTTTTTTAATTGTGTGACAGAAAAACATCATAGCAAAGTTAAAAGACAACCAGCTGAGAGAAAACATTCACAACAAATAAAGAACTATTAGAAATTGAGGGACAAATGACCAAAACCCAATAGAAAAACTGGGGGGGAAAAGTATGAACTGTAATTCCCAAACGCTATAAAAATTGTCCTGAACATATAAAAAGAATGTTCAAAGTCACTTATAATCAGAGAAATGCAAATTAGAACAATATTTTGATACTATTTCACCTTTAGGCTAGCAAAAACTATGCCAATGACAATAAAGTTAGTTGGTGAGATCAGGGAAACAGACACCCTCGTACATTGCTGTTGGGAATACAAACTAGTACAACCCTTCTAGAGGGGATTTTGGCAAACCTACCAATGTGCTTATCGTTTGACCCAGCTGTCTCACTTCTAGCAGTTTACCCTGAAGGTACACATCCATCAGTATGAAAATACAGATGCGCAAAGTATTCTTTGCAGCATTGTTTATAATTACAAAATATTGTGAACAACCTAAATGGCCCACTCGTTAGAAAGTAATTACATAAACTATGTGTGGAAGGAAGATAGAATAATGGCCCCCAAGATGTCCACATCCTAATACACAGAATCTGTGAATATGTTATTTTATGTGGCAAAAGAGACTTTTGCAGATGGGATTAAGGCTAAAGACCTTGAGGTGAGAAGAGTACCCTAGGTTGTCTAGGTGGGTTCAGTTTAATCACAGGCCTTAAAAACAGAACCTTTCAGAAAGATACAACATTACTGACCTTGCAGATGGAAGGAGACCATAAACCAAAGAGTGTGCTTTGGAGGCTGGAAGAGGCACAAAACAGATTCTCTCCTAGGGCCTTCAAAAAGAAATATAGCCCTGCAGACACCTTGATGTTAGCCAGGTGAGACCCGTGTTGGACTTCTGGAAGATACTTGATTTGTACTGTTTGAGCTGCCGTGTTGTGACAGTTTGGCAATAGAAAATGAATATGGTGGAAAAACTGGTGAAGTTAGAACTGGGTCTGTAATTTGTCAGTATGCTACCCTATGTTCATTTTCTCATTTTCATAATTTTACTATGGTTATATAAGATGTTAACATTAGGGGAAGTTGGGTAAGAGAAAACGCTACTATTTTTCCAAATTTTCTGTAAATCTATGATTATTTTACATAGAAAGGAGAAAACATCAGGGATTCCTTCCCTTCTCAGGTTCCTTCCACCACTCCACCTCACTGACATCTTATCCTTTTAACAAGTTGCCATCTCTCCACGGTATTTGTTTGTGAATTTCCAACCAAGCTTTTAACTTCGTGGTTCCCAAACCATATGTCCACGTAAAGACTTGTTCACACATTTTTTTAGCAGATTTATTCTTCATAGACCCAAACTGGAAACAACCCAAATGCCCATTGCCCATCAGTTGGCAAATGGGTAAACATATTTTGGTATATCCATATGTGGAATCAAAAGGAATGGACTACTGATACATGCAGTACCATGGATCAATTCCCACAACAGTGTGCTAAGTGGTAAAAGACTCCATTCTGCACAGTTCCGTTTATATAACAGTATGCAAAAGATAAAACTGTAGGGATAAAGCAGATTAGTGGTTTCTAGGGGCTCAGGTGGGAGGATTGGATTGACCGTAAAGTGGCACAAAGAAATGTTTTGGGTGGTAGAAATCTGTATCTTGGTTGCAGTGGTATATACATTTGTTTAAACTCATCAAATTATACACATAAATATAGTGAATTTGCCTTTTGTAAATTATACCCCAGTAGACCTGATGTGTTTTTTTTAAAGATACATTTAAAACATAAAAGTAGAAAGTAAAAGGTTTGAAAAAATTTAACAGGAAGGTAATAATCCAAAGAAATCTTGATATAACACTATCTGATCAAATGAAAATGAATCTCTTAAGACAAAGAATATTCTTAGGGATAGAAAAGGTGTTTGCCCCCCAACAAATCTTAATATATCAATGTTATACCATATTAAAATAATCTTAGTAACATGTATGTATATTGTAATATGTACATATTTTACTTTTATATTTTAATGTCTAATAATGTATCAGTATGTTAATGTGGGTTAGATCTGATTAATGGATATGTGGTTAACGTATTAATGTATGTGCTTTTGTATGTTTTAAAGTTTCATAATGAATGTTTTACTTTGTTTAATAAAAGAGAATCATTGGATGATTGTCAAAAATGCAGATCACTGTGCTCCACGCCCAAAGATTCTGCTTCATCAGCTCTGGGCTAGAAAAACAATTGTAATTTATTATAGGACCTTCTTTTTTTCCCTTTGATGCTTTAATTTGCAAAAAAACAAAAATAAACAAAAATCCCCACTAGGGGGGAAATTACCCACACTGAAACTGCTTGTTAACTACAAAGCATTTTGCAATGATTTGTTTTGTTGTTATCCTTGTTACCTAGAGTTTCCCTTTGTATTTGGACTTCCAATAACTGGAAGATAAACTAAGAAGTAAAATATGGTGACTGAAAAGTAGAGTTTAACATTTTCAGTTACCTTTCCTTTTCCTTCTTCCTTGTTGATTGTCTACAACTGGATTCTAGTGAACATTTTCAGAACATCTGTAAGTTCCTAAGGTCTACTAAAAGAGTAAGGAGGGGAATAATTTATATAGGACATCACTCTTCTCAGGTAATTGCAATCCATAATTTCATGAACTGCTAAAATACACAAATACACAGAAATGAATTTACTAATTAAACAAAAACTTTAAAAAGCCAGAATGAGAACAATTCTCACCTGTGTCCTTTCTAGTAGACAAGGTAGCATTTTCTTACTGTGAATCATGTTGTATTTTAAGGAAGTGCTCTTAAAATTGCTTGAGTCACCTAGATTTCCTTAATCCCTGGTGTGGCCACTGATAAGAAAAAGTCTTACACAGGATGGCAGTGGGCTTGTGTCACACATCACAGTGTTTTTGTGTGAAAGGTGATGACATGTTTCTCCGCCTCCACTTCTCCACGTCTTAAGGGACCGTCGGCAGCCCGAGGACGCGGGCAAATCAGTGGCTCTCGTTACCATCGTGGTGGCTTCTGAGAGCGGTTGCATAGCAGCCGTTTTATTTCAGTTACCAATCATGCCCTGATAGCCAGGTTCAGTCTTCGGAGGTTACTCCAGTTTGGAGGTGGTGAACAACTTCTTTTCTCTGTTGTTCTCTTAACATTTACCAAGCTCCAGAGAAGGGCAACATTTGGCTTTTCCTTTCACTGGCAGTTGCTAAATTTAAGCCTTATTTTGGCAGAAAAGAGGGATTACCAACTAATTAAAGTAAGTCATTTTAGTTGTACCATTTGCTTTATGACAGTGGAGTTGTTTAAATGATAAGCTTTCTACTATTTTTCAGAATTGTAGCTTGTAGCAACAGTATTTCCCAGGAGGATTGGATGAGGTAGGATTTGTTTTGAGGGTTTTATTAGTATGTTTTCAGATTAGGTTAGTGTCAGAAGGATGAAATCAGTTTATCTGTAGTCTTTTCCTTTGTTTCCATTGATGCTATTAGATTTTAAAGTCAGCTTGTGGGAGCATCATTTACTCCTCACATTCACATAAGACATAGATGTCATAACCTGATGTGAAATAGAGAGGAAAATGCTTTCCTCTTGACATCCGTTTCTTTCTAAATCTTATATTTGGATTTTTGTCCTGCAATGACTACAGAATCAGTTACATATAAAAGCAATTTCAGTAGGGTTTGGATTTTACTTCAGTTTAATTATATAGATAGGAGCCTAGTGGCAAATTTTTCTAAGTCAGATGTCACACCTAGTGGGCATTTTGTCTCTTTTTTTTTTTTCCTCATATTTTCAAATTCTCATAGTGCATTTCTTTCTTTTTGTGGTATATAATTCTGTAATAAGAGCTGTATAGAAATTAAGTACAGCACACATGGAGAAAATGCATTATATTATAGTGCCTAGAGTATTTTGTTTGTTTTTACCTTTTATAGGAATACATATTTTGAATTTTTTTATTAAATTCAATTAGCCAACATATAGTACATCATCAGTGTATCATTAGATTCATTAGTTGCATATAATACCCAGTGCTCATCACATCATGTGCCCTCCTTAATACCCATCGCCCAGTTACCCCATCCCCATCACCTACCTCCCCTTCTGCAACCCTCAGTTTGTTTCCCAGAGTCAAGATTCTGTCATGGTTTGTCTCCCTCTCTGATTTCTTCCCGTTCAGTTTTCCCTCCCTTCCCCTATGATCCTCTGCACTATTTCTTACATTCCACATATGAGTGAAACCATATGATAATTGTTTTTCTCTGATTGACTTATTTCAATGAGCATAATACCCTCCATTTCCATCCATGTCGATGTAAATGGTAGGTATTCATCCTTTCTGACAGCTGAGTATTATTCCATTGTATATATGAGCCACATCTTTTTTGGCTCCTTCCACAGTATTTTGAAGAAGAATGAGAATGTGGAGAGTCAGTGTAGTGTAGTGGTTAAAAAGCAAGGGTTCCAGAGTCAGGCTGCCGGGGCTTGAAGTGGTACTTTGCCACTTGGCAGCATGTACCTGGGAAAAGTCAGACGTCATCTCTGTATCCCAGCTGTTGATAGGTCTACTGTTGATAAAGAAAATGAACGGTTCACATAACACACATTTTTACTCAAAACCATATTAAATCAGTACACATTTCTATTTTCATACCTAAAGTTATTTCTCTCAGAAAAGCAAATGCTTCCTTATTTGTGACTGTTTTGCATGATCTTTTCTCTCGTTGTTGCTTTCCTCAGAAAGCAGAGTAAAAGCTAAGGTCCTCACGATGGCCTCGCAGGATCTGCCCACTCACCCCGCTACAGGGTCCGGCTCTGCTAACCACTGACTCATTTCCCGCAGCCCTTCCCATTGCTTTCTCCACTCCAGCCACACTGACTTCTTGGCTCTTTCTGAAACATGCCAGGAGTTCTTCTGCCTTAAAGCCTTTGCCCAGCCCACTCCTGTTCCCTGGAATACTTTTCCCTTCTCATACCTGCAGGCTCACTCACCTCCTTCAAGTCTTCACTCAGTGTAATCGTTCTCCAGAAGGCCTATCGTGACCACTTTGTATTCTCAGCTCTTTACATGGCTCTATTTTTTTATAGCACTTGTCTTTTACTCATTTATTATGTTCTTGGTTTATTGTCTGTCTCCTTCCACTAGTATATGAAGCCTAATGAAGGCAAAGATTTGCGTTTGTTTTGTTCCCCAGTGACATCTCAAGTGCCTCAAGTATCTGGCCAGTAAAAGGTGCTCAATAAATACATGAATGAGTGAAACTTTAAGTATTTCGATATACTGGGTTTAAATCCTGACTCCTCATCTATTAACTGTGTGACCTAAAGCAAGTTGCTGAATAGCTATTTTGTGGAGTTGTGGCATGAGTTACACAGTATTACGTATTGGAAAGCACCTAGCCAGTGCTTCATATCCGGGAAACCTTCAGTAAATTCATTCAGTCAACAAATGTTAATTGAGCCCTTATGATGTACCAAGTATCCCTGTAGGCACTGGCATACATCACTGAACGAAAGAGCCAAAACTCCCAGCTATTTGTGGAACTTACATCTAAGTTCCTTCCCTTCTTTTGATGTTGTAGTTCCTAAGGGGAAAAATCGTGATTCTACGTCACCTGTTCGGTAGTCTCTCCTCCTAGATTCATAGTCAGTTAATACTTATAGGGACCCATTTTCCATTATGTTAAAAATACTTTTCTATTCAGTTATCTTATTCTTTGGAATGGCCCTAGGAAGAGGATTTTTTATTCCTCATTTTATGGGTAAGAAATCTGAAACTTGGAAGTTGTGATTTGTCCGAGGTCGTTCAATAGGAGAAATTGAAGCCAGGATTTGAAGCCACACTTTCTGATTCAGAATTGCCTGCACTTTCTACACTGGTACTTGCATCAAAACACACAATGGCTTTTATTCATTTCACTGCCCATTTTATTTCCATTCTATAGACACTTGCTGAGCCCCTACAAATTGCCTGATATCAGACCTGCTCTAGGAAGGCAAAGATTGTTTAATCCCTGCCAAAAAAAACACTCTAGAAGAGATCATGCCCTAGCTGAGTCTGAAAGGATGGCTTAGCCAGGGAAAGGGGAGGGAATATGAGTAGTAGCAGAGATGCATGGTGAATGTAGAGAATTTCAGTCTTTCAGAGTTGCTGGAGGGTAAAGCTTGAAACAGGGAATGGCCAGGAATCAGGCTAGAATATTTAGTAGCGACCAGGTGATACCATATCCTACAGGCAGAACTCTTACTAGGCCCCCTTTTTTAGGGACTATTAGGTCAATTATCCGTCCTTGGTCTAATAAGCTATAGTCAGGGCAGAAGAATTGCTTGGTGCAAAGGATAGTGATCTGTTCATAAGGAGTCGCTCAGAAGGGGCAGTGGAAAAGTGTGTATGCCATACACTCTGAGGTTTCCTAGTGAGGAAAATGTCACTGGAAAGCTGGCTCACTGCATAGTTGGTCCAGGACAGAGGCATGGTAGGAGCAAAGGCTGGTTTGGAGATGGTGAGTTTTTAGTGGCATCATCTGTTCAGTTATGTGGTCTTCCTGAACATGTGGGAGACCATGCGGCCAAATAGACTGATGCCAGACCAACCTTTATAGCCTAAGCTAAACAATATTCTCAGGTGAGAACCATGTTTCGGTTTTATCAAGGAGAGTAAAAACAGAATTTTATTGTAGATTCTACTACCTCTGTGAAATATTACTGACCAGTCTGGGCTGTCTTGAACTTTCTCTTGTCTGTATTCCCAGAACAACCATAATTTCACATATATATTGAGTACTTACTAAAGTTGAGACACTATAGTAGATGTTAAGATAGATATAGCATTACACCTTCCCTCAAAAGTCTAAGGGCCAATGGGAGCAATAAGTATGCATTAGTGGGTGGACAAACCACCTTCCCAACCTTATTTTTTGATGTGTCCAATCATATACCAGCCAGACTAAGTCTACTTAATGGGTACCCATTGTGTTCTTATCTCCATGACAGTTCTCAGGCTGTGCTCCATACAATACCCTTGCTCCTCAGCACCCCCAAACCCAAATCCTGTCTACCCACTGGGACCTAGCATATTCCACTTCTTCCATATAACTTCCCCTTACTTCTTCAGATGATGTAACCTTGTCTTTTTCTGAAATTAGTTCCTATATACGTCTCTGAAATAATACCATATTATCAATCCTAAGATGCATGTTTTTTCACATTTTAACATCCCTATAAGTTACTCTCTTAAGATACTCTGTCATCAACATTCTTGAAAGGATACAGGATGATATTCTGTGGAAAAACATGAACAACAACTCTAAGTCAAAAAGTAGTTCAGAAGAAAGAAGCGTTAGGAATACCTTAACCAATTTATTTTGCATATATTCTTTTTATGTGTACAATCTGTGATATATGACAAACCTGCCTAAGTAAGTTTTTTAAAAACCTCTTTAGTACAAAATAAACATTTTAAGTGATAAAGCATTGTGTTATAGTTTAATTGGCAGCTTTTTTCTTAGTGTTCATGAAATAATAGCATGACTTACAATCAATGGTGTTCTAGAGTCAAAGAAATATATTTTGTGATTAAATACACCAGACATTAAGAACACTTACTTCCCTAATTATGTCATATATATTTATGTTTAATTTCCAAATCCCATATTAAACCATTAAGTTCCTTGGGGTCAGAGTTTGTGTTTGTTTTATCTTTGATTCCCTCACAATACCTGGTGTAGTGCTTTACAACAAATAGACATAAAACAAATATTTATTAAATAAATGGATTAAAACAAGAAATTATATAGTAAGTTCCACAAAAAGTAAAGTACTGTATGAGTGAACATCTAATACATTCTCAATTAACTGCTTAACTGTATTTTTGTTAAAAATATATTTAAATATAGTATTTG